>NC_091481.1:67968641-68313096 GCF_036971445.1 Narcine bancroftii
CAAACAGTTGGGAGGTATCGCTTCTCCGCCTTTTGGCTAAGATCAAGTGTAGTATCTGTTCTTATCAGTTTAATATCTGATACGTCCCTTATCTAGGGACCATATATTAAATTGATTTTTGGAACAGGGAGATGGAATAGGGGCTTGCTCCGTCCACTCCACGCATCGACCCAGTATTGCAGTGCCTCTGGGAACGGTGCACTTCCCTTTTGGGATATTTTTAAAGTTGAAATGAAGAGTAAGAATTTTCTCTCTCTCTCTCTCTCTCTCTCTCTCTCTCTCTCTCTGTGTTTGCAGCTTTGTGTCACTTTTCTCGCAGTCGCATTGAACGCAGTATCTATCGACTTTCATTGCATGCCGTGTGCGTATGGCGCGCGACACTCACTTGGCCTCCAACGCAAGATGACCATTTCTGCCACATACACACACACACACACACACACACACACACACACACCTTCTTTCAGGTACGTATCAATTTTAAAAAAATTGTTCCATTTTACATCGAGGAGGTAAGGATGTACAGGGCTCCTTTCTGGCCTGACCCCTTCTTCACGGTGCACAATTCTCGCCGTCCGCATTACCAGAAGACAGCCATTTTGGGCCTTTCCATACAACACACTCCATATCTCTTGAATTTTGGGATCTTTCTTATTGAGAGCACTTGGAAGGTGAGCGAACCAAACAGACAGGGAAAGGAGCCTGAATGTAACCGAGTAGCTCGAGGCCAGGAATGTCGCTATCGTTACTTTGAGGGTGTGGGTGGGGGAACGTTCCGACCAATGTGAAGGAAGCTGGGAAGTTCATGGTGGTAGATGTCAGTTACCTAAACTCACTCTCTGTGATGCGCGTCGAAAGAACCAAAGAGGTGTTGATCCAAACCAAGGCTTTTATTAATTAAAAGACTGGAGCATATCACAAGTAGGTCGACCAGTCCAGAATGACCTGGTCTGGCTAGGAGCAGTCCTTGAAGACTTGCCAGTAGGTGTGGCTACACTCTCAGACAATCACAGTCATCCAACACGACAATCTGTACATATACTCATTGGTGATAGAATCTGTCCTATCACATTCACCCCTTCTTTGAGAACCGACCCCAGGGTGAATGGAGGTTCGAGGCTGTACCGGTCGTGACCGCCGTGGCGCCGGGATTGGAGTCGCCGGAGTCATGTCGCCGGCAGGCCCGTAGGGAGCGGCCACTGCTTCGTTCAATTCCGCAATGGCGTTGTCGACAATCTGGCCTGAGCTGGTGGGGTGGTGCTGGTTCCTCTGTTCAAGCACATGACCTGGGGGAGAAGGAATAGGGAGAGGTTGGGTGAAAGGCACTGCTGCACCTGATCCGGCTTTGCTAGGTCCCTTATCGAGACTGTGTCCTCCCGTCCGTCCGGGTACTCAATGTAGGCATCATGTGAGTTCGCATGGAGCAGAGTCACTCGGTCAACCAAGGGGCCGTTCTTAGAGTACCGGACGTGGCGTCGCAAAAGGACTGGACCGGAAACCGTGAGCCATGCTGGTTTGGTCGTACCCGACTCGGATTTCTTCGGGAAAGAGAACATCCTTTCATTGGGGGGTGGGGGGGGAGGGGTGGCATTGGTCGCCGGGCATAGGAAGCAGCGGATGGAGTGTCGGGCACCAGTGAGCGCATCCTGCCAGCGAGAGGTGGGGAGACCTTTGGACCGGAGGGCAAGCGTAACCGCTTTGCAGACGGTGGCATTCTCTCTTTCGACTTGCCCATTGCCGCATGGGTTATAGCCGGTGGTCCTGCTTGAAGCAATGCCACGCTCCAGAAGGTACTGCCGCAGCTCCGCACTCATAAACGAGGACTCCCTGTCACTGTGGATGTAACTGGGGTACCCGAAGATGGCCAAGATGGTGTGCAGGGCCTCTATAACTGAGGAGGCAGTCATGTCCGAGCAGGGCACAGCGAACGGGAAGCGGGAGTACTCGTCGATGGCCGTAAGGATGTAGGTGTTACGGTTGGTCGACGGTAGGGACCCCTTGAAGTCTACGCTGAGACGCTAAAAGAATGGAGCATATCACAAGTAGGTCGACCAGTCCAGAGTGACCTGGTCTGGCTAGGAGCAGTCCTTTAAGAGCTACCAGTAGGTGTGGCTACACTCTCAGCCAATCACAGTCATCCTACACTATCATCTGTACATATGTAAATATAGACATCGGTGATCGAATCTGTACTATCACACTCCCTTAAAGGGCGGCGGCGTGAGCAGAGACTGCGAACGTCCTTCCGTACGAGGGCGAAGAAGGGGGATGCACGAGGAGCAAGGAAGCAGGAAAGTGGAAGGTCGTCCAACCTGCAGTCAGGGTGGCCACGCTCTAGACCAATGGCAGAACAGGATTGAGGGGCTGAGTGGTCTACTCCTGCTCCCGAGGGGCACGATCGTACGTACAAGACGAGGAAGCGCACAGTCAAGCCCCCACGAGCGGAAGCAGGGGAAAAGGAACTATTTGTCTGCTTCACTTGATGGAATCGGGTCCGCGCCTCGCGTCAAGCTGGGTACGCCGAGGATCGCTAACGCGCCCGAATGGCCGGCCGAGTCGCTCGTTTGCAGCTCGTCGTGGGACTGCAAGGTCAGGGCTGGGAAAGCAAGTGACCCTTGACAGCCGGCGTGACAAAGAACTGCTTTACGAGGCCTGCCTTTCGCAGCTGCCTGCTAAGCCGGTGACGTGGGTGCGGATAAGCACACCTCTCTCCTCTATGATTGGTGGAGCACCAACAAGTCTACATATCCATGATGAAGTTTGACTGAAAAGGAGGGGAGAAAGCAACATGTGGCGAACAAAATGGGAAATGGTCCAAGACGACGGCAAGGCTGCAGAGGGGCAGGCGAGTCGGGCTTTGCAGCCACTTTGTGCAACTGAATGGAGAGAGGGGCTGCAGGGTGCGAAAAGGTTCAAACAGTTGGGAGGTATCGCTTCTCGGCCTTTTGGCTAAGATCAAGTGTAGTATCTGTTCTTATCAGTTTAATATCTGATACGTCCCTTATCTAGGGACCATATATTAAATTGATTTTTGGAACAGGGAGATGGAATAGGGGCTTGCTCCGTCCACTCCACGCATCGACCCAGTATTGCAGTGCCTCTGGGAACGGTGCACTTCCCTTTTGGGATATTTTTAAAGTTGAAATGAAGAGTAAGAATTTTCTCTCTCACTCTCTCTCTCTCTCTGTGTTTGCAGCTTTGTGTCACTTTTCTCGCAGTCGCATTGAACGCAGTCTCTATCGACTTTCATTGCATGCCGTGTGCGTATGGCGCGCGACACTCACTTGGCCTCCAACGCAAAATGACCATTTCTGCCACATACACACACACACACACACACACACACACACACACCTTCTTTCAGGTACGTATCAATTTTTAAAAAATTGTTCCATTTTACATCGAGGAGGTAAGGATGTACAGGTCTCCTTTCTGGCCTGACCCCTTCTTCACGGTGCACAATTCTCGCCGTCCGCATTACCAGAAGACAGCCATTTTGGGCCTTTCCATACAACACACTCCATATCTCTTGAATTTTGGGATCTTTCTTATTGAGAGCACTTGGAAGGTGAGCGAACCAAACAGACAGGGAAAGGAGCCTGAATGTAACCGAGTAGCTCGAGGCCAGGAATGTCGCTATCGTTACTTTGAGGGTGTGGGTGGGGGAACGTTCCGACCAATGTGAAGGAAGCTGGGAAGTTCATGGTGGTAGATGTCAGTTACCTAAACTCACTCTCTGTGATGCGCGTCGAAAGAACCAAAGAGGTGTTGATCCAAACCAAGGCTTTTATTAATTAAAAGACTGGAGCATATCACAAGTAGGTCGACCAGTCCAGAATGACCTGGTCTGGCTAGGAGCAGTCCTTGAAGACTTGCCAGTAGGTGTGGCTACACTCTCAGACAATCACAGTCATCCAACACGACAATCTGTACATATACTCATTGGTGATAGAATCTGTCCTATCACATTCACCCCTTCTTTGAGAACCGACCCCAGGGTGAATGGAGGTTCGAGGCTGTACCGGTCGTGACCGCCGTGGCGCCGGGATTGGAGTCGCCGGAGTCATGTCGCCGGCAGGCCCGTAGGGAGCGGCCACTGCTTCGTTCAATTCCGCAATGGCGTTGTCGACAATCTGGCCTGAGCTGGTGGGGTGGTGCTGGTTCCTCTGTTCAAGCACATGACCTGGGGGAGAAGGAATAGGGAGAGGTTGGGTGAAAGGCACTGCTGCACCTGATCCGGCTTTGCTAGGTCCCTTATCGAGACTGTGTCCTCCCGTCCGTCCGGGTACTCAATGTAGGCATCATGTGAGTTCGCATGGAGCAGAGTCACTCGGTCAACCAAGGGGCCGTTCTTAGAGTACCGGACGTGGCGTCGCAAAAGGACTGGACCGGAAACCCGTGAGCCATGCTGGTTTGGTCGTACCCGACTCGGATTTCTTCGGGAAAGAGAACATCCTTTCATTGGGGGGTGGGGGGGGAGGGGTGGCATTGGTCGCCGGGCATAGGAAGCAGCGGATGGAGTGTCGGGCACCAGTGAGCGCATCCTGCCAGCGAGAGGTGGGGAGACCTTTGGACCGGAGGGCAAGCGTAACCGCTTTGCAGACGGTGGCATTCTCTCTTTCGACTTGCCCATTGCCGCATGGGTTATAGCCGGTGGTCCTGCTTGAAGCAATGCCACGCTCCAGAAGGTACTGCCGCAGCTCCGCACTCATAAACGAGGACTCCCTGTCACTGTGGATGTAACTGGGGTACCCGAAGATGGCCAAGATGGTGTGCAGGGCCTCTATAACTGAGGAGGCAGTCATGTCCGAGCAGGGCACAGCGAACGGGAAGCGGGAGTACTCGTCGATGGCCGTAAGGATGTAGGTGTTACGGTTGGTCGACGGTAGGGACCCCTTGAAGTCTACGCTGAGACGCTAAAAGAATGGAGCATATCACAAGTAGGTCGACCAGTCCAGAGTGACCTGGTCTGGCTAGGAGCAGTCCTTTAAGAGCTGCCAGTAGGTGTGGCTACACTCTCAGCCAATCACAGTCATCCTACACTATCATCTGTACATATGTAAATATAGACATCGGTGATCGAATCTGTACTATCACACTCCCTTAAAGGGCGGCGGCGTGAGCAGAGACTGCGAACGTCCTTCCGTACGAGGGCGAAGAAGGGGATGCACGAGGAGCAAGGAAGCAGGAAAGTGGAAGGTCGTCCAACCTGCAGTCAGGGTGGCCACGCTCTAGACCAATGGCAGAACAGGATTGAGGGGCTGAGTGGTCTACTCCTGCTCCCGAGGGGCACGATCGTACGTACAAGACGAGGAAGCGCACAGTCAAGCCCCCACGAGCGGAAGCAGGGGAAAAGGAACTATTTGTCTGCTTCACTTGATGGAATCGGGTCCGCGCCTCGCGTCAAGCTGGGTACGCCGAGGATCGCTAACGCGCCCGAATGGCCGGCCGAGTCGCTCGTTTGCAGCTCGTCGTGGGACTGCAAGGTCAGGGCTGGGAAAGCAAGTGACCCTTGACAGCCGGCGTGACAAAGAACTGCTTTACGAGGCCTGCCTTTCGCAGCTGCCTGCCTAAGCCGGTGACGTGGGTGCGGATAAGCACACCTCTCTCCTCTATGATTGGTGGAGCACCAACAAGTCTACATATCCATGATGAAGTTTGACTGAAAAGGAGGGGAGAAAGCAACATGTGGCGAACAAAATGGGAAATGGTCCCAAGACGACGGCAAGGCTGCAGAGGGGCAGGCGAGTCGGGCTTTGCAGCCACTTTGTGCAACTGAATGGAGAGAGGGGCTGCAGGGTGCGAAAAGGTTCAAACAGTTGGGAGGTATCGCTTCTCGGCCTTTTGGCTAAGATCAAGTGTAGTATCTGTTCTTATCAGTTTAATATCTGATACGTCCCTTATCTAGGGACCATATATTAAATTGATTTTTGGAACAGGGAGATGGAATAGGGGCTTGCTCCGTCCACTCCACGCATCGACCCAGTATTGCAGTGCCTCTGGGAACGGTGCACTTCCCTTTTGGGATATTTTTAAAGTTGAAATGAAGAGTAAGAATTTTCTCTCTCACTCTCACTCTCTCTCTCTCTCTCTCTCTCTCTCTCTCTCTGTGTTTGCAGCTTTGTGTCACTTTTCTCGCAGTCGCATTGAACGCAGTCTCTATCGACTTTCATTGCATGCCGTGTGCGTATGGCGCGCGACACTCACTTGGCCTCCAACGCAAGATGACCATTTCTGCCACATACACACACACACACACACACACACACACACACACACACACACCTTCTTTCAGGTACGTATCAATTTTTAAAAAATTGTTCCATTTTACATCGAGGAGGTAAGGATGTACAGGTCTCCTTTCTGGCCTGACCCCTTCTTCACGGTGCACAATTCTCGCCGTCCGCATTACCAGAAGACAGCCATTTTGGGCCTTTCCATACAACACACTCCATATCTCTTGAATTTTGGGATCTTTCTTATTGAGAGCACTTGGAAGGTGAGCGAACCAAACAGACAGGGAAAGGAGCCTGAATGTAACCGAGTAGCTCGAGGCCAGGAATGTCGCTATCGTTACTTTGAGGGTGTGGGTGGGGGAACGTTCCGACCAATGTGAAGGAAGCTGGGAAGTTCATGGTGGTAGATGTCAGTTACCTAAACTCACTCTCTGTGATGCGCGTCGAAAGAACCAAAGAGGTGTTGATCCAAACCAAGGCTTTTATTAATTAAAAGACTGGAGCATATCACAAGTAGGTCGACCAGTCCAGAATGACCTGGTCTGGCTAGGAGCAGTCCTTGAAGACTTGCCAGTAGGTGTGGCTACACTCTCAGACAATCACAGTCATCCAACACGACAATCTGTACATATACTCATTGGTGATAGAATCTGTCCTATCACATTCACCCCTTCTTTGAGAACCGACCCCAGGGTGAATGGAGGTTCGAGGCTGTACCGGTCGTGACCGCCGTGGCGCCGGGATTGGAGTCGCCGGAGTCATGTCGCCGGCAGGCCCGTAGGGAGCGGCCACTGCTTCGTTCAATTCCGCAATGGCGTTGTCGACAATCTGGCCTGAGCTGGTGGGGTGGTGCTGGTTCCTCTGTTCAAGCACATGACCTGGGGGAGAAGGAATAGGGAGAGGTTGGGTGAAAGGCACTGCTGCACCTGATCCGGCTTTGCTAGGTCCCTTATCGAGACTGTGTCCTCCCGTCCGTCCGGGTACTCAATGTAGGCATCATGTGAGTTCGCATGGAGCAGAGTCACTCGGTCAACCAAGGGGCCGTTCTTAGAGTACCGGACGTGGCGTCGCAAAAGGACTGGACCGGAAACCGTGAGCCATGCTGGTTTGGTCGTACCCGACTCGGATTTCTTCGGGAAAGAGAACATCCTTTCATTGGGGGGTGGGGGGGGAGGGGTGGCATTGGTCGCCGGGCATAGGAAGCAGCGGATGGAGTGTCGGGCACCAGTGAGCGCATCCTGCCAGCGAGAGGTGGGGAGACCTTTGGACCGGAGGGCAAGCGTAACCGCTTTGCAGACGGTGGCATTCTCTCTTTCGACTTGCCCATTGCCGCATGGGTTATAGCCGGTGGTCCTGCTTGAAGCAATGCCACGCTCCAGAAGGTACTGCCGCAGCTCCGCACTCATAAACGAGGACTCCCTGTCACTGTGGATGTAACTGGGGTACCCGAAGATGGCCAAGATGGTGTGCAGGGCCTCTATAACTGAGGAGGCAGTCATGTCCGAGCAGGGCACAGCGAACGGGAAGCGGGAGTACTCGTCGATGGCCGTAAGGATGTAGGTGTTACGGTTGGTCGACGGTAGGGACCCCTTGAAGTCTACGCTGAGACGCTAAAAGAATGGAGCATATCACAAGTAGGTCGACCAGTCCAGAGTGACCTGGTCTGGCTAGGAGCAGTCCTTTAAGAGCTGCCAGTAGGTGTGGCTACACTCTCAGCCAATCACAGTCATCCTACACTATCATCTGTACATATGTAAATATAGACATCGGTGATCGAATCTGTACTATCACACTCCCTTAAAGGGCGGCGGCGTGAGCAGAGACTGCGAACGTCCTTCCGTACGAGGGCGAAGAAGGGGGATGCACGAGGAGCAAGGAAGCAGGAAAGTGGAAGGTCGTCCAACCTGCAGTCAGGGTGGCCACGCTCTAGACCAATGGCAGAACAGGATTGAGGGGCTGAGTGGTCTACTCCTGCTCCCGAGGGGCACGATCGTACGTACAAGACGAGGAAGCGCACAGTCAAGCCCCCACGAGCGGAAGCAGGGGAAAAGGAACTATTTGTCTGCTTCACTTGATGGAATCGGGTCCGCGCCTCGCGTCAAGCTGGGTACGCCGAGGATCGCTAACGCGCCCGAATGGCCGGCCGAGTCGCTCGTTTGCAGCTCGTCGTGGGACTGCAAGGTCAGGGCTGGGAAAGCAAGTGACCCTTGACAGCCGGCGTGACAAAGAACTGCTTTACGAGGCCTGCCTTTCGCAGCTGCCTGCTAAGCCGGTGACGTGGGTGCGGATAAGCACACCTCTCTCCTCTATGATTGGTGGAGCACCAACAAGTCTACATATCCATGATGAAGTTTGACTGAAAAGGAGGGGAGAAAGCAACATGTGGCGAACAAAATGGGAAATGGTCCCAAGACGACGGCAAGGCTGCAGAGGGGCAGGCGAGTCGGGCTTTGCAGCCACTTTGTGCAACTGAATGGAGAGAGGGGCTGCAGGGTGCGAAAAGGTTCAAACAGTTGGGAGGTATCGCTTCTCGGCCTTTTGGCTAAGATCAAGTGTAGTATCTGTTCTTATCAGTTTAATATCTGATACGTCCCTTATCTAGGGACCATATATTAAATTGATTTTTGGAACAGGGAGATGGAATAGGGGCTTGCTCCGTCCACTCCACGCATCGACCCAGTATTGCAGTGCCTCTGGGAACGGTGCACTTCCCTTTTGGGATATTTTTAAAGTTGAAATGAAGAGTAAGAATTTTCTCTCTCACTCTCTCTCTCTCTCTGTGTTTGCAGCTTTGTGTCACTTTTCTCGCAGTCGCATTGAACGCAGTCTCTATCGACTTTCATTGCATGCCGTGTGCGTATGGCGCGCGACACTCACTTGGCCTCCAACGCAAAATGACCATTTCTGCCACATACACACACACACACACACACACACACACACACACCTTCTTTCAGGTACGTATCAATTTTTAAAAAATTGTTCCATTTTACATCGAGGAGGTAAGGATGTACAGGTCTCCTTTCTGGCCTGACCCCTTCTTCACGGTGCACAATTCTCGCCGTCCGCATTACCAGAAGACAGCCATTTTGGGCCTTTCCATACAACACACTCCATATCTCTTGAATTTTGGGATCTTTCTTATTGAGAGCACTTGGAAGGTGAGCGAACCAAACAGACAGGGAAAGGAGCCTGAATGTAACCGAGTAGCTCGAGGCCAGGAATGTCGCTATCGTTACTTTGAGGGTGTGGGTGGGGGAACGTTCCGACCAATGTGAAGGAAGCTGGGAAGTTCATGGTGGTAGATGTCAGTTACCTAAACTCACTCTCTGTGATGCGCGTCGAAAGAACCAAAGAGGTGTTGATCCAAACCAAGGCTTTTATTAATTAAAAGACTGGAGCATATCACAAGTAGGTCGACCAGTCCAGAATGACCTGGTCTGGCTAGGAGCAGTCCTTGAAGACTTGCCAGTAGGTGTGGCTACACTCTCAGACAATCACAGTCATCCAACACGACAATCTGTACATATACTCATTGGTGATAGAATCTGTCCTATCACATTCACCCCTTCTTTGAGAACCGACCCCAGGGTGAATGGAGGTTCGAGGCTGTACCGGTCGTGACCGCCGTGGCGCCGGGATTGGAGTCGCCGGAGTCATGTCGCCGGCAGGCCCGTAGGGAGCGGCCACTGCTTCGTTCAATTCCGCAATGGCGTTGTCGACAATCTGGCCTGAGCTGGTGGGGTGGTGCTGGTTCCTCTGTTCAAGCACATGACCTGGGGGAGAAGGAATAGGGAGAGGTTGGGTGAAAGGCACTGCTGCACCTGATCCGGCTTTGCTAGGTCCCTTATCGAGACTGTGTCCTCCCGTCCGTCCGGGTACTCAATGTAGGCATCATGTGAGTTCGCATGGAGCAGAGTCACTCGGTCAACCAAGGGGCCGTTCTTAGAGTACCGGACGTGGCGTCGCAAAAGGACTGGACCGGAAACCGTGAGCCATGCTGGTTTGGTCGTACCCGACTCGGATTTCTTCGGGAAAGAGAACATCCTTTCATTGGGGGGTGGGGGGGGAGGGGTGGCATTGGTCGCCGGGCATAGGAAGCAGCGGATGGAGTGTCGGGCACCAGTGAGCGCATCCTGCCAGCGAGAGGTGGGGAGACCTTTGGACCGGAGGGCAAGCGTAACCGCTTTGCAGACGGTGGCATTCTCTCTTTCGACTTGCCCATTGCCGCATGGGTTATAGCCGGTGGTCCTGCTTGAAGCAATGCCACGCTCCAGAAGGTACTGCCGCAGCTCCGCACTCATAAACGAGGACTCCCTGTCACTGTGGATGTAACTGGGGTACCCGAAGATGGCCAAGATGGTGTGCAGGGCCTCTATAACTGAGGAGGCAGTCATGTCCGAGCAGGGCACAGCGAACGGGAAGCGGGAGTACTCGTCGATGGCCGTAAGGATGTAGGTGTTACGGTTGGTCGACGGTAGGGACCCCTTGAAGTCTACGCTGAGACGCTAAAAGAATGGAGCATATCACAAGTAGGTCGACCAGTCCAGAGTGACCTGGTCTGGCTAGGAGCAGTCCTTTAAGAGCTGCCAGTAGGTGTGGCTACACTCTCAGCCAATCACAGTCATCCTACACTATCATCTGTACATATGTAAATATAGACATCGGTGATCGAATCTGTACTATCACACTCCCTTAAAGGGCGGCGGCGTGAGCAGAGACTGCGAACGTCCTTCCGTACGAGGGCGAAGAAGGGGGATGCACGAGGAGCAAGGAAGCAGGAAAGTGGATGGTCGTCCAACCTGCAGTCAGGGTGGCCACGCTCTAGACCAATGGCAGAACAGGATTGAGGGGCTGAGTGGTCTACTCCTGCTCCCGAGGGGCACGATCGTACGTACAAGACGAGGAAGCGCACAGTCAAGCCCCCACGAGCGGAAGCAGGGGAAAAGGAACTATTTGTCTGCTTCACTTGATGGAATCGGGTCCGCGCCTCGCGTCAAGCTGGGTACGCCGAGGATCGCTAACGCGCCCGAATGGCCGGCCGAGTCGCTCGTTTGCAGCTCGTCGTGGGACTGCAAGGTCAGGGCTGGGAAAGCAAGTGACCCTTGACAGCCGGCGTGACAAAGAACTGCTTTACGAGGCCTGCCTTTCGCAGCTGCCTGCTAAGCCGGTGACGTGGGTGCGGATAAGCACACCTCTCTCCTCTATGATTGGTGGAGCACCAACAAGTCTACATATCCATGATGAAGTTTGACTGAAAAGGAGGGGAGAAAGCAACATGTGGCGAACAAAATGGGAAATGGTCCCAAGACGACGGCAAGGCTGCAGAGGGGCAGGCGAGTCGGGCTTTGCAGCCACTTTGTGCAACTGAATGGAGAGAGGGGCTGCAGGGTGCGAAAAGGTTCAAACAGTTGGGAGGTATCGCTTCTCGGCCTTTTGGCTAAGATCAAGTGTAGTATCTGTTCTTATCAGTTTAATATCTGATACGTCCCTTATCTAGGGACCATATATTAAATTGATTTTTGGAACAGGGAGATGGAATAGGGGCTTGCTCCGTCCACTCCACGCATCGACCCAGTATTGCAGTGCCTCTGGGAACGGTGCACTTCCCTTTTGGGATATTTTTAAAGTTGAAATGAAGAGTAAGAATTTTCTCTCTCTCTCTCACTCTCTCTCTCTCTCTCTCTCTCTCTCTCTCTCTCTCTGTGTTTGCAGCTTTGTGTCACTTTTCTTGCAGTCGCATTGAACGCAGTCTCTATCGACTTTCATTGCATGCCGTGTGCGTATGGCGCGCGACACTCACTTGGCCTCCAACGCAAGATGACCATTTCTGCCACATACACACACACACACACACACACACACACACACACACACACACACACACACACACACCTTCTTTCAGGTACGTATCAATTTTTAAAAAATTGTTCCATTTTACATCGAGGAGGTAAGGATGTACAGGTCTCCTTTCTGGCCTGACCCCTTCTTCACGGTGCACAATTCTCGCCGTCCGCATTACCAGAAGACAGCCATTTTGGGCCTTTCCATACAACACACTCCATATCTCTTGAATTTTGGGATCTTTCTTATTGAGAGCACTTGGAAGGTGAGCGAACCAAACAGACAGGGAAAGGAGCCTGAATGTAACCGAGTAGCTCGAGGCCAGGAATGTCGCTATCGTTACTTTGAGGGTGTGGGTGGGGGAACGTTCCGACCAATGTGAAGGAAGCTGGGAAGTTCATGGTGGTAGATGTCAGTTACCTAAACTCACTCTCTGTGATGCGCGTCGAAAGAACCAAAGAGGTGTTGATCCAAACCAAGGCTTTTATTAATTAAAAGACTGGAGCATATCACAAGTAGGTCGACCAGTCCAGAATGACCTGGTCTGGCTAGGAGCAGTCCTTGAAGACTTGCCAGTAGGTGTGGCTACACTCTCAGACAATCACAGTCATCCAACACGACAATCTGTACATATACTCATTGGTGATAGAATCTGTCCTATCACATTCACCCCTTCTTTGAGAACCGACCCCAGGGTGAATGGAGGTTCGAGGCTGTACCGGTCGTGACCGCCGTGGCGCCGGGATTGGAGTCGCCGGAGTCATGTCGCCGGCAGGCCCGTAGGGAGCGGCCACTGCTTCGTTCAATTCCGCAATGGCGTTGTCGACAATCTGGCCTGAGCTGGTGGGGTGGTGCTGGTTCCTCTGTTCAAGCACATGACCTGGGGGAGAAGGAATAGGGAGAGGTTGGGTGAAAGGCACTGCTGCACCTGATCCGGCTTTGCTAGGTCCCTTATCGAGACTGTGTCCTCCCGTCCGTCCGGGTACTCAATGTAGGCATCATGTGAGTTCGCATGGAGCAGAGTCACTCGGTCAACCAAGGGGCCGTTCTTAGAGTACCGGACGTGGCGTCGCAAAAGGACTGGACCGGAAACCGTGAGCCATGCTGGTTTGGTCGTACCCGACTCGGATTTCTTCGGGAAAGAGAACATCCTTTCATTGGGGGGTGGGGGGGGAGGGGTGGCATTGGTCGCCGGGCATAGGAAGCAGCGGATGGAGTGTCGGGCACCAGTGAGCGCATCCTGCCAGCGAGAGGTGGGGAGACCTTTGGACCGGAGGGCAAGCGTAACCGCTTTGCAGACGGTGGCATTCTCTCTTTCGACTTGCCCATTGCCGCATGGGTTATAGCCGGTGGTCCTGCTTGAAGCAATGCCACGCTCCAGAAGGTACTGCCGCAGCTCCGCACTCATAAACGAGGACTCCCTGTCACTGTGGATGTAACTGGGGTACCCGAAGATGGCCAAGATGGTGTGCAGGGCCTCTATAACTGAGGAGGCAGTCATGTCCGAGCAGGGCACAGCGAACGGGAAGCGGGAGTACTCGTCGATGGCCGTAAGGATGTAGGTGTTACGGTTGGTCGACGGTAGGGACCCCTTGAAGTCTACGCTGAGACGCTAAAAGAATGGAGCATATCACAAGTAGGTCGACCAGTCCAGAGTGACCTGGTCTGGCTAGGAGCAGTCCTTTAAGAGCTGCCAGTAGGTGTGGCTACACTCTCAGCCAATCACAGTCATCCTACACTATCATCTGTACATATGTAAATATAGACATCGGTGATCGAATCTGTACTATCACACTCCCTTAAAGGGCGGCGGCGTGAGCAGAGACTGCGAACGTCCTTCCGTACGAGGGCGAAGAAGGGGGATGCACGAGGAGCAAGGAAGCAGGAAAGTGGAAGGTCGTCCAACCTGCAGTCAGGGTGGCCACGCTCTAGACCAATGGCAGAACAGGATTGAGGGGCTGAGTGGTCTACTCCTGCTCCCGAGGGGCACGATCGTACGTACAAGACGAGGAAGCGCACAGTCAAGCCCCCACGAGCGGAAGCAGGGGAAAAGGAACTATTTGTCTGCTTCACTTGATGGAATCGGGTCCGCGCCTCGCGTCAAGCTGGGTACGCCGAGGATCGCTAACGCGCCCGAATGGCCGGCCGAGTCGCTCGTTTGCAGCTCGTCGTGGGACTGCAAGGTCAGGGCTGGGAAAGCAAGTGACCCTTGACAGCCGGCGTGACAAAGAACTGCTTTACGAGGCCTGCCTTTCGCAGCTGCCTGCTAAGCCGGTGACGTGGGTGCGGATAAGCACACCTCTCTCCTCTATGATTGGTGGAGCACCAACAAGTCTACATATCCATGATGAAGTTTGACTGAAAAGGAGGGGAGAAAGCAACATGTGGCGAACAAAATGGGAAATGGTCCCAAGACGACGGCAAGGCTGCAGAGGGGCAGGCGAGTCGGGCTTTGCAGCCACTTTGTGCAACTGAATGGAGAGAGGGGCTGCAGGGTGCGAAAAGGTTCAAACAGTTGGGAGGTATCGCTTCTCGGCCTTTTGGCTAAGATCAAGTGTAGTATCTGTTCTTATCAGTTTAATATCTGATACGTCCCTTATCTAGGGACCATATATTAAATTGATTTTTGGAACAGGGAGATGGAATAGGGGCTTGCTCCGTCCACTCCACGCATCGACCCAGTATTGCAGTGCCTCTGGGAACGGTGCACTTCCCTTTTGGGATATTTTTAAAGTTGAAATGAAGAGTAAGAATTTTCTCTCTCACTCTCTCTCTCTCTCTGTGTTTGCAGCTTTGTGTCACTTTTCTCGCAGTCGCATTGAACGCAGTCTCTATCGACTTTCATTGCATGCCGTGTGCGTATGGCGCGCGACACTCACTTGGCCTCCAACGCAAAATGACCATTTCTGCCACATACACACACACACACACACACACACACACACACCTTCTTTCAGGTACGTATCAATTTTTAAAAAATTGTTCCATTTTACATCGAGGAGGTAAGGATGTACAGGTCTCCTTTCTGGCCTGACCCCTTCTTCACGGTGCACAATTCTCGCCGTCCGCATTACCAGAAGACAGCCATTTTGGGCCTTTCCATACAACACACTCCATATCTCTTGAATTTTGGGATCTTTCTTATTGAGAGCACTTGGAAGGTGAGCGAACCAAACAGACAGGGAAAGGAGCCTGAATGTAACCGAGTAGCTCGAGGCCAGGAATGTCGCTATCGTTACTTTGAGGGTGTGGGTGGGGGAACGTTCCGACCAATGTGAAGGAAGCTGGGAAGTTCATGGTGGTAGATGTCAGTTACCTAAACTCACTCTCTGTGATGCGCGTCGAAAGAACCAAAGAGGTGTTGATCCAAACCAAGGCTTTTATTAATTAAAAGACTGGAGCATATCACAAGTAGGTCGACCAGTCCAGAATGACCTGGTCTGGCTAGGAGCAGTCCTTGAAGACTTGCCAGTAGGTGTGGCTACACTCTCAGACAATCACAGTCATCCAACACGACAATCTGTACATATACTCATTGGTGATAGAATCTGTCCTATCACATTCACCCCTTCTTTGAGAACCGACCCCAGGGTGAATGGAGGTTCGAGGCTGTACCGGTCGTGACCGCCGTGGCGCCGGGATTGGAGTCGCCGGAGTCATGTCGCCGGCAGGCCCGTAGGGAGCGGCCACTGCTTCGTTCAATTCCGCAATGGCGTTGTCGACAATCTGGCCTGAGCTGGTGGGGTGGTGCTGGTTCCTCTGTTCAAGCACATGACCTGGGGGAGAAGGAATAGGGAGAGGTTGGGTGAAAGGCACTGCTGCACCTGATCCGGCTTTGCTAGGTCCCTTATCGAGACTGTGTCCTCCCGTCCGTCCGGGTACTCAATGTAGGCATCATGTGAGTTCGCATGGAGCAGAGTCACTCGGTCAACCAAGGGGCCGTTCTTAGAGTACCGGACGTGGCGTCGCAAAAGGACTGGACCGGAAACCGTGAGCCATGCTGGTTTGGTCGTACCCGACTCGGATTTCTTCGGGAAAGAGAACATCCTTTCATTGGGGGGTGGGGGGGGAGGGGTGGCATTGGTCGCCGGGCATAGGAAGCAGCGGATGGAGTGTCGGGCACCAGTGAGCGCATCCTGCCAGCGAGAGGTGGGGAGACCTTTGGACCGGAGGGCAAGCGTAACCGCTTTGCAGACGGTGGCATTCTCTCTTTCGACTTGCCCATTGCCGCATGGGTTATAGCCGGTGGTCCTGCTTGAAGCAATGCCACGCTCCAGAAGGTACTGCCGCAGCTCCGCACTCATAAACGAGGACTCCCTGTCACTGTGGATGTAACTGGGGTACCCGAAGATGGCCAAGATGGTGTGCAGGGCCTCTATAACTGAGGAGGCAGTCATGTCCGAGCAGGGCACAGCGAACGGGAAGCGGGAGTACTCGTCGATGGCCGTAAGGATGTAGGTGTTACGGTTGGTCGACGGTAGGGACCCCTTGAAGTCTACGCTGAGACGCTAAAAGAATGGAGCATATCACAAGTAGGTCGACCAGTCCAGAGTGACCTGGTCTGGCTAGGAGCAGTCCTTTAAGAGCTGCCAGTAGGTGTGGCTACACTCTCAGCCAATCACAGTCATCCTACACTATCATCTGTACATATGTAAATATAGACATCGGTGATCGAATCTGTACTATCACACTCCCTTAAAGGGCGGCGGCGTGAGCAGAGACTGCGAACGTCCTTCCGTACGAGGGCGAAGAAGGGGGATGCACGAGGAGCAAGGAAGCAGGAAAGTGGAAGGTCGTCCAACCTGCAGTCAGGGTGGCCACGCTCTAGACCAATGGCAGAACAGGATTGAGGGGCTGAGTGGTCTACTCCTGCTCCCGAGGGGCACGATCGTACGTACAAGACGAGGAAGCGCACAGTCAAGCCCCCACGAGCGGAAGCAGGGGAAAAGGAACTATTTGTCTGCTTCACTTGATGGAATCGGGTCCGCGCCTCGCGTCAAGCTGGGTACGCCGAGGATCGCTAACGCGCCCGAATGGCCGGCCGAGTCGCTCGTTTGCAGCTCGTCGTGGGACTGCAAGGTCAGGGCTGGGAAAGCAAGTGACCCTTGACAGCCGGCGTGACAAAGAACTGCTTTACGAGGCCTGCCTTTCGCAGCTGCCTGCTAAGCCGGTGACGTGGGTGCGGATAAGCACACCTCTCTCCTCTATGATTGGTGGAGCACCAACAAGTCTACATATCCATGATGAAGTTTGACTGAAAAGGAGGGGAGAAAGCAACATGTGGCGAACAAAATGGGAAATGGTCCCAAGACGACGGCAAGGCTGCAGAGGGGCAGGCGAGTCGGGCTTTGCAGCCACTTTGTGCAACTGAATGGAGAGAGGGGCTGCAGGGTGCGAAAAGGTTCAAACAGTTGGGAGGTATCGCTTCTCGGCCTTTTGGCTAAGATCAAGTGTAGTATCTGTTCTTATCAGTTTAATATCTGATACGTCCCTTATCTAGGGACCATATATTAAATTGATTTTTGGAACAGGGAGATGGAATAGGGGCTTGCTCCGTCCACTCCACGCATCGACCCAGTATTGCAGTGCCTCTGGGAACGGTGCACTTCCCTTTTGGGATATTTTTAAAGTTGAAATGAAGAGTAAGAATTTTCTCTCTCACTCTCACTCTCTCTCTCTCTCTCTCTCTCTCTGTGTTTGCAGCTTTGTGTCACTTTTCTCGCAGTCGCATTGAACGCAGTCTCTATCGACTTTCATTGCATGCCGTGTGCGTATGGCGCGCGACACTCACTTGGCCTCCAACGCAAGATGACCATTTCTGCCACATACACACACACACACACACACACACACACACACACACACACACCTTCTTTCAGGTACGTATCAATTTTTAAAAAATTGTTCCATTTTACATCGAGGAGGTAAGGATGTACAGGTCTCCTTTCTGGCCTGACCCCTTCTTCACGGTGCACAATTCTCGCCGTCCGCATTACCAGAAGACAGCCATTTTGGGCCTTTCCATACAACACACTCCATATCTCTTGAATTTTGGGATCTTTCTTATTGAGAGCACTTGGAAGGTGAGCGAACCAAACAGACAGGGAAAGGAGCCTGAATGTAACCGAGTAGCTCGAGGCCAGGAATGTCGCTATCGTTACTTTGAGGGTGTGGGTGGGGGAACGTTCCGACCAATGTGAAGGAAGCTGGGAAGTTCATGGTGGTAGATGTCAGTTACCTAAACTCACTCTCTGTGATGCGCGTCGAAAGAACCAAAGAGGTGTTGATCCAAACCAAGGCTTTTATTAATTAAAAGACTGGAGCATATCACAAGTAGGTCGACCAGTCCAGAATGACCTGGTCTGGCTAGGAGCAGTCCTTGAAGACTTGCCAGTAGGTGTGGCTACACTCTCAGACAATCACAGTCATCCAACACGACAATCTGTACATATACTCATTGGTGATAGAATCTGTCCTATCACATTCACCCCTTCTTTGAGAACCGACCCCAGGGTGAATGGAGGTTCGAGGCTGTACCGGTCGTGACCGCCGTGGCGCCGGGATTGGAGTCGCCGGAGTCATGTCGCCGGCAGGCCCGTAGGGAGCGGCCACTGCTTCGTTCAATTCCGCAATGGCGTTGTCGACAATCTGGCCTGAGCTGGTGGGGTGGTGCTGGTTCCTCTGTTCAAGCACATGACCTGGGGGAGAAGGAATAGGGAGAGGTTGGGTGAAAGGCACTGCTGCACCTGATCCGGCTTTGCTAGGTCCCTTATCGAGACTGTGTCCTCCCGTCCGTCCGGGTACTCAATGTAGGCATCATGTGAGTTCGCATGGAGCAGAGTCACTCGGTCAACCAAGGGGCCGTTCTTAGAGTACCGGACGTGGCGTCGCAAAAGGACTGGACCGGAAACCGTGAGCCATGCTGGTTTGGTCGTACCCGACTCGGATTTCTTCGGGAAAGAGAACATCCTTTCATTGGGGGGTGGGGGGGGAGGGGTGGCATTGGTCGCCGGGCATAGGAAGCAGCGGATGGAGTGTCGGGCACCAGTGAGCGCATCCTGCCAGCGAGAGGTGGGGAGACCTTTGGACCGGAGGGCAAGCGTAACCGCTTTGCAGACGGTGGCATTCTCTCTTTCGACTTGCCCATTGCCGCATGGGTTATAGCCGGTGGTCCTGCTTGAAGCAATGCCACGCTCCAGAAGGTACTGCCGCAGCTCCGCACTCATAAACGAGGACTCCCTGTCACTGTGGATGTAACTGGGGTACCCGAAGATGGCCAAGATGGTGTGCAGGGCCTCTATAACTGAGGAGGCAGTCATGTCCGAGCAGGGCACAGCGAACGGGAAGCGGGAGTACTCGTCGATGGCCGTAAGGATGTAGGTGTTACGGTTGGTCGACGGTAGGGACCCCTTGAAGTCTACGCTGAGACGCTAAAAGAATGGAGCATATCACAAGTAGGTCGACCAGTCCAGAGTGACCTGGTCTGGCTAGGAGCAGTCCTTTAAGAGCTGCCAGTAGGTGTGGCTACACTCTCAGCCAATCACAGTCATCCTACACTATCATCTGTACATATGTAAATATAGACATCGGTGATCGAATCTGTACTATCACACTCCCTTAAAGGGCGGCGGCGTGAGCAGAGACTGCGAACGTCCTTCCGTACGAGGGCGAAGAAGGGGGATGCACGAGGAGCAAGGAAGCAGGAAAGTGGAAGGTCGTCCAACCTGCAGTCAGGGTGGCCACGCTCTAGACCAATGGCAGAACAGGATTGAGGGGCTGAGTGGTCTACTCCTGCTCCCGAGGGGCACGATCGTACGTACAAGACGAGGAAGCGCACAGTCAAGCCCCCACGAGCGGAAGCAGGGGAAAAGGAACTATTTGTCTGCTTCACTTGATGGAATCGGGTCCGCGCCTCGCGTCAAGCTGGGTACGCCGAGGATCGCTAACGCGCCCGAATGGCCGGCCGAGTCGCTCGTTTGCAGCTCGTCGTGGGACTGCAAGGTCAGGGCTGGGAAAGCAAGTGACCCTTGACAGCCGGCGTGACAAAGAACTGCTTTACGAGGCCTGCCTTTCGCAGCTGCCTGCTAAGCCGGTGACGTGGGTGCGGATAAGCACACCTCTCTCCTCTATGATTGGTGGAGCACCAACAAGTCTACATATCCATGATGAAGTTTGACTGAAAAGGAGGGGAGAAAGCAACATGTGGCGAACAAAATGGGAAATGGTCCCAAGACGACGGCAAGGCTGCAGAGGGGCAGGCGAGTCGGGCTTTGCAGCCACTTTGTGCAACTGAATGGAGAGAGGGGCTGCAGGGTGCGAAAAGGTTCAAACAGTTGGGAGGTATCGCTTCTCGGCCTTTTGGCTAAGATCAAGTGTAGTATCTGTTCTTATCAGTTTAATATCTGATACGTCCCTTATCTAGGGACCATATATTAAATTGATTTTTGGAACAGGGAGATGGAATAGGGGCTTGCTCCGTCCACTCCACGCATCGACCCAGTATTGCAGTGCCTCTGGGAACGGTGCACTTCCCTTTTGGGATATTTTTAAAGTTGAAATGAAGAGTAAGAATTTTCTCTCTCACTCTCTCTCTCTCTCTGTGTTTGCAGCTTTGTGTCACTTTTCTCGCAGTCGCATTGAACGCAGTCTCTATCGACTTTCATTGCATGCCGTGTGCGTATGGCGCGCGACACTCACTTGGCCTCCAACGCAAAATGACCATTTCTGCCACATACACACACACACACACACACACACACACACACCTTCTTTCAGGTACGTATCAATTTTTAAAAAATTGTTCCATTTTACATCGAGGAGGTAAGGATGTACAGGTCTCCTTTCTGGCCTGACCCCTTCTTCACGGTGCACAATTCTCGCCGTCCGCATTACCAGAAGACAGCCATTTTGGGCCTTTCCATACAACACACTCCATATCTCTTGAATTTTGGGATCTTTCTTATTGAGAGCACTTGGAAGGTGAGCGAACCAAACAGACAGGGAAAGGAGCCTGAATGTAACCGAGTAGCTCGAGGCCAGGAATGTCGCTATCGTTACTTTGAGGGTGTGGGTGGGGGAACGTTCCGACCAATGTGAAGGAAGCTGGGAAGTTCATGGTGGTAGATGTCAGTTACCTAAACTCACTCTCTGTGATGCGCGTCGAAAGAACCAAAGAGGTGTTGATCCAAACCAAGGCTTTTATTAATTAAAAGACTGGAGCATATCACAAGTAGGTCGACCAGTCCAGAATGACCTGGTCTGGCTAGGAGCAGTCCTTGAAGACTTGCCAGTAGGTGTGGCTACACTCTCAGACAATCACAGTCATCCAACACGACAATCTGTACATATACTCATTGGTGATAGAATCTGTCCTATCACATTCACCCCTTCTTTGAGAACCGACCCCAGGGTGAATGGAGGTTCGAGGCTGTACCGGTCGTGACCGCCGTGGCGCCGGGATTGGAGTCGCCGGAGTCATGTCGCCGGCAGGCCCGTAGGGAGCGGCCACTGCTTCGTTCAATTCCGCAATGGCGTTGTCGACAATCTGGCCTGAGCTGGTGGGGTGGTGCTGGTTCCTCTGTTCAAGCACATGACCTGGGGGAGAAGGAATAGGGAGAGGTTGGGTGAAAGGCACTGCTGCACCTGATCCGGCTTTGCTAGGTCCCTTATCGAGACTGTGTCCTCCCGTCCGTCCGGGTACTCAATGTAGGCATCATGTGAGTTCGCATGGAGCAGAGTCACTCGGTCAACCAAGGGGCCGTTCTTAGAGTACCGGACGTGGCGTCGCAAAAGGACTGGACCGGAAACCGTGAGCCATGCTGGTTTGGTCGTACCCGACTCGGATTTCTTCGGGAAAGAGAACATCCTTTCATTGGGGGGTGGGGGGGGAGGGGTGGCATTGGTCGCCGGGCATAGGAAGCAGCGGATGGAGTGTCGGGCACCAGTGAGCGCATCCTGCCAGCGAGAGGTGGGGAGACCTTTGGACCGGAGGGCAAGCGTAACCGCTTTGCAGACGGTGGCATTCTCTCTTTCGACTTGCCCATTGCCGCATGGGTTATAGCCGGTGGTCCTGCTTGAAGCAATGCCACGCTCCAGAAGGTACTGCCGCAGCTCCGCACTCATAAACGAGGACTCCCTGTCACTGTGGATGTAACTGGGGTACCCGAAGATGGCCAAGATGGTGTGCAGGGCCTCTATAACTGAGGAGGCAGTCATGTCCGAGCAGGGCACAGCGAACGGGAAGCGGGAGTACTCGTCGATGGCCGTAAGGATGTAGGTGTTACGGTTGGTCGACGGTAGGGACCCCTTGAAGTCTACGCTGAGACGCTAAAAGAATGGAGCATATCACAAGTAGGTCGACCAGTCCAGAGTGACCTGGTCTGGCTAGGAGCAGTCCTTTAAGAGCTGCCAGTAGGTGTGGCTACACTCTCAGCCAATCACAGTCATCCTACACTATCATCTGTACATATGTAAATATAGACATCGGTGATCGAATCTGTACTATCACACTCCCTTAAAGGGCGGCGGCGTGAGCAGAGACTGCGAACGTCCTTCCGTACGAGGGCGAAGAAGGGGGATGCACGAGGAGCAAGGAAGCAGGAAAGTGGATGGTCGTCCAACCTGCAGTCAGGGTGGCCACGCTCTAGACCAATGGCAGAACAGGATTGAGGGGCTGAGTGGTCTACTCCTGCTCCCGAGGGGCACGATCGTACGTACAAGACGAGGAAGCGCACAGTCAAGCCCCCACGAGCGGAAGCAGGGGAAAAGGAACTATTTGTCTGCTTCACTTGATGGAATCGGGTCCGCGCCTCGCGTCAAGCTGGGTACGCCGAGGATCGCTAACGCGCCCGAATGGCCGGCCGAGTCGCTCGTTTGCAGCTCGTCGTGGGACTGCAAGGTCAGGGCTGGGAAAGCAAGTGACCCTTGACAGCCGGCGTGACAAAGAACTGCTTTACGAGGCCTGCCTTTCGCAGCTGCCTGCTAAGCCGGTGACGTGGGTGCGGATAAGCACACCTCTCTCCTCTATGATTGGTGGAGCACCAACAAGTCTACATATCCATGATGAAGTTTGACTGAAAAGGAGGGGAGAAAGCAACATGTGGCGAACAAAATGGGAAATGGTCCCAAGACGACGGCAAGGCTGCAGAGGGGCAGGCGAGTCGGGCTTTGCAGCCACTTTGTGCAACTGAATGGAGAGAGGGGCTGCAGGGTGCGAAAAGGTTCAAACAGTTGGGAGGTATCGCTTCTCGGCCTTTTGGCTAAGATCAAGTGTAGTATCTGTTCTTATCAGTTTAATATCTGATACGTCCCTTATCTAGGGACCATATATTAAATTGATTTTTGGAACAGGGAGATGGAATAGGGGCTTGCTCCGTCCACTCCACGCATCGACCCAGTATTGCAGTGCCTCTGGGAACGGTGCACTTCCCTTTTGGGATATTTTTAAAGTTGAAATGAAGAGTAAGAATTTTCTCTCTCTCTCTCACTCTCTCTCTCTCTCTCTCTCTCTCTCTCTCTCTGTGTTTGCAGCTTTGTGTCACTTTTCTTGCAGTCGCATTGAACGCAGTCTCTATCGACTTTCATTGCATGCCGTGTGCGTATGGCGCGCGACACTCACTTGGCCTCCAACGCAAGATGACCATTTCTGCCACATACACACACACACACACACACACACACACACACACACACACACACACACACACACACCTTCTTTCAGGTACGTATCAATTTTTAAAAAATTGTTCCATTTTACATCGAGGAGGTAAGGATGTACAGGTCTCCTTTCTGGCCTGACCCCTTCTTCACGGTGCACAATTCTCGCCGTCCGCATTACCAGAAGACAGCCATTTTGGGCCTTTCCATACAACACACTCCATATCTCTTGAATTTTGGGATCTTTCTTATTGAGAGCACTTGGAAGGTGAGCGAACCAAACAGACAGGGAAAGGAGCCTGAATGTAACCGAGTAGCTCGAGGCCAGGAATGTCGCTATCGTTACTTTGAGGGTGTGGGTGGGGGAACGTTCCGACCAATGTGAAGGAAGCTGGGAAGTTCATGGTGGTAGATGTCAGTTACCTAAACTCACTCTCTGTGATGCGCGTCGAAAGAACCAAAGAGGTGTTGATCCAAACCAAGGCTTTTATTAATTAAAAGACTGGAGCATATCACAAGTAGGTCGACCAGTCCAGAATGACCTGGTCTGGCTAGGAGCAGTCCTTGAAGACTTGCCAGTAGGTGTGGCTACACTCTCAGACAATCACAGTCATCCAACACGACAATCTGTACATATACTCATTGGTGATAGAATCTGTCCTATCACATTCACCCCTTCTTTGAGAACCGACCCCAGGGTGAATGGAGGTTCGAGGCTGTACCGGTCGTGACCGCCGTGGCGCCGGGATTGGAGTCGCCGGAGTCATGTCGCCGGCAGGCCCGTAGGGAGCGGCCACTGCTTCGTTCAATTCCGCAATGGCGTTGTCGACAATCTGGCCTGAGCTGGTGGGGTGGTGCTGGTTCCTCTGTTCAAGCACATGACCTGGGGGAGAAGGAATAGGGAGAGGTTGGGTGAAAGGCACTGCTGCACCTGATCCGGCTTTGCTAGGTCCCTTATCGAGACTGTGTCCTCCCGTCCGTCCGGGTACTCAATGTAGGCATCATGTGAGTTCGCATGGAGCAGAGTCACTCGGTCAACCAAGGGGCCGTTCTTAGAGTACCGGACGTGGCGTCGCAAAAGGACTGGACCGGAAACCGTGAGCCATGCTGGTTTGGTCGTACCCGACTCGGATTTCTTCGGGAAAGAGAACATCCTTTCATTGGGGGGTGGGGGGGGAGGGGTGGCATTGGTCGCCGGGCATAGGAAGCAGCGGATGGAGTGTCGGGCACCAGTGAGCGCATCCTGCCAGCGAGAGGTGGGGAGACCTTTGGACCGGAGGGCAAGCGTAACCGCTTTGCAGACGGTGGCATTCTCTCTTTCGACTTGCCCATTGCCGCATGGGTTATAGCCGGTGGTCCTGCTTGAAGCAATGCCACGCTCCAGAAGGTACTGCCGCAGCTCCGCACTCATAAACGAGGACTCCCTGTCACTGTGGATGTAACTGGGGTACCCGAAGATGGCCAAGATGGTGTGCAGGGCCTCTATAACTGAGGAGGCAGTCATGTCCGAGCAGGGCACAGCGAACGGGAAGCGGGAGTACTCGTCGATGGCCGTAAGGATGTAGGTGTTACGGTTGGTCGACGGTAGGGACCCCTTGAAGTCTACGCTGAGACGCTAAAAGAATGGAGCATATCACAAGTAGGTCGACCAGTCCAGAGTGACCTGGTCTGGCTAGGAGCAGTCCTTTAAGAGCTGCCAGTAGGTGTGGCTACACTCTCAGCCAATCACAGTCATCCTACACTATCATCTGTACATATGTAAATATAGACATCGGTGATCGAATCTGTACTATCACACTCCCTTAAAGGGCGGCGGCGTGAGCAGAGACTGCGAACGTCCTTCCGTACGAGGGCGAAGAAGGGGGATGCACGAGGAGCAAGGAAGCAGGAAAGTGGAAGGTCGTCCAACCTGCAGTCAGGGTGGCCACGCTCTAGACCAATGGCAGAACAGGATTGAGGGGCTGAGTGGTCTACTCCTGCTCCCGAGGGGCACGATCGTACGTACAAGACGAGGAAGCGCACAGTCAAGCCCCCACGAGCGGAAGCAGGGGAAAAGGAACTATTTGTCTGCTTCACTTGATGGAATCGGGTCCGCGCCTCGCGTCAAGCTGGGTACGCCGAGGATCGCTAACGCGCCCGAATGGCCGGCCGAGTCGCTCGTTTGCAGCTCGTCGTGGGACTGCAAGGTCAGGGCTGGGAAAGCAAGTGACCCTTGACAGCCGGCGTGACAAAGAACTGCTTTACGAGGCCTGCCTTTCGCAGCTGCCTGCTAAGCCGGTGACGTGGGTGCGGATAAGCACACCTCTCTCCTCTATGATTGGTGGAGCACCAACAAGTCTACATATCCATGATGAAGTTTGACTGAAAAGGAGGGGAGAAAGCAACATGTGGCGAACAAAATGGGAAATGGTCCCAAGACGACGGCAAGGCTGCAGAGGGGCAGGCGAGTCGGGCTTTGCAGCCACTTTGTGCAACTGAATGGAGAGAGGGGCTGCAGGGTGCGAAAAGGTTCAAACAGTTGGGAGGTATCGCTTCTCGGCCTTTTGGCTAAGATCAAGTGTAGTATCTGTTCTTATCAGTTTAATATCTGATACGTCCCTTATCTAGGGACCATATATTAAATTGATTTTTGGAACAGGGAGATGGAATAGGGGCTTGCTCCGTCCACTCCACGCATCGACCCAGTATTGCAGTGCCTCTGGGAACGGTGCACTTCCCTTTTGGGATATTTTTAAAGTTGAAATGAAGAGTAAGAATTTTCTCTCTCACTCTCACTCTCTCTCTCTCTCTCTCTCTCTCTCTCTCTCTGTGTTTGCAGCTTTGTGTCACTTTTCTCGCAGTCGCATTGAACGCAGTCTCTATCGACTTTCATTGCATGCCGTGTGCGTATGGCGCGCGACACTCACTTGGCCTCCAACGCAAGATGACCATTTCTGCCACATACACACACACACACACACACACACACACACACACACACCTTCTTTCAGGTACGTATCAATTTTTAAAAAATTGTTCCATTTTACATCGAGGAGGTAAGGATGTACAGGTCTCCTTTCTGGCCTGACCCCTTCTTCACGGTGCACAATTCTCGCCGTCCGCATTACCAGAAGACAGCCATTTTGGGCCTTTCCATACAACACACTCCATATCTCTTGAATTTTGGGATCTTTCTTATTGAGAGCACTTGGAAGGTGAGCGAACCAAACAGACAGGGAAAGGAGCCTGAATGTAACCGAGTAGCTCGAGGCCAGGAATGTCGCTATCGTTACTTTGAGGGTGTGGGTGGGGGAACGTTCCGACCAATGTGAAGGAAGCTGGGAAGTTCATGGTGGTAGATGTCAGTTACCTAAACTCACTCTCTGTGATGCGCGTCGAAAGAACCAAAGAGGTGTTGATCCAAACCAAGGCTTTTATTAATTAAAAGACTGGAGCATATCACAAGTAGGTCGACCAGTCCAGAATGACCTGGTCTGGCTAGGAGCAGTCCTTGAAGACTTGCCAGTAGGTGTGGCTACACTCTCAGACAATCACAGTCATCCAACACGACAATCTGTACATATACTCATTGGTGATAGAATCTGTCCTATCACATTCACCCCTTCTTTGAGAACCGACCCCAGGGTGAATGGAGGTTCGAGGCTGTACCGGTCGTGACCGCCGTGGCGCCGGGATTGGAGTCGCCGGAGTCATGTCGCCGGCAGGCCCGTAGGGAGCGGCCACTGCTTCGTTCAATTCCGCAATGGCGTTGTCGACAATCTGGCCTGAGCTGGTGGGGTGGTGCTGGTTCCTCTGTTCAAGCACATGACCTGGGGGAGAAGGAATAGGGAGAGGTTGGGTGAAAGGCACTGCTGCACCTGATCCGGCTTTGCTAGGTCCCTTATCGAGACTGTGTCCTCCCGTCCGTCCGGGTACTCAATGTAGGCATCATGTGAGTTCGCATGGAGCAGAGTCACTCGGTCAACCAAGGGGCCGTTCTTAGAGTACCGGACGTGGCGTCGCAAAAGGACTGGACCGGAAACCGTGAGCCATGCTGGTTTGGTCGTACCCGACTCGGATTTCTTCGGGAAAGAGAACATCCTTTCATTGGGGGGTGGGGGGGGAGGGGTGGCATTGGTCGCCGGGCATAGGAAGCAGCGGATGGAGTGTCGGGCACCAGTGAGCGCATCCTGCCAGCGAGAGGTGGGGAGACCTTTGGACCGGAGGGCAAGCGTAACCGCTTTGCAGACGGTGGCATTCTCTCTTTCGACTTGCCCATTGCCGCATGGGTTATAGCCGGTGGTCCTGCTTGAAGCAATGCCACGCTCCAGAAGGTACTGCCGCAGCTCCGCACTCATAAACGAGGACTCCCTGTCACTGTGGATGTAACTGGGGTACCCGAAGATGGCCAAGATGGTGTGCAGGGCCTCTATAACTGAGGAGGCAGTCATGTCCGAGCAGGGCACAGCGAACGGGAAGCGGGAGTACTCGTCGATGGCCGTAAGGATGTAGGTGTTACGGTTGGTCGACGGTAGGGACCCCTTGAAGTCTACGCTGAGACGCTAAAAGAATGGAGCATATCACAAGTAGGTCGACCAGTCCAGAGTGACCTGGTCTGGCTAGGAGCAGTCCTTTAAGAGCTGCCAGTAGGTGTGGCTACACTCTCAGCCAATCACAGTCATCCTACACTATCATCTGTACATATGTAAATATAGACATCGGTGATCGAATCTGTACTATCACACTCCCTTAAAGGGCGGCGGCGTGAGCAGAGACTGCGAACGTCCTTCCGTACGAGGGCGAAGAAGGGGGATGCACGAGGAGCAAGGAAGCAGGAAAGTGGAAGGTCGTCCAACCTGCAGTCAGGGTGGCCACGCTCTAGACCAATGGCAGAACAGGATTGAGGGGCTGAGTGGTCTACTCCTGCTCCCGAGGGGCACGATCGTACGTACAAGACGAGGAAGCGCACAGTCAAGCCCCCACGAGCGGAAGCAGGGGAAAAGGAACTATTTGTCTGCTTCACTTGATGGAATCGGGTCCGCGCCTCGCGTCAAGCTGGGTACGCCGAGGATCGCTAACGCGCCCGAATGGCCGGCCGAGTCGCTCGTTTGCAGCTCGTCGTGGGACTGCAAGGTCAGGGCTGGGAAAGCAAGTGACCCTTGACAGCCGGCGTGACAAAGAACTGCTTTACGAGGCCTGCCTTTCGCAGCTGCCTGCTAAGCCGGTGACGTGGGTGCGGATAAGCACACCTCTCTCCTCTATGATTGGTGGAGCACCAACAAGTCTACATATCCATGATGAAGTTTGACTGAAAAGGAGGGGAGAAAGCAACATGTGGCGAACAAAATGGGAAATGGTCCCAAGACGACGGCAAGGCTGCAGAGGGGCAGGCGAGTCGGGCTTTGCAGCCACTTTGTGCAACTGAATGGAGAGAGGGGCTGCAGGGTGCGAAAAGGTTCAAACAGTTGGGAGGTATCGCTTCTCGGCCTTTTGGCTAAGATCAAGTGTAGTATCTGTTCTTATCAGTTTAATATCTGATACGTCCCTTATCTAGGGACCATATATTAAATTGATTTTTGGAACAGGGAGATGGAATAGGGGCTTGCTCCGTCCACTCCACGCATCGACCCAGTATTGCAGTGCCTCTGGGAACGGTGCACTTCCCTTTTGGGATATTTTTAAAGTTGAAATGAAGAGTAAGAATTTTCTCTCTCACTCTCTCTCTCTCTCTGTGTTTGCAGCTTTGTGTCACTTTTCTCGCAGTCGCATTGAACGCAGTCTCTATCGACTTTCATTGCATGCCGTGTGCGTATGGCGCGCGACACTCACTTGGCCTCCAACGCAAAATGACCATTTCTGCCACATACACACACACACACACACACTCACCTTCTTTCAGGTACGTATCAATTTTTTAAAAATTGTTCCATTTTACATCGAGGAGGTAAGGATGTACAGGTCTCCTTTCTGGCCTGACCCCTTCTTCACGGTGCACAATTCTCGCCGTCCGCATTACCAGAAGACAGCCATTTTGGGCCTTTCCATACAACACACTCCATATCTCTTGAATTTTGGGATCTTTCTTATTGAGAGCACTTGGAAGGTGAGCGAACCAAACAGACAGGGAAAGGAGCCTGAATGTAACCGAGTAGCTCGAGGCCAGGAATGTCGCTATCGTTACTTTGAGGGTGTGGGTGGGGGAACGTTCCGACCAATGTGAAGGAAGCTGGGAAGTTCATGGTGGTAGATGTCAGTTACCTAAACTCACTCTCTGTGATGCGCGTCGAAAGAACCAAAGAGGTGTTGATCCAAACCAAGGCTTTTATTAATTAAAAGACTGGAGCATATCACAAGTAGGTCGACCAGTCCAGAATGACCTGGTCTGGCTAGGAGCAGTCCTTGAAGACTTGCCAGTAGGTGTGGCTACACTCTCAGACAATCACAGTCATCCAACACGACAATCTGTACATATACTCATTGGTGATAGAATCTGTCCTATCACATTCACCCCTTCTTTGAGAACCGACCCCAGGGTGAATGGAGGTTCGAGGCTGTACCGGTCGTGACCGCCGTGGCGCCGGGATTGGAGTCGCCGGAGTCATGTCGCCGGCAGGCCCGTAGGGAGCGGCCACTGCTTCGTTCAATTCCGCAATGGCGTTGTCGACAATCTGGCCTGAGCTGGTGGGGTGGTGCTGGTTCCTCTGTTCAAGCACATGACCTGGGGGAGAAGGAATAGGGAGAGGTTGGGTGAAAGGCACTGCTGCACCTGATCCGGCTTTGCTAGGTCCCTTATCGAGACTGTGTCCTCCCGTCCATCCGGGTACTCAATGTAGGCATCATGTGAGTTCGCATGGAGCAGAGTCACTCGGTCAACCAAGGGGCCGTTCTTAGAGTACCGGACGTGGCGTCGCAAAAGGACTGGACCGGAAACCGTGAGCCATGCTGGTTTGGTCGTACCCGACTCGGATTTCTTCGGGAAAGAGAACATCCTTTCATTGGGGGGTGGGGGGGGAGGGGTGGCATTGGTCGCCGGGCATAGGAAGCAGCGGATGGAGTGTCGGGCACCAGTGAGCGCATCCTGCCAGCGAGAGGTGGGGAGACCTTTGGACCGGAGGGCAAGCGTAACCGCTTTGCAGACGGTGGCATTCTCTCTTTCGACTTGCCCATTGCCGCATGGGTTATAGCCGGTGGTCCTGCTTGAAGCAATGCCACGCTCCAGAAGGTACTGCCGCAGCTCCGCACTCATAAACGAGGACTCCCTGTCACTGTGGATGTAACTGGGGTACCCGAAGATGGCCAAGATGGTGTGCAGGGCCTCTATAACTGAGGAGGCAGTCATGTCCGAGCAGGGCACAGCGAACGGGAAGCGGGAGTACTCGTCGATGGCCGTAAGGATGTAGGTGTTACGGTTGGTCGACGGTAGGGACCCCTTGAAGTCTACGCTGAGACGCTAAAAGAATGGAGCATATCACAAGTAGGTCGACCAGTCCAGAGTGACCTGGTCTGGCTAGGAGCAGTCCTTTAAGAGCTGCCAGTAGGTGTGGCTACACTCTCAGCCAATCACAGTCATCCTACACTATCATCTGTACATATGTAAATATAGACATCGGTGATCGAATCTGTACTATCACACTCCCTTAAAGGGCGGCGGCGTGAGCAGAGACTGCGAACGTCCTTCCGTACGAGGGCGAAGAAGGGGGATGCACGAGGAGCAAGGAAGCAGGAAAGTGGAAGGTCGTCCAACCTGCAGTCAGGGTGGCCACGCTCTAGACCAATGGCAGAACAGGATTGAGGGGCTGAGTGGTCTACTCCTGCTCCCGAGGGGCACGATCGTACGTACAAGACGAGGAAGCGCACAGTCAAGCCCCCACGAGCGGAAGCAGGGGAAAAGGAACTATTTGTCTGCTTCACTTGATGGAATCGGGTCCGCGCCTCGCGTCAAGCTGGGTACGCCGAGGATCGCTAACGCGCCCGAATGGCCGGCCGAGTCGCTCGTTTGCAGCTCGTCGTGGGACTGCAAGGTCAGGGCTGGGAAAGCAAGTGACCCTTGACAGCCGGCGTGACAAAGAACTGCTTTACGAGGCCTGCCTTTCGCAGCTGCCTGCTAAGCCGGTGACGTGGGTGCGGATAAGCACACCTCTCTCCTCTATGATTGGTGGAGCACCAACAAGTCTACATATCCATGATGAAGTTTGACTGAAAAGGAGGGGAGAAAGCAACATGTGGCGAACAAAATGGGAAATGGTCCCAAGACGACGGCAAGGCTGCAGAGGGGCAGGCGAGTCGGGCTTTGCAGCCACTTTGTGCAACTGAATGGAGAGAGGGGCTGCAGGGTGCGAAAAGGTTCAAACAGTTGGGAGGTATCGCTTCTCGGCCTTTTGGCTAAGATCAAGTGTAGTATCTGTTCTTATCAGTTTAATATCTGATACGTCCCTTATCTAGGGACCATATATTAAATTGATTTTTGGAACAGGGAGATGGAATAGGGGCTTGCTCCGTCCACTCCACGCATCGACCCAGTATTGCAGTGCCTCTGGGAACGGTGCACTTCCCTTTTGGGATATTTTTAAAGTTGAAATGAAGAGTAAGAATTTTCTCTCTCACTCTCTCTCTCTCTCTCTGTGTTTGCAGCTTTGTGTCACTTTTCTCGCAGTCGCATTGAACGCAGTCTCTATCGACTTTCATTGCATGCCGTGTGCGTATGGCGCGCGACACTCACTTGGCCTCCAACGCAAAATGACCATTTCTGCCACATACACACACACACACACACACACACACCTTCTTTCAGGTACGTATCAATTTTTAAAAAATTGTTCCATTTTACATCGAGGAGGTAAGGATGTACAGGTCTCCTTTCTGGCCTGACCCCTTCTTCACGGTGCACAATTCTCGCCGTCCGCATTACCAGAAGACAGCCATTTTGGGCCTTTCCATACAACACACTCCATATCTCTTGAATTTTGGGATCTTTCTTATTGAGAGCACTTGGAAGGTGAGCGAACCAAACAGACAGGGAAAGGAGCCTGAATGTAACCGAGTAGCTCGAGGCCAGGAATGTCGCTATCGTTACTTTGAGGGTGTGGGTGGGGGAACGTTCCGACCAATGTGAAGGAAGCTGGGAAGTTCATGGTGGTAGATGTCAGTTACCTAAACTCACTCTCTGTGATGCGCGTCGAAAGAACCAAAGAGGTGTTGATCCAAACCAAGGCTTTTATTAATTAAAAGACTGGAGCATATCACAAGTAGGTCGACCAGTCCAGAATGACCTGGTCTGGCTAGGAGCAGTCCTTGAAGACTTGCCAGTAGGTGTGGCTACACTCTCAGACAATCACAGTCATCCAACACGACAATCTGTACATATACTCATTGGTGATAGAATCTGTCCTATCACATTCACCCCTTCTTTGAGAACCGACCCCAGGGTGAATGGAGGTTCGAGGCTGTACCGGTCGTGACCGCCGTGGCGCCGGGATTGGAGTCGCCGGAGTCATGTCGCCGGCAGGCCCGTAGGGAGCGGCCACTGCTTCGTTCAATTCCGCAATGGCGTTGTCGACAATCTGGCCTGAGCTGGTGGGGTGGTGCTGGTTCCTCTGTTCTAGCACATGACCTGGGGGAGAAGGAATAGGGAGAGGTTGGGTGAAAGGCACTGCTGCACCTGATCCGGCTTTGCTAGGTCCCTTATCGAGACTGTGTCCTCCCGTCCGTCCGGGTACTCAACGTAGGCATCATGTGAGTTCGCATGGAGCAGAGTCACTCGGTCAACCAAGGGGCCGTTCTTAGAGTACCGGACGTGGCGTCGCAAAAGGACTGGACCGGAAACCGTGAGCCATGCTGGTTTGGTCGTACCCGACTCGGATTTCTTCGGGAGAGAGAACATCCTTTCATTGGGGGGTGGGGGTGGGGGGGGGGTGGCATTGGTCGCCGGGCATAGGAAGCAGCGGATGGAGTGTCGGGCACCAGTGAGCGCATCCTGCCAGCGAGAGGTGGGGAGACCTTTGGACCGGAGGGCAAGCGTAAACGCTTTGCATACGGTGGCATTCTCTCTTTCGACTTGCCCATTGCCGCATGGGTTATAGCCGGTGGTCCTGCTTGAAGCAATGCCACGCTCCAGAAGGTACTGCCGCAGCTCCGCACTCATAAACGAGGACTCCCTGTCACTGTGGATGTAACTGGGGTACCCGAAGATGGCCAAGATGGTGTGCAGGGCCTCTATAACTGAGGAGGCAGTCATGTCCGAGCAGGGCACAGCGAACTGGAAGCGGGAGTACTCGTCGATGGCCGTAAGGATGTAGGTGTTACGGTTGGTCGACGGTAGGGACCCCTTGAAGTCTACGCTGAGACGCTAAAAGAATGGAGCATATCACAAGTAGGTCGACCAGTCCAGAGTGACCTGGTCTGGCTAGGAGCAGTCCTTTAAGAGCTGCCAGTAGGTGTGGCTACACTCTCAGCCAATCACAGTCATCCTACACTATCATCTGTACATATGTAAATATAGACATCGGTGATCGAATCTGTACTATCACACTCCCTTAAAGGGCGACGGCGTGAGCAGAGACTGCGAACGTCCTTCCGTACGAGGGCGAAGAAGGGGGATGCACGAGGAGCAAGGAAGCAGGAAATTGGAAGGTCGTCCAACCTGCAGTCAGGGTGGCCACGCTCTAGACCAATGGCAGAACAGGATTGAGGGGCTGAGTGGTCTACTCCTGCTCCCGAGGGGCACGATCGTACGTACAAGACGAGGAAGCGCACAGTCAAGCCCCCACGAGCGGAAGCAGGGGAAAAGGAACTATTTGTCTGCTTCACTTGATGGAATCGGGTCCGCGCCTCGCGTCAAGCTGGGTACGCCGAGGATCGCTAACGCGCCCGAATGGCCGGCCGAGTCGCTCGTTTGCAGCTCGTCGTGGGACTGCAAGGTCAGGGCTGGGAAAGCAAGTGACCCTTGACAGCCGGCGTGACAAAGAACTGCTTTACGAGGCCTGCCTTTCGCAGCTGCCTGCTAAGCCGGTGACGTGGGTGCGGATAAGCACACTTCTCTCCTCTATGATTGGTGGAGCACCAACAAGTCTACATATCCATGATGAAGTTTGACTGAAAAGGAGGGGAGAAAGCAACATGTGGCGAACAAAATGGGAAATGGTCCCAAGACGACGGCAAGGCTGCAGAGGGGCAGGCGAGTCGGGCTTTGCAGCCACTTTGTGCAACTGAATGGAGAGAGGGGCTGCAGGGTGCGAAAAGGTTCAAACAGTTGGGAGGTATCGCTTCTCGGCCTTTTGGCTAAGATCAAGTGTAGTATCTGTTCTTATCAGTTTAATATCTGATACGTCCCTTATCTAGGGACCATATATTAAATTGATTTTTGGAACAGGGAGATGGAATAGGGGCTTGCTCCGTCCACTCCACGCATCGACCCAGTATTGCAGTGCCTCTGGGAACGGTGCACTTCCCTTTTGGGATATTTTTAAAGTTGAAATGAAGAGTAAGAATTTTCTCTCTCACTCTCTCTCTCTCTCTGTGTTTGCAGCTTTGTGTCACTTTTCTCGCAGTCGCATTGAACGCAGTCTCTATCGACTTTCATTGCATGCCGTGTGCGTATGGCGCGCGACACTCACTTGGCCTCCAACGCAAAATGACCATTTCTGCCACATACACACACACACACACACACACACACCTTCTTTCAGGTACGTATCAATTTTTAAAAAATTGTTCCATTTTACATCGAGGAGGTAAGGATGTACAGGTCTCCTTTCTGGCCTGACCCCTTCTTCACGGTGCACAATTCTCGCCGTCCGCATTACCAGAAGACAGCCATTTTGGGCCTTTCCATACAACACACTCCATATCTCTTGAATTTTGGGATCTTTCTTATTGAGAGCACTTGGAAGGTGAGCGAACCAAACAGACAGGGAAAGGAGCCTGAATGTAACCGAGTAGCTCGAGGCCAGGAATGTCGCTATCGTTACTTTGAGGGTGTGGGTGGGGGAACGTTCCGACCAATGTGAAGGAAGCTGGGAAGTTCATGGTGGTAGATGTCAGTTACCTAAACTCACTCTCTGTGATGCGCGTCGAAAGAACCAAAGAGGTGTTGATCCAAACCAAGGCTTTTATTAATTAAAAGACTGGAGCATATCACAAGTAGGTCGACCAGTCCAGAATGACCTGGTCTGGCTAGGAGCAGTCCTTGAAGACTTGCCAGTAGGTGTGGCTACACTCTCAGACAATCACAGTCATCCAACACGACAATCTGTACATATACTCATTGGTGATAGAATCTGTCCTATCACATTCACCCCTTCTTTGAGAACCGACCCCAGGGTGAATGGAGGTTCGAGGCTGTACCGGTCGTGACCGCCGTGGCGCCGGGATTGGAGTCGCCGGAGTCATGTCGCCGGCAGGCCCGTAGGGAGCGGCCACTGCTTCGTTCAATTCCGCAATGGCGTTGTCGACAATCTGGCCTGAGCTGGTGGGGTGGTGCTGGTTCCTCTGTTCTAGCACATGACCTGGGGGAGAAGGAATAGGGAGAGGTTGGGTGAAAGGCACTGCTGCACCTGATCCGGCTTTGCTAGGTCCCTTATCGAGACTGTGTCCTCCCGTCCGTCCGGGTACTCAACGTAGGCATCATGTGAGTTCGCATGGAGCAGAGTCACTCGGTCAACCAAGGGGCCGTTCTTAGAGTACCGGACGTGGCGTCGCAAAAGGACTGGACCGGAAACCGTGAGCCATGCTGGTTTGGTCGTACCCGACTCGGATTTCTTCGGGAGAGAGAACATCCTTTCATTGGGGGGTGGGGGTGGGGGGGGGGTGGCATTGGTCGCCGGGCATAGGAAGCAGCGGATGGAGTGTCGGGCACCAGTGAGCGCATCCTGCCAGCGAGAGGTGGGGAGACCTTTGGACCGGAGGGCAAGCGTAAACGCTTTGCATACGGTGGCATTCTCTCTTTCGACTTGCCCATTGCCGCATGGGTTATAGCCGGTGGTCCTGCTTGAAGCAATGCCACGCTCCAGAAGGTACTGCCGCAGCTCCGCACTCATAAACGAGGACTCCCTGTCACTGTGGATGTAACTGGGGTACCCGAAGATGGCCAAGATGGTGTGCAGGGCCTCTATAACTGAGGAGGCAGTCATGTCCGAGCAGGGCACAGCGAACTGGAAGCGGGAGTACTCGTCGATGGCCGTAAGGATGTAGGTGTTACGGTTGGTCGACGGTAGGGACCCCTTGAAGTCTACGCTGAGACGCTAAAAGAATGGAGCATATCACAAGTAGGTCGACCAGTCCAGAGTGACCTGGTCTGGCTAGGAGCAGTCCTTTAAGAGCTGCCAGTAGGTGTGGCTACACTCTCAGCCAATCACAGTCATCCTACACTATCATCTGTACATATGTAAATATAGACATCGGTGATCGAATCTGTACTATCACACTCCCTTAAAGGGCGACGGCGTGAGCAGAGACTGCGAACGTCCTTCCGTACGAGGGCGAAGAAGGGGGATGCACGAGGAGCAAGGAAGCAGGAAATTGGAAGGTCGTCCAACCTGCAGTCAGGGTGGCCACGCTCTAGACCAATGGCAGAACAGGATTGAGGGGCTGAGTGGTCTACTCCTGCTCCCGAGGGGCACGATCGTACGTACAAGACGAGGAAGCGCACAGTCAAGCCCCCACGAGCGGAAGCAGGGGAAAAGGAACTATTTGTCTGCTTCACTTGATGGAATCGGGTCCGCGCCTCGCGTCAAGCTGGGTACGCCGAGGATCGCTAACGCGCCCGAATGGCCGGCCGAGTCGCTCGTTTGCAGCTCGTCGTGGGACTGCAAGGTCAGGGCTGGGAAAGCAAGTGACCCTTGACAGCCGGCGTGACAAAGAACTGCTTTACGAGGCCTGCCTTTCGCAGCTGCCTGCTAAGCCGGTGACGTGGGTGCGGATAAGCACACTTCTCTCCTCTATGATTGGTGGAGCACCAACAAGTCTACATATCCATGATGAAGTTTGACTGAAAAGGAGGGGAGAAAGCAACATGTGGCGAACAAAATGGGAAATGGTCCCAAGACGACGGCAAGGCTGCAGAGGGGCAGGCGAGTCGGGCTTTGCAGCCACTTTGTGCAACTGAATGGAGAGAGGGGCTGCAGGGTGCGAAAAGGTTCAAACAGTTGGGAGGTATCGCTTCTCGGCCTTTTGGCTAAGATCAAGTGTAGTATCTGTTCTTATCAGTTTAATATCTGATACGTCCCTTATCTAGGGACCATATATTAAATTGATTTTTGGAACAGGGAGATGGAATAGGGGCTTGCTCCGTCCACTCCACGCATCGACCCAGTATTGCAGTGCCTCTGGGAACGGTGCACTTCCCTTTTGGGATATTTTTAAAGTTGAAATGAAGAGTAAGAATTTTCTCTCTCACTCTCTCTCTCTCTCTGTGTTTGCAGCTTTGTGTCACTTTTCTCGCAGTCGCATTGAACGCAGTCTCTATCGACTTTCATTGCATGCCGTGTGCGTATGGCGCGCGACACTCACTTGGCCTCCAACGCAAAATGACCATTTCTGCCACATACACACACACACACACACACACACACACCTTCTTTCAGGTACGTATCAATTTTTAAAAAATTGTTCCATTTTACATCGAGGAGGTAAGGATGTACAGGTCTCCTTTCTGGCCTGACCCCTTCTTCACGGTGCACAATTCTCGCCGTCCGCATTACCAGAAGACAGCCATTTTGGGCCTTTCCATACAACACACTCCATATCTCTTGAATTTTGGGATCTTTCTTATTGAGAGCACTTGGAAGGTGAGCGAACCAAACAGACAGGGAAAGGAGCCTGAATGTAACCGAGTAGCTCGAGGCCAGGAATGTCGCTATCGTTACTTTGAGGGTGTGGGTGGGGGAACGTTCCGACCAATGTGAAGGAAGCTGGGAAGTTCATGGTGGTAGATGTCAGTTACCTAAACTCACTCTCTGTGATGCGCGTCGAAAGAACCAAAGAGGTGTTGATCCAAACCAAGGCTTTTATTAATTAAAAGACTGGAGCATATCACAAGTAGGTCGACCAGTCCAGAATGACCTGGTCTGGCTAGGAGCAGTCCTTGAAGACTTGCCAGTAGGTGTGGCTACACTCTCAGACAATCACAGTCATCCAACACGACAATCTGTACATATACTCATTGGTGATAGAATCTGTCCTATCACATTCACCCCTTCTTTGAGAACCGACCCCAGGGTGAATGGAGGTTCGAGGCTGTACCGGTCGTGACCGCCGTGGCGCCGGGATTGGAGTCGCCGGAGTCATGTCGCCGGCAGGCCCGTAGGGAGCGGCCACTGCTTCGTTCAATTCCGCAATGGCGTTGTCGACAATCTGGCCTGAGCTGGTGGGGTGGTGCTGGTTCCTCTGTTCTAGCACATGACCTGGGGGAGAAGGAATAGGGAGAGGTTGGGTGAAAGGCACTGCTGCACCTGATCCGGCTTTGCTAGGTCCCTTATCGAGACTGTGTCCTCCCGTCCGTCCGGGTACTCAACGTAGGCATCATGTGAGTTCGCATGGAGCAGAGTCACTCGGTCAACCAAGGGGCCGTTCTTAGAGTACCGGACGTGGCGTCGCAAAAGGACTGGACCGGAAACCGTGAGCCATGCTGGTTTGGTCGTACCCGACTCGGATTTCTTCGGGAGAGAGAACATCCTTTCATTGGGGGGTGGGGGTGGGGGGGGGTGGCATTGGTCGCCGGGCATAGGAAGCAGCGGATGGAGTGTCGGGCACCAGTGAGCGCATCCTGCCAGCGAGAGGTGGGGAGACCTTTGGACCGGAGGGCAAGCGTAAACGCTTTGCATACGGTGGCATTCTCTCTTTCGACTTGCCCATTGCCGCATGGGTTATAGCCGGTGGTCCTGCTTGAAGCAATGCCACGCTCCAGAAGGTACTGCCGCAGCTCCGCACTCATAAACGAGGACTCCCTGTCACTGTGGATGTAACTGGGGTACCCGAAGATGGCCAAGATGGTGTGCAGGGCCTCTATAACTGAGGAGGCAGTCATGTCCGAGCAGGGCACAGCGAACTGGAAGCGGGAGTACTCGTCGATGGCCGTAAGGATGTAGGTGTTACGGTTGGTCGACGGTAGGGACCCCTTGAAGTCTACGCTGAGACGCTAAAAGAATGGAGCATATCACAAGTAGGTCGACCAGTCCAGAGTGACCTGGTCTGGCTAGGAGCAGTCCTTTAAGAGCTGCCAGTAGGTGTGGCTACACTCTCAGCCAATCACAGTCATCCTACACTATCATCTGTACATATGTAAATATAGACATCGGTGATCGAATCTGTACTATCACACTCCCTTAAAGGGCGACGGCGTGAGCAGAGACTGCGAACGTCCTTCCGTACGAGGGCGAAGAAGGGGGATGCACGAGGAGCAAGGAAGCAGGAAATTGGAAGGTCGTCCAACCTGCAGTCAGGGTGGCCACGCTCTAGACCAATGGCAGAACAGGATTGAGGGGCTGAGTGGTCTACTCCTGCTCCCGAGGGGCACGATCGTACGTACAAGACGAGGAAGCGCACAGTCAAGCCCCCACGAGCGGAAGCAGGGGAAAAGGAACTATTTGTCTGCTTCACTTGATGGAATCGGGTCCGCGCCTCGCGTCAAGCTGGGTACGCCGAGGATCGCTAACGCGCCCGAATGGCCGGCCGAGTCGCTCGTTTGCAGCTCGTCGTGGGACTGCAAGGTCAGGGCTGGGAAAGCAAGTGACCCTTGACAGCCGGCGTGACAAAGAACTGCTTTACGAGGCCTGCCTTTCGCAGCTGCCTGCTAAGCCGGTGACGTGGGTGCGGATAAGCACACTTCTCTCCTCTATGATTGGTGGAGCACCAACAAGTCTACATATCCATGATGAAGTTTGACTGAAAAGGAGGGGAGAAAGCAACATGTGGCGAACAAAATGGGAAATGGTCCCAAGACGACGGCAAGGCTGCAGAGGGGCAGGCGAGTCGGGCTTTGCAGCCACTTTGTGCAACTGAATGGAGAGAGGGGCTGCAGGGTGCGAAAAGGTTCAAACAGTTGGGAGGTATCGCTTCTCGGCCTTTTGGCTAAGATCAAGTGTAGTATCTGTTCTTATCAGTTTAATATCTGATACGTCCCTTATCTAGGGACCATATATTAAATTGATTTTTGGAACAGGGAGATGGAACAGGGGCTTGCTCCGTCCACTCCACGCATCGACCCAGTATTGCAGTGCCTCTGGGAACGGTGCACTTCCCTTTTGGGATATTTTTAAAATGGAAGAGGAATAATTTCTCTTTTTTTTTGTCTTTCTCTGCTGTACCATGTCATTGTTTGCAGTTTCTACTTTTCCTGCTCAGGTTTTTTTGTATTTTCTGTGAGTGGGCTCCTCGTGATTTGGGGTCCAATGCAAGAGGTATGTGTCAACCATTCCATTTTGTACCTTCTCATCTGAAGTTTCTTTCGTGTTTTTATTTGAAAGGTGTGAAATTTTACATCGGGTGTCTAACTGGCTTACATTGCACGCTGCTGGAGCCTTGTCCAGTCAGCAGTGCTACGCTATCAAGGCTTGAGGCCCGGAGTATCGCCAACGTTGCTTTGACGGCATGGTGGTTTGTGGGATGGGCAAGTAGCCAGATTTTCCAAGCTGGGAGATTTCAGTTTCATAAACTCATTCAGTTCCACAAAAGGCAGCTGGTTCGTGCCCCCTTCTGTACGAGGGCTAAGAAGATGGATGCTCCAGGAGGACATCACAGACACATAGCAACATACTTTCTTTCAGGTACGCATCTTTACAAGCCACAGACACACAGCCACAGAAAGCCTCCCTTTTACTTCTGTCTGCGTGTCTTTTGTACCTTCTCATCTGAAGTTTGCATGTCTTATTGAAAAACTGGTTGTGAGACACCACCTGCCAATCAAGGTTTGGCCCAACCTCATCCATTCATGCACACTTATGGTTGGCCAATTTAAATCCCTTTGCATTTGGCCTTGGGATAATTGGCCTTTGTTATCGACTTTGACGGCCATTGGAATCCTGCAAATGACCTGGGCTGTACTCTCTAGCCTGCCCTTACTTGGTCTTGCACCATTGGCTGTTTTCATTGGCTTAACGTTGCTGGCACTGAGGCACTGGCTCATGTAAATGATGTGGGATGGACCTGACCCCCCCCCCCACCCCCCACCCCCCACCCCCCCAACACACAACCCAGCCCTCCTGCACTATAAAAGGCACCATGTGTGCTCAAATTGCCCTCTGTCATCTTGGGATCTCCCTGCTTCACTCCAGGCTTAGAACTGTGGAACAGTGCTGGAGAAATTGTTGATAAGGTGTGCACTGGTTGGGAACATTTAGTTAGTGTCCCTAGAACTGGGACCCTAGCATTGAGCCATGTCTGCACTGAGTCAAGGGGTGGTAGGTGTGGTGCGAACAGAAGCAAACTCAAAACATAAAGTCTGTTCTACAGGCTTTATTCCACTTAAACTTTCACCACACAGTGTGAAAATACAGACTGACTCTGAAAGGGCCAGACCCAGTTTATGGCCCAGAGAGTGATTGACAGCCAACAGGGTGGAGCTTGTCCATTCAGGTCAACTGATTGACAGCTGGCCAGGTGTTGCCATGTCCTCTTGGCTTCTTCTGCAGGTACAGAGGTCGTCCCCTGCAATAGGCTGGTGGTGTACCACCACAGTAGGGCATTGTTTTGTTTTTCCTTGTTTGTTGTATGTACCCAGTTGTTTGTGCGTTGCATGTGTGTCTGTATTTCATCCCCTTTGCAATTTTCTCACCTTCATATATATATACAACACGTGTTTTATTGCCAGAATGATTTTCCTTAGAGCCGCACAATTAAGATACCTATCAGATTTTTATCAAACAAGGGAAAAACCAGACTGGACGAGATTAGAATTAGATAAAATAGGGGAAAAGATACCTGAACACATATTATATAAATGGGATGAAAAATTGGTACAACATAGAACTTCTCCAGTATTACATCATCTACTCAATATTTGGAAGAAGATTCATGTAGAAAGAAATAAAACAAATTATCAATTACCAAAACTAATATTGACGCAAAATAAGTTACTCCCTTTTACAATAGATAACCTTTCCTTTAGAGAATGGGAAAAAAAAGGGATTAAAAGAATAGAGAATTGTTTTTCAGGAAGTAGATTCTTATCCTTTGAACAAATGAGAGATAAGTACAATATAACTGGAGATACAGCGCTGGCATATTACCAACTGAGATCCTACTTGAAAGATAAATTAGGAAGCAATTTGAGTTTGCCAGAGGGAAGTAACCTTGAATATGTGATTACAGATACAATGTTAATCAAAAGATTTATAACAAATATGTATATTAAACTGCAAGAAAAAGAGAATGAGGAAACAAATGGTAAAACTAAACAAAAATGGGAACAAGATTTAAATATAAAGATAAAAAAGGAAACATGGGAGAAATTATGTTCTGGAACGATGAGAAATACAATAAATACGAGGCTACGTATGATACAATATAACTGGCTACACAGACTATACATTACACCGCAAAAGTTAAATAAATGGGACCCAACAGTATCTGATAGATGTTTTCGATGTAAAAAAGAAATGGGAACAACAATTCATGCAATCTGGACATGTGAGAAAGTAGAAAAATTTTGGGAAGATCTCAATCAGATATGAAATAAAATAACAGAAAACAATATACCAAAGAATCCAGAGATCTTTCTCCTAAGTAACATAAAAAACAAAGAATTTGGAATTGATTTGGAGGATGCACAAAAAAGATTTGTTAAGATAGCTCTAGCCGTAGCAAAAAAATGTATTATGTCAACCTGGAAATTGGAAGAAAATCTGAAAATACAACAATGGTATATAGAAATGAATAAATGTATTCCATTAGAAAAAATTACATATAGTTTAAGAAATAATATTGAAATATTCGAACAAATATGGGAGCCTTACATTAAATACAATAGCGAAAACCTACCGGGAACAATCATTACCTAAGTTGATGGAAGGAGAAGGAAAGAAAAGAATGGACTCAGTAGAATTTCTGGTGTATTTTTGTTGAATGACAACATTATCTGACTGGTTTAATGTAACCTAGATTGTATACCTAAAATGGATGGGGGGGGGGGGTGGCTTGGGAGGAGGGAGGGGGGGGGGAGAAAAAGTCACTGTATATGTGTGAAAAAGAAAAAGTGTGTAGCCTGGCTAATGTGATTTATGGTGTGAAAAATAAAAAATTTAAAAAAAAAGAATGATTTTCCTGTGCTCACTATAAATTGTACGCATGTGTTTTATCGCCACTACCATTTTGCTGGGGTGGGGGGGGGGGGTTGCAATTTAAGTGCTTGCCATTGGCGCTATTTACCCTAGATTGGCGACTGATTTGGGTTGCAGGCTGAACACAAGGACCTTTTTTAAAACACACGCAAGGGATCACAAAAGGCAGAACACACACTAGTACTCTCAATTTCACCACATAGTATAATCAGTCAATCAGACTTAACATATCGATACCAGCAACTGCGTACAGACTTTTAACAACGATTCCTCCAGTGAGGTGGTCTTTATCGTGCAGTGAGCAGGAGATCCGGCCCAGGTAATCACTGCGTGATTCAAGGGGCTAATGGTCAGGTGTGCACATATGGGTGCAAGGTTTCAAACCTTGATTGGTAGGTGATGTGACTTCCAATTAAGTTCTAATGTGAGCCTCCACAATCCACTTCTCAAGGACTAAGATATTAAACTATGTTGATCTCTGCCCAGGTTGGGACCTGCTCCTGTGTATACATTGGTTTGCATATTTTTTTTTTTTTTTATATATTAAATTTTTTATTTTCATTGGTTTGCATATTGATGCACACTTTATTTGGAGATTAGCCCTTTCAAATAAATTGTTAGAGCAGTGTAATCAAAGTCCAGATTTACTGTCAGAGTACATAGATGACATCACATATAATCCTGAAATTCTTTTTCCTGGAGGTAAGGCAGAATTACCACTTAGTGATGGTACATATCAACAAATAAAGAAACCAGGTGCAATGAGTTTTAAATAAGTTAGGCTGCGTCTTTGTAATGAGACCCAGGATCCACCGTTTTTGGCCCATTGAAACAACCACATCTGATTAAAGTGAATGTCAAACATTGTGGGTCGAGATTTTTCTAACCTGTGGCTAAAGAGAATCAAAATCACAAACCAATCAATGTCCTCAGGACACATGTTTCAAGTCACCTGTTGGCACATGTTCCCTCTCACTTTTAGTAGTCAGTGTGCACAAAAATCTTGAGCTGTGCAAATATTTTTTCCTGTGACATTAGTATGTGCACACTGAATGCTTGTGCAAATGTAAATTTGAAATTGTTTCAAGATAATTTTGGCACAGCCTACTCATTAAAACATGCCAATACACAGTTTTATTAGCAATGTATAAGTATGATTGAATTCTACAAAGTAACGTATTTAGTTAAGATTCTATTCTACACTTGGAACTGTTCATATTCTGCACACTTATTAATTTCCTTCGTTTGCACGTGCACACATGTGCCCAGCTTAGAAGGAACAGTGCCTGCTGGATATCTTTATTGTCCAAATGCGCCAGAGTTATCAGGTTCTTCCTTTTAAATCATCAATTAATTTCACATCATCACCTAGACTTGGCCTGGCTAGCAGTGAAAGGAACCCTCTCAGTGAGATCCTTCCTGCATGACAAGAAAATCACCCTCAACGCACGCTGTCCTCGGGACAGCTGCAGTGGGGACCGTTGCCCACCTCTTTGCCGATTCACGAGGAGAGTGTGGAGAGGGATGCAGGGGGCTCTGTCACGGTTCATCCCCAGTGACAGTGTGGCAAAAGACTCTCTAATCTATGAATCGGTTCCCAAGGACCCACTCTGAGTCTAACGTTCAGAACTGCTGAAAGGAGTGAAGGATGTCTTTTGGATGACCCGAAACCTGGTGGTCTTTCAGTGCACTGAGATGTCAGTATGGGAATGTACCACTTGGCACAAGACTATGTGCTGAGGGACACATTAAGGCTTAGTTCAGTTGACGCAAGGGCACTGTGGGGAAGGATTAGAGATCAGAGCTCTCCCCACCCCCATTACTGGGCTCTGAAGGCCATCCATCAACTGTCAGTGGGTAGGGAAAAACAACAAGGTGCCACAGTGGTGGTAACTGAGTATTAAGGCAACAATGTGAAACAGGAAATGAACATCAATGAGAAAAAGGACATTATGTAAAAAGTTTATGAACAGTTTTTCCTGTATTGTAAATAACTTATTCGATATGAGATGACGACCACTACATAAAAGTTGGAATTTTTGTAAATAACTTGCTCAAATTTAAAGTTTTTTTTCCCTGTATTGTATATAATTTATTGCAAATAAAGTTTCCTTTTTGGGAAAAAAATCTTCCCAACATAAGAATGATAAAACTTGTGCACTGATATATTCCCAATGGACCAGTAACTAGACTGTTTTTGTGCTCTGTGAGTGATCTCTCTTTAACTCAGTCCAACCATGTTACAATCTATCCTCATAGTTTGGAGACAAGATTCGCCTTCAGGAAGACACTGATAATTGTTGCAACTTGCTCCGGTTCGTTCAAATGGACGTGGTGATTTCCCTTGACTCTCTCCACCTGGTTCTGTGCAAAACAAGAGGGGGATAGAACAATGGGAGGAGAATGAGCGAGATGCGCAGAGGGAGAGGGACAGGAGAATTATAATGGTTGGAAAGAAGATTAGAGAGCATAACACAGGAGGGTGGGGTTGAATGAAAGAGATGAAGGAGAGGCACGGGGAAAAGGGAGTAGTAGTTGGTGTAGTGATCAACAGCACCAGTAATCGGGAGGGTTCAAATCCCGCACCATCTATAAGGAGTTTGTACGTTCTCCTGTGTCTGTGTGGGTTTTCCCTGGGGACTCCCAGTTTCCTTCCACCGTTCAAAACATACCGGGAGTGTACGTTAATTGGGTGTAATTGGGGAGCACAGACTCTTGGGCTGAAATGCTGTTACTGTGCTGTAGGTCTAAAAAAGTTAAACTTTCTGTAAATATTAAAAAAAAGTACTATACACAAACATGCTGAAGAAACTCAGCAGGCCACGCAGCATCGATAGGAAGTAAAGGATGACCAATGTTTTGGGCCTGGGCCCTTCATCAGGTATCCCAGGCCTGAAGTGATTATCATTTACTTCAGTAGTTCTCAAACTTTTTCTTTCCACTCATACCACTTTAAGTAATCCCTATGCATCGTTGCTCTGTAAGAGATTGCTTCAGGTGGGATGTGAGTGGAAAGAAAAAGTTTGAAAACCACTGTTTTAATCGTACCTCATTGACTCGTTATGTGCACGGTTTCATAACTCCAAAAGAAATGGGCCAATGACAATTGGGTCTAGAGCAGTGATTCTCAGCCTTCCCTTCCCACTCTCATACCCCCTTAAGCAACTCCTTACTAATCACAGAGCACCGATAGCAGAAGGATTACTTAAAGTGGTGTGTGAGTGGAAAGAAAAAAGGTTGAGAACCACTGGTTTACTTCTGATGAACATTGTGTGGCCTTCTGAGTTTCTGAGGCATGTTTGTGTATTTCACCAAACCCCAGCATCTACAAATTTTATTGCTTAAATTACACAAACACAGAGACTAGGGGTAGATATGGAGATGAAAGCTACTACAGGAATAGGAGCAGATACATGATCCTACGCTGTCACTGGTCACGGACCCCAACATCCTGCAGCCGAAAAAATCCATTTCCCTCTAACCATGAGACCTTCAATGGCTCATCCTTATCTGGTGCAGAAACTTCATGTGTACCAATACACTCCCACCCACACAAACCACCCCACACCTGATCAAACCTGGTACTCTGGGGTTGCAAGGCAGCAGATCCTCTCACTCACTCTTGCCCCAATGAGTCTGACACATCCTTGTAACTACGCAGACTGAAGGCATCAAAGGATTTAAAAGAAAATGGCAAAATTAACAGGGCCAATCATGAACGATAAAAATGTATCCAAAGCCATGGGCCATCCACACACACCTAGGAGAGTAATAAGAGCAAAGCACACTCCATTTGATGGAGAATTCCACTTCACAGTCCTATCTTTACCTGCTTTGAGATGTTCCGGTATCCCTCCAATAAGAGACTGCACGGCGGGAGATTGGGATTCCACTTTTCCTTCTTGCATATTCCATCCTCTGCCCTAAGGAAGGGAAATAGCAGATGTGGTGAAACAGAGCAGCGAGGAGCTGGCTGCTTCCAAGAAACATCTCGCCCAGTGGTTCTCAACCTTCTTCGGTCTCAGGCCCACCTGGCTTCCAGCCTAACGTGACATGGCCCACTAGTGGGAATGGCTGAACAGAAGTTTCAAATCAAAGGCAGCTCTGTAAGAAACACATCTTTAATTTAAAGTATTATGTTTAACATTTTTGAAGACCCATGTGGAATTGCACTTTGGCCCACCAGTGGGACAATGTCCCATTGGTTAAGAACCACTATTCTCGCTGATCGTCCAACTGAGGAGCATCTTGTGCCAAGTGGTATAGGGTCTGCTCTGGAGTCTCCCCCTGATGGCTGGAATAGATTCAGAACAACATCTGCTACGGCCTAGACATTGTTCCATTCAGTTTTTATTTTCAAAGTGAACTTTATTCGCAGAATTATTCCCTAAAATAATCATGCAAGGTGTTTTGACATCATACATTGTTACATTCATCCTGCAATTAGTCTGTAGCACCATTCCCACCACTGGGGCCCTTGTTGCTTTTTCCGCCTCATTTAAGGGGCTTCCCCTCGGTCTCAGCCCCTCAATGCCCGCTAACAGGAGGACTCTAGATTAGTGATTCCCAAAATGGGCCCTGTCGGTGGTGGAAAGATCCAAGGAGCCACTGAGAGAAAAGGGGGTGGTCAGGGGGCAATCAGGGGCCTGTGAGGGAAAAGAGGGCATTCCGGGTCTTCTGACTATTCAGTCTGCGACAAAGTTTAATGAAGAAGCTGGTGCAGTAATTTTCTGGCCAGGATCAGGGTGGCAGTAGTGAGCAAAATAAACAGCAACAAGGCATTCTCACAGAGCTGGTCTCAGTGGCCGCCCTGTTGTATTGATGTCACTACCACCCTCCTGTTCAGCACCGACACCAACTCCCCCATCAGTGCCACTACTATTCCCCCCTTCTCAGTGCACCACTTCCCCCCCCCTCCCTGCTCAGCGCCGCCACTAACCCCCCCACCCCGTTCTGCATCAACATAAGCCCCCCCCCCTCTCAGTGCCACCTCTAACCCCCTCCAGTCCTGTTGTATGGAGGCTGGGGAGAGCACTTGGGGTGTGGCCTGGAGGCCAAGGCCCGAGAAAGTTTGGGAACTACTGCTCGAGACTGTGGTCCTTCCCCACAGTGCCCTACATCAAGCCTCAGAGTGTCCGGAGGAGTCACGTGATGGAGTAGTGGCCGGTCGGGGAACTCCAGCCCTCTCCGGAGTTAAAAAAAAACACAGAAAACACAAAGGCACAAACATAAAAATTAAAATAAAGTGAAAGTAAAGGTGGGAAGAAAATGGCAGCGAAGAAAGAAAAGTCGAAAGCAAAGGGAAGAAGCGAAGAAAAAAGGACGTCAGAAGAAGAAGGTGAAAGCCTTACCTGTCCGAGGAGGCCCGTCGCGGAGAGAGAAGCCCGCTCCCTAAGGTCAGTCGAAGTCCCGAGCTCGGGACTACAAAAATGGCTCGTGGAGACAAGCAAAAGTGCGCAACCGCGCATGACAAAAAAAACACTGATGGGAGGGGGGACCAGCTGAGGAGTCGATCTCCACAGCTGAGGATGACAGCCACAACACAACAACAGGAAGAGAACATAGAAAACAACGAGAGCAAGAAAGAAGAGAGTAAAAAGAAAACAAGGAAACAACAGATGATCAACCCAGAGGAAGAAGAAGGGAAAGGCAAGACAATGGATATATTTTTTTAAAGAATATATGGAATCAGTAAAAGAATGGCAATCACAAGAATTTAGTGAAATAAAAAGAAGAATTAAAAGTACAGAAGAAAAAATGAATAGATTAGAGATGGCCATGTCAGATATAGCAAAAAGAGTGGACAAGGTGGAAGAATGAGAAACAGCCGTAGAAATGGAAGTAGAGGACTTAAAAAAGAAATTAGAAGAATCTAATAAAAAAGTTAAAGAGACACAAGAGCTGTTAGCTCAGAAGATAGATATAGTGGAAAATTATAATAGAAGAAATAATATAAAGATAGTGGGCCTTAAGGAAGATGAAGAAGGCAAGAATATGAGAGAATTTGGATCCCCAGGGTCCTAGGAAGACCATAATTTCAGGAAGAAATGGAAATAGAAAGGGCACATAGAACATTACCCGAAACCACAGCCACAACAAAAACCAAGATCCATTTTAGTAAAATTCCCAAGATATATAACAAGAGAAAATATATTGGAGAAAGCAATGAAGAAAATAAGAGAAGACAAAAAGCCACTGGAATACAAAGGTCAAAAAAAATTTTTCTATCCAGACATAAGTTTTGAACTCCTGAAGAAGAGAAAGGAGTTTAATACAGTAAAAGCGATCCTATGGAAAAAAGGATATAAATTTATGCTAAAGTACCCAGCGGTACTTAAAATAGTTATTCCAGGGCAGCAAAACAGACTATTCTTGGATCCGGAGGAAGCACGAAAATTTGCAGAATTACAAAACAGACAGAGAGATGAAGACATGTAACGAGAGTAAAAATGACCACGAACTATATGTATGTGTGTATATATATAGGTGTGTATGTATATATGTGTGTACATGAGTGTATCCGTATTTAAAGGAAAATATATAGAGTATAGATAAGAATTAATAAGGGAAAGAAAGGGAAGAGAGGAAGTAAGGAGGGAATTAAGAGAGTGACCTTTGTAATATATGAAAATTAAAATCTTTTCTGGGGGGGCTGGGTGGGGAGGAGTTACGGTCACTACGAAATCAGTTGACGAGTGAATTTGCAAATCCAAATGGAGAGGGGAAATGTGGTTGCCCGACAAGGGATAAAGGGCAACTCAGGAAGGGGAGAGGATAGTGGGGTTAAAGAAATTTTAGATAGGAGAATAACGGAAATGTTTGATGTTTTAGAAATGTTGTCTTATAAAGTGTTCAAAACAAGAAAGCAGAAATGGATAAGAAGGAAAGGTGATGATGAGGAAATGGAAAGGAAAGATAAACAAAGTATGAAACGGCTACATTGAACTATATGACTTTAAATATTAACGGAATACATAACCAAATCAAAAGGAAGAAACTGCTAAATTTACTGAAAAAAGAAAAAATTGATATAGCATTGATATAGCATTTGTGCAAGAAACACATTTAACTGAAATGGAGCACAAGAAATTAAAGAGAGATTGGATAGGACATGTAACAGCAGCGTCATATAATTGAAAAACTAGAGGAGTAGCTGTATTAATCAGTAAAAATGTACCAATTAAAATAGAAGAGGAAATAATAGAGCCAGCAAGGAGATATGTAAGGATAAAATGTCAGATATATTCGGAGTTTTGGAATTTACTCAATGTATATTCACCTAACGAAGAAGATCAAAAATTTATGCAAGGTATTTTTTTGAAGATAGCAGACACGCAAGGGAACATACTAATAGGAGGGGATATCAACCTTAATTTGGATTCAAACATGGATAAAACTGGGAAAAAAATTAACAGAAAGAACAAAGTAACCAAATTTATAATTAAATCGATGGAAGAAATGCAACTTTTGGATATATGGAGGAAACAACACCCAAAGGAAAAGGAATATTCATATTATTTGGGTAGACATAAAACATACTCAACAATAGACCTATTCCTGTTATCAGCTCGCATGCAAGACAGAGTTAGAAAAACAGAATATAAAGCTAGAATATTATCAGACCATTCACCCCTGATATTGACAATAGAGTTAGAGGACATCCTTCCAAGTATGTATAGATGGAGATTAAACTCCATGCTACTTAAAAGGCAGGATTTTAGAGAATTAATTGAACGACAAATTAAAATTTACTTTGAAATAAATACGGAATCAGTGAAAGATAAGTTTATACTATGGGATGCAATGAAAGCGTTCATCCGAGGGCAAATAATAAGTTATGTAACCAAGATGAAGAAGGACTACAATCAGGAAACAGAGCAGTTGGAAAGGGAAATAATAAGCATAGAAAAAAAATTAGCAATAAAGGAAGATACAACCAAAAGAAGAGAATTGGCGGATAAAAAAATAAAATATGAAACATTACAAACATATAAGGTGGAGAAGAACATAATGAAAACAAAACAGAAATATTATGAATTAGGAGAAAAAACGCACAAAATTGTAGCATGGCAGCTTAAGACAGAACAAAGTAAGAGAATGGTATTGGCATCAAGGAAAAAAGACAAGCAAATCACATATAATCCAACAGAGATTAATGAAAACTTCAGAGAATTCTACAAAAATTATATCAAACTGAAAACGAAGGGAAAGAAGACAAAATAGATGAATTTTTAACCAAAATTGAACTACCGAAATTACAAACAGAGGAACAAAATAAATTAACAGAACCATTTGAAATAGTAGAAATACAAGAGATAATAAAAAAACTACCGAATAATAAAACACCAGGAGAGGATGGATTCCCAATAGAATTCTATAAAACATTTAAAGATTTATTAATTCCTCCCCTTCTGGAAGTAATCAACCAGATTGATAAAACACAAAGCTTACCAGATTCATGCAAAACAGCAATAATTACAGTCATACCAAAGACAGGGAAAGATCCACTCGCACCAGCGTCATATAGACCAATATCTTTACTTAACACAGACTATAAGATAATAGCTAAACTATTAGCAAACAGATTAGCCAACTATGTACCAAAAATAGTAAATCTAGACCAAACTGGATTTATTAAAAAAAGATGAACAACAGACAATATTTGTAAATTTATTAACTTAATTCATGCAGAAGGAAATAAAGCTCCAACAGTAGCGGTTGCTTTAGACGCAGAGAAGGCCTTTGACAGAGTAGAATGGAATTATTTATTCAAAGTACTACAAAAATTCAGTTTACCAGAGAAATATATTAATTGGATTAAAGCATTATATAAGGGGCCATTGGCGAAAGTGACAGTAAATGGATATATATCAAAGCAATTTAACTTAAGCAGATCAACAAGGCAGAGATGCCCACTATCACCCTTTTGTTCACGTTAGCTATAGAACCACTAGCAGAATTGATAAGAACATAAAATAAAATAAAAGGGATAAAAATAAAAGACAAGGAATATAAAATCAGTTTATTTGCAGATGACGTTATAGTATACTTAACAGAACCAGAATTATCAATAAAAGAATTACATAAGAAATTGAAGGAATATGTAGAAGTGTCGAGATACAAGATTAACGCAAATAAAAGTGAAGCAATGCCAATGAATAATGCGGATTTCTCAAAATTTAAGAAAGAATCACCATTCAGATGGCAAATGCAAGCAATATGATATCTAGGTATACAAATAAAAACCTCGGCCATCTATATAAACTCAATTATTATCCACTAATGAAAAAATTACAGGACGACTTAGAGCATTGGAAAGACTAACACTAATAGGAAGGATAAACTGTATTAAAATGAACATTTTCCCAAGGATACAATACCTATTTCAGGCATTGCCAATACACTTGACGGAGAAATTCTTCAAGGAGTTAAAGAAAATAATAAGGAAATTTTTATGGAAAGGGGGGAAACCGAGGATAGCACTAGATAAATTAACAGAATGGTATAAACAAGGAGGCTTACAACTGCCAAACTTTAAAAATTATTATAGAGCTGCACAATTAAGATACCTATCAGATTTTTATCAAACAAGGGAAAAGCCAGATTGGACTAGATTAGAACAAGATAAAATAGGGGAGAAGATACCTGAACATATATTATATTAATGGGATGAAAAATTGGTACAACGTAGGAATTCTCCAGTATTACATCATCTGCTCAATATTTGGAAGAAGATTCATGTAGAAAGGAATAAAACAAATTACCAATTACTAAAACTAATACTGACGCAAAATCAGCTAATCCCTTTTACAATAGATAACCTTTCCTTTAGAGAATGGGAGAAAAAAGGGATCAAAAGTATAGAAAATTGCTTTTCAGGAAATAAATTATTATCCTTTGAACAAATGAAGGATAAATATAATATAACTCACGATACAGTGTTGGCATACTACCAACTGAACTCCTACTTGAAGGACAAATTGGGAAGCAGTCTGAGGTTACCAGAGGAAAGTAATTTTGAATATGTGATTACAGACACAATGATAATCAAAAAATTTATAACAAATATGTATATTAAACTGCAAGAAAAGAAGAATGAGGAAACAAATGGTAAAACTGAACAAAAATGGGAACAAGATTTACATATAAAGATAAAGAAGGAAACATGGGAGAAGTTATGCTCTAGAACTATGAGAAATACAATAAACACGAGGTTACGTATGATACAATATATCTGGATACACAGGCTATACATTACACCTCAAAAGTTAAATAAATGGGACCCAACAGTATCTGACAGATGTTTTCACTGTAAAAAGGAAATGGGAATAACAATTCATGCAATCTGGACATGTGAGAAAGTGAAAAAATTTTGGGAAGATCTAAACCAGACGTTAAATAAAATCACAAAAAGCAATATACCAAAAAACCCAGAGATCTTCCTCCTAAGTAACATAAAAAACAAAGAATTTGGACTTGATTTGGATGGTGCACAAAAAAGATTTGTTAGGATAGCCCTAGCTGTAGCAAAAAAATGTATTATGTCAGCCTGGAAATTAGAAGATAACTTGAGAATACAACAATGGTATATAGAAATGAATAAATGTATTCCATTAGAAAAAATAACAAATAATTTAAGAAATAATATTACAATATTTGAACAAATATGGGAGCCATACATGAAACACAATAGAGAAAACCTACCGGGGTCATCTACCACCTAAAATAACGGAAGAAGAAGGAAATGAAAAGAATTGACTCAGTGGAATTTCTTGTTTATTTTTATTGAGTGACAACATTGTTTGACGGTTTAATGTATCTTAGATTCTGTACTTTAAATGAATGGGAGGGGAGGTAGGGAGGGTGGGATGGGAAGAGGGAGGGAGAAAACGACACTGTATATATTTGAAAAGGAAAATGTATGCATCTTGGTCAATGTGATTTATGGTGTGAAAAATAAAAAGAAAAATGTATGTATCTTTTTTTAAAATTTTTTTATTTTTCACACCATAAATCACATTAGCCATGATATACACTATTTCTTTTTCACACATATACAGTGACTTTTTCTCCCCCCCCCCTCCTCCCAAGCCACCCCTCCACCCCCCCCCCTCATCCATTTTAGGTATACAATCTAGGTTGCATTAAGCCAGTCAGACAATGTTGTCATTCAACAAAATACACCAGAAATTCTACTGAGTCCATTCTTTTCTTTCCTTCTCCTTCCATCAACTTAGGTAATGTTTGTCCCCGGTAGGTTTTCGCTATTGTATTTAATGTAAGGCTCCTATACTTGTTCAAATATTTCAATATTATTTCTTAACCTATATGTTATTTTTTCTAATGGAATACATTTATTCATTTAAATTTAGTAGTTTCTTCCTTTTAATTTGGTTATGTATTCCATTAATATTTAAAGTCATATAGTTCAGCGTAGCCATTTTATATTTTGTTTATCTTCTCTTTCCGTTTTTCCATCATTACCTTTCCTCCTTTTTCATTTCTGTTTTCTTATTTTCAACTCTTTATAAGACAACATTCCTACAACATCCAACATTTTCCTTATTCTCCTATTTCTATCTTATTTATCCCCAATCTCCCCTTCCCCTCCTGAGTTGTCCTTTATCCCTTGTCGGACAACCACATCTCCCCTCTCCATTTGGATTTGCGAATCCACTCGCAAGCGTCAACTGATTTTGCAGTGACCGCTATTTCCCCCACCCAGCCCCCCCCAGAAAAGATTTCACTTTTCATATGTCACAAAGGTCACTCTTTTAATTCCCTCCTTATTCTCTCTATTCCATTACCTTCCCTTATTAATTCTTGTCTATACTATCTATATTTTCCTCTAAGTACAGATACATTCACGTATGCACATTGTCTCTATTCTCTTATACCTCTTTACCCGCATACATATCAATCGTGATCATTTTTACTCTCATTACCCGTCTTCATCCCTCAGTCTATTTTTGTCTTTACCCACATACATATCAATCGTGATCATTTTAACTCTCATTACCCGTCTTCCTCCCTCAGTCTATTTTTGTAATTGTTCTGCAAATTTTCGTGCTTCTTCTGGATCCGAGAATAGTCTGTTTTGTTGTCCTGGAATAAATATTTTCAATACCGCTGGATGCTTTAGTATAAATTTATACCCTTCCATAAAATCGCCTTTGCTGTATTGAACTCTTTTCTCTTCTTTAGGAGTTCAAAACTTATATCTGGATAAATGAAGATTTTTTGCCCTTTATACTCCAGTGGTTTGTTGCCCTCTCTTACTTTTTCCATTGTCTTCTCCAGTACCTTTTCTCTTGTAGTATATCTTAGGAATTTTACTACAATAGATCTTGGTTTTTGTTGTGGTTGTGGTTTAGAGGCCAATGCTCTATGTGCCCTTTCTATTTCCATTTCTTGCTGTAGTTCTGGACATCCTAGGGTCTTAGGGATCCACTCTTTTATAAACTCCCTCATATTCTTGCCTTCTTCATCTTCCTTAAGGCCCACTATCTTTATGTTATTTCTTCTGTTATAGAAAAATGTATGTATCTTGATCAATGTGGTTTATAGTGTGAAAAATTAAAAATTAAAAAAAAGCCTCAGTGAGTCCCTCAGCATGTACTCCTGCAGCCTGGAATGTGCCAGTCAGCAGCACTCCCCCACTGACATCTCTGTGTGCTGAAAGACCAACGTTCTGGGCAGACCAAAGAGTGTCCTTCACTGAGATGATGCTACATTCAGCTTCCTTCCCCCAGCCAATACTGAAGCTCAAAATCCCTGTGTTTTTCTACAACCTTCCACAAGCCCAGGTCGTCACACAGCTCCCTACTGCTAGTGGGGTGTCCCTGAAGATCAAGCACATTTGTCAGAAGTACAGCAGCTCACCAGTAAAACCCCTCACACACACAATGTGGCTGGAGCAACAGTGTTTGTTTAGTGATTTGCTTGAAGGGAAAATATTCCCTCTAGATAATGGGGAAGAATTCCTTTTCTTCAATTCAGAATAGCCACAGGAGAGAATGGATGGGATGTCAGTTTAGAACTGTGGGACTATTGCAAGCAGTTTTGGGCCCCATCATCGAATGAAGGATGGGCTGGCATTGGGAAGGGTCCAGAGGTTGTTAAGGAGGAAACAGTTAACGTATGAGGAGCATTTGAGGGCCTGTACTCACTCGAGTTCAGAAGGATGGGGGAATTTCATTGAAATATTAGCGGAATGAGTCAGAGGGGTAGAGAGAGAAACCTGGGGAATGGGTTTAACAGAAATGGGAGAAGTCGATGATAATACCATCTGGTTGGAGAGTTCCCAGTATTGGGTGTTGTTCCTCCAATTTGTGATAGCCTCTGGGAGTGCATGAGACCATGTCGGTGTGGAATTAAAATGGTCGGTCACCGACACGACCTTGCTGATGTAACAGCCAGAGTGAATGGAGTGAACGTGGAGAAGATGCCAGAGGGAATGGCCTCAGAATTAAAAGACGACATCTTAGAACAGAAGAGGAAGAATTTCTTTATCAGAGGGTGGTGAATCGGTAGAATTTGTTGCCAAGACAGCTGTGGAGGCCAAGTCAATGGGTATATTTGATTAGGAAGGGCATCAAAGGATACAGTTAGAAGGCAGAAGAATGATGTTGAGAGGAAAATATCTCAGCCGTGATTCGAATGGAGCAGCAGCAACAGACCTGATGAGCTGAATAGTCTAATTCAGCTCCTGAATCTTCTGGCATCTGCACATTACTGCAGAGTGCCAGCCTTTACTGGAACCCACATTGTTACGTCTCAGGTGAGACTGGTACTAACCACTCAGATGGGTGATGTACTTACAGAATAAGGAGTACAGCTGCTGTGATCTTCTTCTGCAACTCTAGGCACTGTTCAATGGTGATCCTCGCAGGAGTGGGCTTCAGGTTGGAGAAGGAACAAAGAACAGAGAATCATTAAGATCCGCTTTCCTGATCCATTCAGACGTCTGTTTCTCCGAACGCCTTGTGTGGATGCTTGAAAACCTGCATGGCCTGGAACACCAAGGTAACCCCTCTTCGCTTTGACTGAGGTTTCATGGGGGTCTGTGTATGGTTTAATTCAATCGTTCACCAGAAGAAATTTACTTACATCATTATCAAGGTTACATCAGTGCTGAGATGGGGTTGAGTGTGTGTGCATTCAGAGAGGGGAAAGACAGGACAAATGGAGCTGGCAGGAATGACCCTGCTCCTTGTAAACAGTCAATGTTAAACCGTTACTCACTAGTATTGTTCTAAATCCTGAAACTCCCTCCCACCAGCATTGCAGGAGCACCTTCAGGGCGGCACATTTAGTGTAGTGGTTAGCGCAACGCTGTTACAGTGCCAGTGACCCGGGTTTGAATCCTGCGCTGTCTGTATGGAGTCTGTACGTTCTCCCCGTGTCTGCATGGGTTTTCCCTGGTGCTCCGGTTTCCTCCCACCCTTCAAAACGTACTAGGGGCTGAAGGGTATTTGGGTGGCACAGGCTTGTGTGCTGGGTGGATCTCTTCAAGGCAGTGGTTCGTCCCTGCCCACTCAATGGCAGGTATGGGGAGACAATATTCAGAAAAAAAGTACAGATCGCAGAGGCAGACCTGCATTCCCCTTTACACAGAGGAGTGGGGAAGGGGATTTAGACTGATTGGGGAGGGGAAGGGGATTCAGACTGATTGGGGAGGGGGGGGGAATTTAATTGCTCAGCCTGGTAATGCTCCTTTGCCAGGACCAATGCCAGGTTCTGCCTGATGCCGGCACTTGTTGCTTGTGGTGACTGGCTGGCAAGGCCCATGCAGGTAACTCGCATTAAAACAGAAGGAAGTGGAGCACCGATCACTTACGCGGAATAGCCAGCATCAACAGGAAACATACCAGGTTGATCTTTATGTCTCTGGTGAACACAAGACCTTGGAAAGAGAAACAGCAGTGATGAGAAATAAACAAAAATTCTCAATTTGAAACAAAACTCACAAACTGCTGATGGCGGAAATAATACTGACAAAAGCTGGAACCATCCAGCAGGCCAGGCAGCATCAGAGGGAGAAACAGTTCACGTTTCAGATCTGGGACTGTCTCCACCACCATTCTCGTGCAGCCATCTCCATGGAAGTTCTAAACTTGTTTTTGATTCTTCCCATCGATTTCCAACACATTCTGTTGAATGTTTTCCCTAGAAACTGGCCAAAGGACAGTGTGAGCTATGGACAAGAGATTCAACCCCAGTATCCGGGGATTGATTCTGACCTCGTGTGGAGTTTGCACAGTCTTGCTGTGGTCACGTGATTCCCTACCCACCACCCCCCCCCCCATCTCCTATAGTCACGCTGGTGGATTAACTGGCCAAAGTTACCATTAGTGTGCATTTTAATAGCAAAAATTAATCAAGGTGAAGCTGATGGTTGTGTGTGAGAGACAGCACATTGCAAGTGTTCATGGAAATGTGGATGGGAAATGGAATTCATGAGTTGCTCTTGGAAGTTACCAACAACTAGAAAAGACTTTTTTGTGTGTCATTACAAGATCCTTTCTGGTTTGAAACATCATTTCATGGAAAGTGGCACATACATTTCGGAATGTTTGTGGAAGGGAACTGATTTGCTGCCGAGTTTCCCTCAATGTTTCCCGAGTAGCTGGTCCTTGATGTAATGTTTGTGATCTTGTGCTAACAAACCATTGTTGAGCCTGCTGTCTGTGACTGGTTTTTGATCTCAGCCAGATCACGGTTCTATTTGAGGGTTGCAGTCCTTACTTTGCTCTGGTTTCTGGTGCAGAGATCATTACCCAGCTCCTGTACTCCGCTCGTTTCTACATCTTGAATCAGAACGAGGCTAATGACTGCTGGTAAAAAAAAGAAAATCTGCCGCTGCTGGGGTCTAGCGCTGGAGAAACTCAGCAGGTCACACACCATCCACAGGAAGTAAAAGGCCTGCAGCATCGATTGCCTTTTACTTCCCATAGATGTGATCACATGACCGTGGCACAAAGGTTCATACTCACATTCACCTCCTTGGACTAGCACCTGATGCACAATAATCAAAAGAGGAGGGATACAAGAGGCTGTGACTGCTCTCAGGTGGAGTAGCTGGGAGAAGGCAGCTCCAGAGCCGGCTGCGGGTATGCATGAAGCGACATTCAAGTGGTAGCAATGAAGGCGCTGTTCTGGCACCTGCAAGGTCCACAGCGGGGAGAGGTGCCACAGTGCAGTGACGGCTCCTGTTGACTGTGGCCGTAGTCCCACCCGCTTTCAGGTGCCTGGGGGAGCGCTTGGAAGCAGAGAATACGCTTACCCGAGGAGGGTTAGGTAAGTACTCCTCGGGTCAGGGTTTTCCGCTTTCAGGCAGCCTCCCAACAGCCACATTCGGGGATTTCATGCGGCTTTACATTGGGGTATTCTGGCCACCTGAAAGCGGCTTGTGCTGAAGCTTGGTATAGCCACAGCGAAGGCCCTGTGGGTTAGGACCACAGTCTGGGATCCTGCAAGACTGGGCTCTGTGTTACAGTCTCTCAAACACTGCGTGGGTGTGTTGCTTAAAGACGAAGCAAGAGTGATGTAGATGCTCTAAACTGTTGGTGTTAATGTACTGATTGTGTTTACTGTATGTGAATGTGGTGAACAACAGCTGCCCCATCCTAGAGCCTCTGACTGTACCTCCAGACACTTCACTGGATCCCCGCTGCAGCAGTATTTTGCCAGTTTCCTTCGTTACAGATTCATTTCCCTCCAAAAGTCTGAAGGGTAAAAGAGAGATTAGTTAAGAAGCAGGGAATCCGAACAGCACCAAACCTCTGGACATGGAAGGCAACTCTCGTTTGGACTTTGTTCACTCTGTCCAATTCCAGTGACCTCACCAGCAAATTCCCAAACATACTGCGGTTTCTGAATTGCCAGCTGCTGTCGATACCCTGCTGTCTCACTGATAAACATACCCCGTACTCAGAGCACAGTACTGCTTCAGCACATCTCTGCCAGCCCCGTTCTGCAGGATGTTTAAAGCTGTACGGGATCATCGGTGCCGAGACCGGGAAGTAGGACCCTGCAGAGAAGAGTTGGACAAGGGATCTCTGCTCCCCTCTCCTCCCGGGTCAGTGCTGCCATTTGTTTCCCATGGTGATCCACGAAGGCGACCTAGCCCCCATGCCAGTAGTTGGCCAAGGGCCCACACGGAGGTAGCACCTGGTGATCCATGTCGTAGCCCATCAGCTCAGGCTGTTGTAAAGGGGCCCCATGGCCTCTATCGGAAGAATATCCAACTAAATGTCACTTCCTAACACCACTATAGAAGCAGCTTCACATGTGCAATAGTTATTGAAACAGCAGCTCATCACCAGACAATGAACAATACATCCAACAGTGCCCAAATCTCTTGAGAAAGAAAACCCAAGAACTGTTCTTCACCAACAATGGCACTGCAGATTAATTGGCCAATCATTTCATTTTAAAATTTATAAATTTATTTAGACATACAGCACAGTAACAGGTCCTTCCGGCCCACGAGTTCGTGCTGCCCAATTACACCCAATTGACCTACAACCCCCGGTATGTTTTGAATGGTGGGAGGAAACTGGAGCCCCCCGGGGAAAACCCACGCAGACACAGGGAGAACATTCAAACGCCTTACAGATAATGCAGAATTCGAACCTGATGGCTGGTGCTGTCACAGCGTGGCGCTAACCGTTACGCAAACATCATAACTAACCTCTTCAGAGCTGCATCCGGAGTGTAGAGTCTGGGTGACCCCTTCTCCTTCTCTAGTTTGAGAAGCCCATCGATTGCCTTCTTAATTTGTTCTTGATGAGTGTTCTAGTAATTCAAACACAGCTCTTTAGAGAAAACCTGTTTAGAGAAAGCAATCCCAACCAGTCAAAAGACAATTTTCGACTCTCCAATTGCTCGTCAGAATCTCTGCCGTTCCTCTGGACAGAATGTGCAATTAGTTTTATTTCAGGTGGATCTATGATTAATCTCCCATCCCATCTCTACAGTCCACACCTCACCAACTTCCTCTCCGCTGTGACATTGCATCCTCAGCCTGTAAACTGCCTGATGGGAGACAATTCTTAACCACCTGCTTGTTGGAAGAATGTCAGCCAGCAAACTCCAACCTGCGCTAGGTATGCATCTCTGGTGCCCTGTGCACTTGAGAGGACTCCACAATTGAGAGCGTCCTCTCGGGCTGCATCACTGTGTGGGACGGTAGCTGCAAAGCATCGGATCAGAAGTCAATACAGACGATTATAAAAACGGCCGAGGAGATCACCAGGGTGCCTCTTGCCTCTATTGACAACATTCATTTGGAGCTTTTGCTGGAATAAGGCGCAAAGAATTATTGAGGACCCGTTCCATCCTGCACACAGTATCTTTGACCCACTACCATCAGGAACGAGGTACAGGAACATCAATATCAGGACTACCAGGCTGGGGAATAATTTCTTCTGTGAGATTGACGAACAGTATCGTTTAACTGAGAAAACCATCCCAAAATATTGATATTGTGGCAGCTCAACACAAGGCTGGCGAACCGGCCCTGCTTGTAAGCCATGCGGCGGGGCAGCCGGCCAAAATGGCGCCGTCGGGGGTTTCCCTTCTTTCCAGCACGGGACTCGAAAACCCGTGCTCGGGGACCACGTGACGCCCAGGTGACGTCAGCGCCCTCCAGCGCAGTTCTCAGCCAGGTCCAGGCTGGGAGTATAAATGCAGCCCTGCAGCCTGAAATAAACTAGTCTAGTCTGCTCACTGAGCTCAACCCATTTGGTTGTGTGTGTTATTGAAGGAGCAGTGTAGCCGCCACTACAATATATTTATTTTAAATTACAGTAGAAGTCCAAAATCCAAAGGCCACCCAAGAATCCAGGCTTTTTGAAGACTCTCAAACTTTTTAAATTTAGCAGGCTTTTGTGCGCATGCATGCATAAATGCATGCACAGTGGTAAGAAGCGTCCACACATCCCTTCCCACTAATCGCCCCCTCAGTACCTAAACCTTGCAACCGCAAGAAATGCTACACATCCTCCCTTACCACCATTCCGAGCCTCGAACAGTCCTTCCAAGTGCAGCAACACCTGTAAATCTGCTGCATCTGGTCAGACTGGGAGATCGCTTCGTTGACCGCCTTCACTCTAGCTGTTACATCAGCAAGGTTGTGTCGGTGACCGACCATTTTAATTCCACACCGACACGTGGTCTCATGCACTCCCAGAAGCTATCACAAATTGGAGGAACAACACCCAATACTGGGAACTCTCCAACCAGATGGTATTATCATCGACTTCTCCCATTTCTGTTAAACCCATTCCCCAAGTTTCTCTCTTTCTCTACCCCTCTGACTCATTCCGCTAACTCCCTCTTCCCTTCCCTCTCCATTCAGAAAGCCACCCCCTTCCCCCCTCAACATCCCAGCTGGTTTTCCTCCCCCTGCCCCTTCTCCCACCCCTTTTTATTCAGATGCTGCCTGCTTTTTTACCTTGACAAAGGGCTTAGGCACAAAACATTGGTGACCCTTTACTTCCTGAATGACCTGCTGAGTTTCTCCGGCATCGCAAAACTTACTCTGTCATGTGGAAAGAAGCCATATCCGTCCAGCACAATCAGTTTATCCACCATCTCCGGGAAAATGGAGCAGAACTGCAAGAGTGAATGATTTCAATCAGAAAAAGAAATGCCGATTACTCGACACTTCCACATGTACCACAGAAGGCATCTCTTGTGGATGCCTACCCATATATACAATCTCACATTTCTCTGCCACATTACCTCTGCTCCGCACATGAAAGTTGACAGGCAGCTAGATTTGATGGGCATGTTCCTGGGATTGAGTTTAAGTTGTAGGGAGAGGCTGCCTCTTTATTCCTCCAGGAAAGCAGGAGGCCAAGGGGTGACACTGGAGTGTACAAAAATAATGCAGAGCATGGATAAAGTGAATGTTTGCAGTCTTTCCCCTCCTGGGGTAGACCACTCTAGAACTAGAGGGGGCATAGGTTTAAAGTGAGGGGAGAGATTCAAGAGGGACCAAAAGAGGCAACTTCATCCACTCAGAGGGCAGTCCATATCTGGAACGAGCTGTCTGAGGAAATTGCAGAAACAGGTAAAACAACAATGTTCAAGGGGAGGCACGTTTGGCGTAGCGATTAACACAATGTTGTGACAGCACCAGTGACGGGGACCGGGGTTCGAATTCCACGCTGTCGGTAAGAAGTTTGTACGTTCTCCCCGTTTCTGCGTGGGTTTTCCCCCCAGGGGCTCCAGTTTCCTCCCACCAGGGGTTGTAGGTCAAACGGGTGTAATTGGGCTCATAGAAACATAGAAGATAGGAGCAGGAGTAGGTCATTTGGCCCTTCGAGCCTGCTCCGCCATTCAATGAGATCATGGCTGATCTTAAAGTTCAGTACCCCGTTCCCGCCTTCTCTCCGTAACCTTTAATACCCTTATACTGAAGAAATAGATCTAATTCCCTCTTAAATATATTCATTGAACCTGCCTCTACTGCCCTCTGTGGCAATGAATTCCACAGATTCACCACCCTCTGGGTAAAGAAATTCCTCCTCTTCTCGGTTCTAAAGTGTTTGCCTATTATCCTCGAACCATGACCCCGGGTTCTGGACTCCCCCACCATTGGAAACATCCCATCTGCATCCATTCTGTCCAGTCCTTCCAGAATTTTATATGTCTCTATGTGATCCTCTCTCAATCTTCTAAACTCCAGCGAGTACAATCCCAAATTGTACAATCTTTTCACACAAGTTATTCCTGCAATGCCTGGTGAATCGCCTCTGCACTCCCTCCATTGCAAGAACATCCTTCCTTCGATAAGGTGACCAAAACTGCACACAATACTCCAGGTGTGGTCTCACCAAGGCTCTGTAAGGTATCCTCATTCCTATACTCAAACCCTCTTGATATGAAGGCCAACATACCATTTGCCTTTTTAACCGCCTGCTGTACCTGCATGCTCGCCTTCAATAACTGGTGCACAAGAACCCCTAGGTCTCTCTGCACTTCCCCATCTCCCAATCTATTGCCATTCAAATAGTAATCTGAAGGGCCTGTTTCCGTGCTGTGTGTCTAAATTTTAAAAAGTCATTGGGACAGATTCACAAATAGGAAGGGTTTAAAAGGATAAGGGGCAAACACAGGCCAAGGGGACTAGCCCAGATTTCCACTTGGTCAACATGCATGAGTTGGGCTGAAGGGCCTGCTCTGAGCTGTGAGACTCTACAGTTTTGGCTTTGTACAACAGTACATCTAATGCCGACATTTGTAGCGGGAAGCCCCTCGATACTGGGTGCTGTGGAGCACCCACCTCCCACACATCCCGATACCTACATGGCTCCGATACAAGCATCTTAAGCATTTTTAAGGCTGGGTTCGACTCTCTCACTTTGTTTATCAACTAAAACTGATCCCACCACATCAGCAGTCAAAATCACATTCTCAACATTTCCATACAGGGTCACTGATGCGGATGCCACAAATGCTATTGGACAACAGTGTTTTAAGAGGATTGTTAAATGGAAGAATTACTGAGTATGTAGTCAAATTTTTTGGACCAATTTTTTGGGTCTATTTTGTAAAGGTGGGGGGGGGGGTCGACTCTTACACAAGTATATACGGTAGTTCTCAGAGATCTGGATCTATGCCAGAAAGACATGCAGTCAACATGCACCCTCAGCACAGATAACAGATTTAAGCAGAGAGCAAGTCGCTGGAAACAAGGCCAAACACTCCAGTAACTTGGGTGTAACTCCAGGGATTAATTTAAAGGCCATGAGGTAATGATGCAGCTCTACAAAACTCTGGTTGGACCACACTTAGAGAACTGTGTCCAGTTCTGGTCGCCTCATTATAGGAAAGACGTGGCAGTGTTGGAAAGGGTGCAGAGGGGATTTACCTGGATGAGACCTGGTTTAGAGAGTAGGCATTTGAGCAGATATTAAGAAAGCTCAGGCTTTACTCTTTGGAGAGGAGGAGGAAGAGATGAGACATGATAGAGGTGGACATGATATTAAGAGGAATAGATAGAGTGGATGGCCAATCCCTCCTTCCCAGGGCTCAATACAAGAGGGCATGGCTTTAAGGAAATGGGTGGAAAGTTCAAGGGAGATGTAAGAGAAAGGTTTTGGTTGGTGCGTGGAATGCACGACCTGGGTCAGTGGTGGAGGCAGGTGCATCGGTGAGTTTCAAGAGGCTACTAGACAAGTATATGGGGGAATTTAAAGGAGGCTTATGTGAGAGGCAGGGTCTACAGGACAGCACAACATTGTGGGCCGAAGGGCCTGTTCTGGGCTGTATTGTTCTATATTCTAACTTACTAGCTCAGCAGGACAAGCTGCCAATCCCTTGTCTCAGTTACTTGGGTTATCCATGACCTTGAGGATCAAGCAAACCACACTTACACCCATAGTCGCTGATGGCCCTCAAACAATAAGCACAAATAAAGTACATCAGTCTAGATGACCAAAGGATCCTTGCAATATTACACAGAGACAGCTGGAATCGTAAGTATAGTACTCACCAATCCTCCAACATTGCCCCCTGGAGAAGAACCATGAAGAATGTTAGTTCATCCATGACATCATCTTGAGAACAGAAACAGCTCATTGTTTCCACCATGGTTGTCTAACTCAGGGAAGGGGAAGCTAATTCAATTTATATTACAATAAAAATCCAAATTTCCGGTCTGCTTGGGGATTAGGTCGGTCCCGATTTTTGGATTTTCGAGATTCTTTGGCAGCACTTTTATAATCAAATTTAAGAAGAAATAAAGAAGAGATGCGTTATTTTTTTTAAATTTTTTATTTTTCACATCATAAAACACGTTAGCCATGATATACACTTTTTCATTTTCACACATATACAGTGACTTTTTCTCCCCCCACCTCCCTCCTCCCAAGCCACCCCCCACCCCCCCCCTCTCATCCATTTTAGGTATACAATCTAGGTTGCATTAAGCCAGTCAGACAATATTGTCATTCAACAAAAATACACCAGAAATTCTACTGAGTCCATTCTTTTCTTTTCTTCTCCTTCCATCAACTTAGGTAATGTTTGTTCCTGGTAGGTTTTCGCTATTGTATTTAATGTAAGGCTCCCATACTTGTTCGAATATTTCAATATTATTTCTTAAACTATATGTTATTTTTTCTAATGGAATACATTTATTCATTTCTATATACCATTGTTGTATTTTCAAATTATCTTCCAATTTCCAGGTTGACATAATACATTTTTTTGCTACGGCTAGGGCTATCTTAACAAATCTTTTTTGTGCACCATCCAAATCAATTCCAAATTCTTTGTTTTTTATGTTACTTAGGAGAAAGATCTCTGGATTCTTTGGTATATTGTTTTCTGTTATTTTATTTAATATCTGATTGAGATCATCCCAAAATTTTTCTACTCTCTCACATGTCCAGATTGCATGAATTGTTGTTCCCCTTTCTTTTTTACATCGAAAACATCTATCAGATACTGTTGGGTCCCATTTATTTAACTTTTGCGGTGTAATGTATAGTCTGTGTAACCAATTATATTGTATCATACGCAGCCTCGTATTTATTGTATTTCTCATCGTTCCAGAACATAATTTCTCCCATGTTTCCTTTTTTATCTTTATATTTAAATCTTGTTCCCATTTTTGTTTAGTTTTACCATTTGTTTCCTCATTCTCCTTTTCTTGCAGTTTAATATACATATTTGTTATAAATCTTTTGATTAACATTGTATCTGTAATCACATATTCAAGGTTACTTCCCTCTGGTAAACTCAAATTGCTTCCTAATTTATCTTTCAAGTAGGATCTCAGTTGGTAATATGCCAGCGCTGTGTCTCCAATTATATTGTACTTATCTCTCATTTGTTCAAAGGATAAGAATCTATTTCCTGAAAAACAATTTTCTATTCTTTTAATCCCTTTTTTTTCCCATTTTCTAATGGAAAGGTTGTCTATTGTAAAAGGGAGTAGCTTATTTTGCGTCAATATTAGTTTTGGTAATTGATAATTTGTTTTATTTCTTTCTACATGAATCTTCTTCCATATATTGAGGAGATGGTGTAATACTGGAGAACTTCTATGTTGTACCAATTTTTCGTCCCATTTATATATGTGTTCAGGTATCTTTTCCCCTATTTTATCTAATTCTAATCTCGTCCAGTCTGGTTTTTCCCTTGTTTGATAAAAATCTGATAGGTACCTTAATTGTGCGGCTCTATAATAATTTTTGAAGTTTGGCAATTGTAAGCCTCCTTGTTTATACCATTCTGTTAATTTATCTAGTGCTATCCTCGGTTTCCCCCCTCTCCATAAAAATTTCCTTATTATTTTCTTTAACTCTTTGAAGAATTTTTCTGTCAGTTGTATTGGCAATGCCTGAAATAAGTATAGTATCCTTGGAAAAATGTTCATTTTAATACAGTTTATCCTTCCTATCAGTGTTAGTGGTAGCTCTTTCCAATGCTCTAAATCGTCCTGTAATTTTTTCATTAGTGGATTGTAATTGAGTTTATATAATTGGCCTAGATTTTTGTTTATTTGTACACCTAGGTATCTTATTGCCTGCATTTGCCATCTGAATGGGGATTCCTTCTTAAATTTTGAGAAATCCGCGTTATTCATAGGCATTGCTTCACTTTTATTTACGTTTATCTTGTATCCCGACACTTCTCCATATTCCTTCAATTTCTTATATAGTTCTTTTATCGATAGTTCTGGTTCTGTTAAGTACACTATCACATCATCCGCAAATAGACTGATTTTATATTCCCTGTCTTTTATTTAATTCCTTTTATATTATTATCTATTCTTATCGATTCTTCTAGTGGTTCTATAGCTAGCGCAAACAATAATGGTGATAGTGGGCATCCCTGCCGCGTTGACCTGCTTAAGTTAAATTGCTTTGATACATGTCCATTTACTGTCACTTTCGCTAACGGTCCCTTATATAATGCTTTAATCCAATTAATATACTTCTGCAGTAAACTGAATTTTTGCAATACTTTGAACAAATAATTCCATTCTACTCTGTCGAAGGCCTTCTCTGCGTCTAAAGCAACTGCTACTGCAGGTGCTTTATTTCCTTCTACTGCATGAATTAAGTTAATAAATTTACAAATATTGTCTGTTGTGCGTCTTTTTTGATAAATCCAGTTTGGTCTAAATTTACCATTTTCGGTACCTGTTCTGCTAATCTGTTCGCTAATAGTTTAGCTATTATCTTATAATCTGTGTTTAGCAAAGATATTGGTCTATATGACGCTGGTGAGAGTGGATCTTTCACTGTAATTATTGCTGTTTTACATGAATCTGGTAAGTTTTGTGTCTCATCAATCTGGTTGATTTCATCCAGGAGGGGCGGTATTAATAGGTCTTTAAATGTTTTGTAGAATTCTATTGGGAGTCCATCCTCTCCTGGTGTCTTATTATTTGGTAATTTTTTTTATTATCTCTTGTATTTCTACTGTTCCAAATGGTTCTGTTAATTTATTTTGTTCCTCTATTTGTAGTTTTGGTAGTTCAATTTTAGTCAAAAATTCATCTATTTTCCCTTCTTTCCCTTCGTTTTCAGTTCGGTATAATTGTTCATAGAATTCTCTGAAGTTTTACTTAATTTCTTTTGGATTATATGTAATTTGTTTGTCTTTTTTCCTTGTTGCCAATACCATTTTCTTAGTTTGCTCTGTCTTAAGCTGCCATGCTAAGATTTTGTGTGTTTTTTCACCTAGTTCATAATATTTCTGTTTTGTCTTCATTATATTCTTCTCCACCTTATATGTTTGTAATGTTTCATATTTTATTTTTTTATCCGCCAATTCTCTTCTTTTGGTTGTATCTTCCTTTATTGCTAATTCTTTTTCTATGTTTACTATTTCCCTTTCCAACTGCTCTGTTTCCTGATTATAGTCCTTCTTCATCTTGGTTACATAACTTATTATTTGCCCTCTAATAAATGCTTTCATTGCGTCCCATAGTATAAACTTATCTTCCACTGATTCCGTATTTACTTCAAAATACATTTTTAATTGTTTTTCAATAAATTCTCTAAAATCCTGTCTTTTAAGTAGCATGGGGTTTAATCTCCATCTATACATTCTTGGAGGGATGTCCTCTAGCTTTACTGTCAGTATTAAGGGTGAATGGTCCGATAGCATTCTCGCTTTATATTCTGTTTTTCTTACTCTATCCTGCATACTAGCTGATAACAAAAATAGGTCTATTCTTGAGTATGTTTTATGTCTAGTCGAGTAGTATGAGTATTCCTTTTCTTTTGGGTTTTGTTTCCTCCATATGTCCACAAGTTTCATTTCTTGCATTGATTTAATTATAAATTTGGTTACTTTGTTCTTCCTGTTAATTTTTTTTCCCGTTTTATCCATATTTGGATCCAAATTCAGATTGAAATCCCCTCCTATTAGTATGTTCCCTTGCGTATTAGCTACCTTCAAAAAGATATCTTGCATAAACTTTTGATCTTCTTCGTTAGGTGAATATATATTAAGTAGATTTCAAAGCTCCGAATATATCTGACATTTTATCATAACACATCTCCCTGCTGGATCTATTATTTCCTCTTCTATTTTAAATGGCACATTTTTGCTAATTAATATAGCCACTCCTCTTGCTTTTGAATTATACGATGCTGCTGTTACATGTCCTACCCATTCTCTCTTTAATTTCTTGTGCTCCAATTCAGTTAAGTGTGTTTCTTGGACAAATGCTATATCTATTTTTTCCTTTTTCAGTAAATTTAGTAGTTTCTTCCTTTTAATTTGGTTATGTATTCCATTAATATTTAAAGTCATATAGTTCAGCGTAGCCATTTTATATTTTGTTTATCTTCTCTTTCCGTTTTTCCATTTCTGTTTTCTTATTTTCAACTCTTTACCAGACAACATTCCTACAACATCCAACATTTTCCTTATTCTCCTATTTCTATCTTCTTTATCCCCAACCTCCCCTTCCCCTCCTGAGTTGTCCTTTATTCCTTGTCGGACAACCACATCTCCCCTCTCCATTTGGATTTGCGAATCCACTCGCAAGTGTCAACTGATTTTGCAGTGACCGCTCTTTTCCCCCACCCAGCCCCCCCCAGAAAAGATTTCACTTTTCATATGTCACAAAGGTCACTCTTTTAATTCCCTCCTTATTCTCTCTATTCCATTACCTTCCCTTATTAATTCTTGTCTATACTATCTATGTTTTCCTCTAATTACAGATACTTTCACGTATGCCCATTGTCTCTATTCACTCTTATACCTCTTTACCCGCATACATATCAATCGTGGTCATTTTTACCCTCATTACCCGTCTTCATCCCTCAGTCTATTTTTGTCTTTACCCACATACATATCAATCGTGATCATTTTTACTCTCATTACCCGTCTTCATCCCTCAGTCTATTTTTGTAGTTGTTCTGCAAATTTTCGTGCTTCTTCTGGATCCGAGAACAGTCTGTTTTGTTGTCCTGGAATAAATATTTTCAATACCGCAGGATGCTTCAGTATAAATTTATACCCTTTCTTCCATAAAATCGCCTTTGCTGTATTGAACTCTTTTCTCTTCTTTAGGAGTTCAAAACTTATATCTGGATAAATGAAGATTTTTTGCCCTTTATACTCCAGTGGTTTGTTGCCCTCTCTTACTTTTTCCATTGTCTTCTCCAGTACCTTTTCTCTTGTAGTATATCTTAGGAATTTTACTACAATAGATCTTGGTTTTTGTTGTGGTTGTGGTTTAGAGGCCAATGCTCTATGTGCCCTTTCTATTTCCATTTCTTGCTGTAGTTCTGGACATCCTAGGGTCTTAGGGATCCACTCTTTTATAAACTCCCTCATATTCTTGCCTTCTTCATCTTCCTTAAGGCCCACTATCTTTATGTTATTTCTTCTGTTATAATTTTCCATTATATCTATTTTTTGAGCTAGTAGTTCTTGTGTCTCTTTAGTTTTTTTATTAGATTCCTCCAATTTCTTTTTTAAGTCTTCTACCTCCATTTCTGCTGCTACTGCCCGTTCTTCCATCTTGTCCATTTTTTCCCCCATTTCTGTTAAGGTCATATCTATTTTATTCACTTTCTCTTCTGTGTTGTTTATTCTTCTTAAATCATTGAATTCCTGTGTTTGCCATTCTTTAAATGACTCCATGTATCCTCTAACAAGAGCAAGTATATCCTTTACCTTGCCTTTCCCTTCATCTATTTCACTGTATTCTTCCTCTTCTTCTTCCTCTGGGTTGGCCATCTGTTGTTTCTTTGTTGCCCTTTCCTTCTCTTCTTTCTTGTTTCTATTGTCTTCTGTGGTCTCTTCTTGCTGCAGGTGTTCTGCAGCTGTCGTTGCCGGCTGTGGAGATCGACTCCCCAGCTGGTCACCCCTCCCGTCGGTGTGGTTTTTATCATGCGCATCGCGCATGCGCGACTCCTCGCGCATGCGCGGTTGCGCACTTTTACTCGGCTCTGTGAGCCATTGTTGTAGTTCTTTTTCTACCGACCTGAGGTAGCGGGCTCCTCTCTCCACAGCGGGCCTCTTCGGACAGGTAAGGCCTTCACCTTTTTCCTCCGTTGTCTTCTCTTCCTCTCTTCTTACCGTTGATTTTGATTTTTCTTCTTTTGTCTCCATCTTCTTTCCACCTTTATACTCACTTTTTTTTTTAACTTTTATTTCTGTGCCTTTGTATTTTCTCTTTTTTTTCCCGACTTTTCTGGAGAGGGCTGGAGTTCTCCGTCCGGCCACTACTCCATCACGTGACTCCCTTCAAGAAGAGATGCATTGATGAAATTTGATAGTTTATTCATTAGAAAATAGAGCGTGCTTCATTGATCAAAATGAGCAGTTTTAAAGAAAAATAAAGTCAACACTTGACAAAAATGTAAACAAAATGTTTCCACTACAAAAAAGCAATGCTTGAAATTATGTTAAAATAAATGTAAAAGAAAAATACAGTATACAAATTAATTTCTTAGTGATAAAATTACCTGTGTTAAGAACGCCTCATCGCCAAAGCTCACTTAAAAGAACCAGGACTGGCTGGCGGTAAGAGGGGCCTTCCCGGTGAGCTCCTTCCTGTATGACCAGAACATCATCCTCAACGCACGCTGTCCCTGGGACAAGTGGCAGAGAGGTGGAGACCATCGCCCATCTCTTTGCTGGATGCAGAGGGCTCTGTCACGGTTCAGCCCCAGCGGCAGCGTGACAGAGGACTCCCTGATTTACAGACTGTTCCCAGGGACCCACTCGGAGTCTGTGCATAGCGCAGGGCTGGGAACGTCAGTCCTGATTCCGTCTTCACAACTCTGAAGCATGCCCTTGGAACTCAGAGATACTTTACATGACCTCACGTTATGTATATGCACCATCTCCTGGTCCCTGGCCTTGCTCCACTTATATGAAAAACGCTGGAGGAACTCAGCTGGTCTCACAGCATCCATAGGAGATAGATATATTGCTGACATTTCGGGCCTGAGACCTTCGTCGGTAATAACCAATATACATGCAGGCCAGAAAGGATGCTTACCCATGCTGTGTCCCAAGATGGTGAATTTATTCCAGTTCAAGCCTGCAATGAGAAGAAGTAATTAAAACTTCAAATACATCAGCGTACCTTGTTTTTACCTCTCAGTATCCAGTCGCTTCTGCAGGTGCTGACAGAGGGGAAAATCCAAGGATGGTGAATCAATATTCTCTTCACTGATTTCCACGTGAATGTCAATAGGGGACATAGCCCACTGCTGATACCCTCCATCCGCGCTTCATAATTAAAACAGCAGGTGTCCGTGGGTTCCTTCACGCTGAAGTTCCCCTCCAAACCCAAAACACTGTGAATCACCTCGGCAATACCTTTTCAATATATTTGTGCAAGGATTGAAAGGAACAACTCACCCTTACCTCAGACATCTTCTCAAATTGATTAAAAGAGTACAAGTGCAGGTCTAGAAGTAAAACACTCAAGTCTGCAGACACCGTGGTTGAAGAACAGAGACGTAAAGCACCACCATCTGCAGACTTTTGTGTTTTACGTCTGTCTGCACTTCAACCACAATTGCAGGTCTGCTTCATTTCGGCTCCGTGGGGAAGCCGCATAGCCCAGGATCCTTCTGCTACTGGGCACTGAGGGGCTCAGTTTGGTGTGGAAGTCCCTCGAACAACAGAAGGGAGGGGGGAGGGGAAAAAAGAGAGGCATGCTATAAATGGTTCACGTTATAATGTACAATAACAGAATATACAAATTAATACACTAAAATGTGAAAAGCACTGTAGAAATATACATTTTATTGTGAATTGTTATTTTGAAGTATAAAAACTTTGATAGATGGTCCAACCATTGAGAAAGTTAGTTAAACAGTTAAGTCTTAACTGTGTTTCTCATCCCACTACTGACCACCTGAGTATTTACAGCTTTTTCTGTGTTGAATGTACATTTCTTGTCATATAACATTACAGACTCTTTAACCAGCAATGCTGTGGAAATCTACTCTACCCATAGTCCTCTATTTTTCTTCACATCCATGTGCCTGTCTGAGAGTCTTTTGAATGTCCCTATTGTACTAGCCTCCTCCAACCCTCCTAACAATAAGTTCCAGACCCCCACCACTCTCAGAGTAAAAACCATACCTTTGATATCTCCCCTGAATTTTCCTCTACTTGCTGTAAACAGATGGTCTCTGGTATTTGTTATGGCCTCCCTGTCATTGTCTGCTATCTTGTCAAAGTGGCTACGATGCTGCTTTTTCCACACCTTCAAGAAGGGCTCAGGCTCGAAACGACAGTAATATATGGAAGCTGCGAGACCTGCTGTTTAAGGCATTGGTGAGGCCAGGTTTGGAGCATTGTGTTCAGTTCTGGCCTCCAAATTAAAGGAAGGATATAGATAAGGTGGAGTGGGTGCAGAGAAGATTTACAAAGATGTTTCCTGGCTTACAACATCTAGAGTACAGAGAAAGATTAAGGAGACTGGGACTTTATTCATTGGAATGTAGACGGTTGAATGGGGAATTGATAGAAATTTTTTAAATTATGAAGGGAATAGATAGATTAGATGTAAGTAGCCTCTTTCCCCTGAGGGCAGGGGAGGTTAGAACAAGAGGGCATAAGTTAAGAGTAAAGGGACAAAACTTTAGGAGAAATGTTAGAGAATGCTTTTTCACTCAGAGAGTGGTGGCAAAACGGAATGATCTTCCAGAGGAGATAGTTGTGGCAGGGTCCTTTCTTTTTTTTTGTAATTCTTTATTTATCGCACTATGAACCATATCAACCAATATATTTACAAATGCATCTCTTTAAATATTCACAGTGACATTTTCTCTTTTTATCCTCCCTTCCCCCTTCCCTCCCCCCTCCAAAAACAGTAAATATTGAACATATAAAATACAATAAAACAATATCTTTATACAAAAGGAATACAAACAAAAAAGATGTAGAATCTACTTATTAATATTAAATCTGATCGTGTTTATCTTCTTATCATTTTGGGTGGTGGTGGTCCGAGGCCTGCCCTTTCTGTTATGTTCCATATATGGTTCCCAGGTTTTTTCCAAACATTGTAACTTTGTCTTTTAAATTATGTGATTTTTTTTCCAAAGGGATACACTTAAACTTTGTTATATATTCCATTAATGTTTATAGTCATTTAGTCCAACGTGGCCATCTTATGTCTTTATTTTCACTTCTTTTCCACCTCTTCACCACCTCCATCCCTTTTTTCCATTACTGTTTTTTAAGTTTTCCTTTTTAATCTCAATATATAACAATGCATTTAAGACATGAAATACCCCAACAATCATCTCCACAAACAATAATAACCCTTTAACCCCAAATGAACTTCCCCTCCTTGGATTGCCTCCTGTCCCTTGACAGCAACCACAACTCCCCTTTCCTTTCGGTTTGCAAACTTACTCGCAAGTGTCAACCGATTTCACAGTGACCCTTATTCTCCCACCCCCAGCCCCCCCTAGAAAACACTATTTTCCTATACTTATAACAAAGCTCTCTCTTTTTCCTTCTTCCCCTTCTCTTATCCATCTTTAAATATATATATATATATATGTGTGTATATATATATATATATATATATATATATGTGTGTGTGTGTATATATATATATATGTGTGTATATATATATATGTGTGTGTGTATATATATATATATATGTGTGTGTGTATATATATATATATATATGTGTGTGTATATATATATATATATGTATATATATGTGTATATATATATATAAGTATGTATATATATATGTGTGTGTGTGTATCTATATATATATATATATATAGATACACACACACATTATCTTTATATTTATTACATATTTTTGTATATTTTCTTGCCAGTCATCCTTCTTGTCACTCCTCCTCCTCTCTTCTCCTGTCCTGCAAATGTTCAGCAAATTCTTAGGCTTTCTTTGGGTCCGAGAACAGTCTATTCCGTTCCCCAGGAATGAATACTTTGAGTACCGCTGGATGTCTTAATATAAAGTTATACCCTTTCTTCCATAAGATTGTTTTCACCATGTTGAATTCCTTCCTCTTCTTTACAAGTTCGAAGCTCATTTCCGGGTAAAAAAACTATTTTTTGTCCCTTATATTCCAATGGCTTATTGTCTTCTCTAACCTTCTTTCTTGCCTGCTCCAGTATGTTTTCTCTTGTCGTATATCTTAAAAATTTTACCTCTATGGATCTCGGTTTTTAATGTTCTGGCGGTTTCGGTACTAGCGCTCTATGTGCCCTTTCGATTTCTATTTCTTCATGTGAGTCTGTTATTCCCAGCACCTTCGGGATCCATCCTCTTATAAATTCCTTCATATCTGACCCTTCTTTGCCTTATTTCAGGCCCACTATTTTTATGTTGTTTCGCCGACTGTAGTTTTCCAATACGTCAATTTTTTGTGACAATAAATCTTGTGTCTCTAATTTTTTTTTCGCTCTCTTCCAACTTCCCTCTTAAATCATTTATCTCCATTTCTACAGCAGCTTCTCGTTCCTCCACATTTTCTACTCTTTTCCCTATTTCAGTCATGACCAACTCTAAGCTTTGCATTCTGTCTTCAGCTCTTTTCATTTTTCTTTTGATTGAACTAAATTCTAATGATGGCCATTCTTTTAATGGCCTCATTTGTTCTTTGAAAAAGGCTTCATCTAAACTTTCTCCTCCTATTTTACCACCTTCTTTCCTTTGAAATTCTTGCTTCCTCCTTCTGTGTCTGTATCTATGTCTGTGTCATCTTATTCTCTTCTCTGTATCTGTGTATCTTCATCCTTCTCTGGTGAGCTGTTTCTGTATCCTTGCTGGGCCCCCAGCTGCCGCCGGTCGACCCGCGGCTGGGCCCCCAGCTGACGCCGGCTGACCCGCGGCTGGGCCCCCAGCTGACGCCGGCTGACCCGCAGCTGGGCCCCCAGCTGACGCAGGCCGAACCCCTGCTGGGCCCCCAGCTGACGCAGGCTGACCCCCTGTCGGTCGCCCCGTTGCTGCTCACCCTCTTCCAGCCCTTCATTCTCTTTCTCACCACTCTTCTTTTCTTCTTTCTTGCTTACTTCCCCCAGCCGAACGCCCCGATACTGGGCATCTCTCAGCTGGCCACTCCACAGCTGAGTCCCCCTCCTGTCAGCGTTAACCTTTTCTTTTACTTGCGCACTGTGCATGCGTAACTTCGTGCATGTGCACTTGTGCACCTCTTCTTGGCTCTGAAAGCCATTTTTGAAGTCTGCCAGGAGGAGACCGCTCCTCTGGGGACTCACCAATACCGGAGATCAGCCGCTCTGCTCCACGGTGGCCCTCTGCTCCGACGTCCAGGTAAGGCCGCCTTCTCTTCTCCAGTGATTTTCCTTCTTCCCTTTTCTCTATTATTCTTACTTTTTTCTCTTTTGGGGGCCATCTTCTGTCTCTTCTCTGTAACTTTATCTTTCTCTTCCTGTATTTTATGTTTATTGAGTTCTGTTTTTTCACACTTTTTTTCTTTTCTCTGGAGAGGGCTGATTCCACCCGACCAGCCACTACTCCATCACGTGACTCCCTCCCTTTCTGTCATTTAAGAGAAGGTTGTACATGGATATAAGGGGGTTGGAGGGCTATGGGTGGAGAGTGGAGGTGGGGGGGGGGGGAACTAGTGGAGTTGTTCAAGTGAACCGGCACGGACTCGAAGGGCCAATGTGGCCTGTTTCCACGTTATAAACTGTTATATGGTTATGGCTGAGTTCCTCCAGCATCTCTGTGTTTTTACTACAATCACATATTCTTTTGTGATTGCAGACTTTCGTGTTTCGTGTTTACCCCCCTCACCAGAAATCACTGCCCTCTGGTTTTTAGACCCCTCCCCCAACCTGTGACCATCCACCTTATCCGGGCCCCTTATGATTTTATACACCTCTACAAGTTCATCCCTCATCCTTCTATGCTCTCTGGGGGGAAGAAAATCCCTAGCCTTTTCTTGTACAATAAAACCCCTAGTATCTGGCACTTACGGGGATTGGTAGATACCGGATAAGGGAATTTTCCAGTTGCTTGAGACTTGCTCTTACAATACCTACCTCTGACCGGGGCGACTATTTAAAATCTGCACCTTAATATCCTGTGGTTTAGTGGCCCCCACAGTGATGGAGAACAGCATAAAAGACTCACGGTCCTACCACTAAATATCTTTCTATTCAAACTTGCATTTGATAAGCTGGATTAATAGTACAGCCTCTCTCCAACTTATGACCATCTGTACAGAAAACTGAAAAAAAATACTGTATAAATTTCAAAAAGTAAAGAAAAAATATGTAAATATAAAAATTATGCTTGGCTGCAAGTCCAGTATTGCTAACGGTTGCATGTGTACAATAGTGACCCCCAGACAATATCCCGGCATTGTGTACATCCCAGCATCTCTCTCAGTTCTCAGGATAAAAGAATGCTGCATGGGTACAGTAGACTGTCAGAAAAGCGCGGGGCAGTGAGACCAGTGTGGGGACTGCTAGCCTGGGGACTGCATGCCAAGCTAACGTACACCCAATACATCCATTTTGAGATCCAATCAGTCGGTCAGAACAGAATTCAGATGTATGTCGGGGAATGGCTGTAATCTTATATTAAAACATTTAAAATGTATTACAAGGCTAACAAAGCTTAAAAATAACAGCACCACAAATGAAGCTAACGGTATACACCAGTTGCCATTTGCAACAGCTGATGAACAGTGAAGTCTCACTGCTCCTCCATAGGGTCCATCCGCCCAGTCCGACTGCCGTTGGCTCTGAATAGGCTTTAAATGGCCTATTAAAGGAGCCAACACGATCGTGTTATATGGCGAGCTCTCCACTGGCCATTGTGTCAGAGGTGCACCAAAGAAGAGGTACAAGGACTGCCTAAAGAAATCTCTTGGTGAAATTCTTCAAGAAAAATAATAAGGAAATTTTTATGGAAAGGGGGGAAACCAAGGATAGCACTAGATAAATTAACAGAATGGTATAAACAAGGAGGCTTACAACTGCCAAACTTTAAAAATTATTATAGAGCCGCACAATTAAGATACCTATCAGATTTTTATCAAACAAGGGAAAAGCCAGGTTGGACTAGATTAGAATTAGATAAAATAGGGGAAAAGATACCTGAACACATATTATATAAATGGGATGAAAAATTGGTACAACATAGAAGTTCTCCAGTATTACATCATCTACTCAATATTTGGAAGAAGATTCATGTAGAAAGAAATAAAACAAATTATCAATTACCAAAACTAATATTGACGCAAAATAAGTTACTCCCTTTTACAATAGATAACCTTTCCTTTAGAGAATGGGAGAAAAAAGGGATCAAAAGAATAGAAAATTGTTTTTCAGGAAATAGATTATTATCCTTTGAACAAATGAAAGATAAATATAATATAACTCAAGATACAGTGCTGGCATATTACCAATTGAGATCCTACTTAAAGGACAAATTAGGAAGCAGTCTGAGTTTACCAGAGGGAAGTAACTTTGAATATGTGATTACAGACACAATGATAAACAAAAGATTTATAACAAATATGTATATTAAACTGCAAGAAAAGGAGAATGAGGAAACAAATGGTAAAACTAAACAAAAATGGGAACAAGATTTAAATATAAAGATAAAAAAGGAAACATGGGAGAAGTTATGTTCTGGAACGATGAGAAATACAATAAATACGAGGTTACGTATGATACAATATAACTGGATACACAGGCTATACATTACACCTCAAAAGTTAAATAAATGGGACCCAACAGTATCTGATAGATGTTTTCGATGTAAAAAAGAAATGGGAACAACAATTCATGCAATCTGGACATGTGAGAAAGTAGAAAAATTTTGGGAAGATCTAAACCAAATATTAAATAAAATTACAGAAAACAATATACCAAAGAATCCAGAGATCTTCCTCCTAAGTAACATAAAAAACAAAGAATTTGGAATTGATTTGGAGGATGCACAAAAAAGATTTGTTAAGATAGCTCTAGCCGTAGCAAAAAAATGTATTATGTCAACCTGGAAATCGGAAGATAATTTGAAAATACAACAATGGTATATAGAAATGAATAAATGTATTCCATTAGAAAAAATAACATATAGTTTAAGAAATAATATTGAAATATTTGAACAAATATGGGAGCCTTACATGAAACACAATAGCGAAAACCTACCGGGGACATTCACTACCTAGATTAACGAAAGGAGAAGGAAATGAAAAGAATTGACTCAGTGGAATTTCTTGTTTATTTTTATTGAATGACAACATTGTTTGACTGGTTTAATGTATCCTAGATTTTGTACTTTTAATGGACGGGAGGGGGGAGGTGGGGAGGGTGGGATGGGAGGAGGAAGGGGGGGAGAAAATGGCACTGTATATATTTGAAAAGGAAAAAGTATGCATCATGGTTAATGTGGTTTATGGTGTGAAAAATAAAAAATTTTTAAAAAAAGAAATCTCTTGGTGCCTGCCACATTGACCACCGCCAGTGGGCTGATATCGCCTCAAACCGTGCATCTTGGCGCCTCACAGTTCGGCGGGCAGCAACCTCCTTTGAAGAAGACCGCAGAGCCCACCTCACTGACAAAAGGCAAAGGAGGAAAAACCCAACACCCAACCCCAACCAACCAATTTTCCCCTGCAACCGCTGCAACCGTGTCTGCCTGTCCCGCATCGGACTTGTCAGCCACAAACGAGCCTGCAGCTGACGTGGACATTTACCCCTCCATAAATCTTCGTCCGCGAAGCCAAGCCAAAGAAAAGAAAGGAGCCAACAATGGTTTATTTTAAAATTTGCAAATAAAATGTAAACCTTTGTTGGGTAATTTGCTTTCAAAATATTGTGACAGCATCACTCCACTTGTCAGTGGTAAGTGCCAGACTTGGGGGAGTCTTATACATTGAGTATAGCTCAAAACTACATTGTAAGTGGAAATTCTGGGGTTGTCTTGTACACACATATATGCCAGTTTTTATTTATTTCCTTTGATTGATTTTGCTTGTGATCATGGAGATCGCTCGTGTGTTCGTGCAGACAGACATTGGTATAAACTAGAACTGCAGGGCACTTTGTGTTCATGGAGACATCTGTTGGTATAAACTGGAACTGCAGGGCACTTTGTGTTCGTAAGTTGGTACAAACTGGAACTGCAGGGCACTTTGTGTTCGTACGTTGGTATAAACTGGAACTGCAGGGCACTTTGTGTTCGTACGTTGGTATAAACTGGAACTGCAGGGCACTTTGTGTTCGTATGTTGGTATAAACTGGAACTGCAGGGCACTTTGTGTTCGTACGTTGGTATAAACTGGAACTGCAGGGCACTTTGTGTTCGTACGTTGGTATAAACTGGAACTGCAGGGCACTTTGTGTTCGTATGTTGGTATAAACTGGAACTGCAGGGCACTTTGTGTTCATACGTTGGTATAAACTGGAACTGCAGGGCACTTTGTGTTCACGGAGACATCTGTTGGTCTATACCAGTGGTTTTCAAACTGCCCTAAACTCACATTCCACCTTTAGTAATCCCAACGCCATAGGTGCTCTGTGATTAGTAAGGGATTGCTTAAGATGGTAAAAGAGGAAAGAAAAAGGTTGAAAACCACTGTTATAATCGAATCCAATTGACTCGTTAACTCCAAAGGAAATGGATCAATAACAATTTTTCTCAAGCAAAATATTTCAGTAACAATTGGGTCTAGAGCAGTGATTCTCAACCTTCCCTTCCCACCCACATCCCACCTTAAGGAATTCCTAATCACAGAACACGGACAGCATAGGGAATACAGCATAGGGATGTAAGGGGGGCAGTTTGAAAACCACTGGTCTATCCAATGGTTGCTTGAATTCCAGATGACAGGGATTTGACTGTATCTCAAGCCCTCCTGTCCTGATAACATCCTCAAGAATCTTTTCTGCATCTTTTCCATTTGAATGATGTCCTTGTTATATAACTGGGAAAGCAGGACTGTGAACAGTACCACAGGCTCCAAAAGGGTGGGAAAGTTTGGGATTGTGCATTGCTGCCAGCTTGCTATTCCTCGCTCATAGAACTAAAACCTACCCGCTGCAATTCTCCGCACGTCGGCCACGTATTCGGGGAAGTAGTACTGTACTCCAGCAGGGCGGTGAGATGAGAGACCATGTCCAGGAAAGTCCAGTGCCACGTAATAAAAATCTGCAAGAGAAAAGAGCTGTTACTGTACGTCATCACTGCTCAAGATCAGAAGAAGTTACAGAGGATTGTGAATAGAGGTCAGAACATAATGAGAGCTACCCTCCTGCTGCATCTTCCACTGCCGAGAAAAGCCAACGTACTGAAGGGCCCATCACACCCACACTCCCTTCTCCCCTCATTGGAGAGAAGCTTAAGAATGTGAAAGTGCACACCGACAGCCATCAGGCTCCTGGATGAACCTCAGAACCATACTTTAACATTGCCCTTGTTTGGAGTTATTGGAGCTTTCTTTACATTGTTATCCTATACTCTACAAATTGTGCTCTTTACAACACAGCGTATAAATGTTAGAGATGACCTGACAGCTTGCAGAAGAACTGATCTCACTGTATCAAGTATCTTAAGAGTTATACAGGGTGAAATAGGCCCTTTGACGTAACTTGTCCGCACGGACCAAGATGTCCCACCTGCCAGTATTTGACTTTTGTCCCTCCAAACCCATCCTATTCACATATCCATCCATTGTTTTTGTTAATAGTCCCTGCCTCAACTACCTCTTCCAGCAGTCTGCTTTTCAAGCCCACCACTCTCTGTGTAAAAGTTAACCCTCAGGTTCCTGTTAAATTTCTCCCCCACCTCACCTTTAACGCCTGTCCTCTGCTTACCATTACCTTACGCTGGGCAAAGTCTGTTGGTTTACCTCTTACGATTTTGTATGTGTAATGGTGACAAAGACATTCTGCCCAATGAGCCCAACCACCTGTTTACACTGATCTCAGTTTATTCTCTGACATTCACTTCAACTACCTCCAGATTCCACCACTCCCAATACACTAGGGAAAACTTACAGCAGTTCATTAAGCTACAAACCACATGCCTTTGTTATGTGGGAGGAAGCTGGAGTCTCCCAGGGGAAACCCCACATGGTCAGAGAGAACATACAAACTCCACACCTGCAGTCAGGATTGAACTGGCACTGAGAACGCGGGGCAGTGAGATCAATGTGGGGACTGATAGCAGGGCAGTGGGATCAGTGTGGAGACCGTCAGCGAGCTGTTGTGAGAGCGCAGGGCAGTGGGATCAGAGTGGGGACTGATAGCGAGTTGCCAGGATAGCACAGGACAGTGGGATCAGTGCGAGGACTGATAGTGGGCTGCTGGGAGAGCGCGGGGCAGTGGGATCAATGTGGGGATTGATAGTGGGCTGTCGGGAGAATGCAGGGCAGTGGGATCAGCATGGAGACCAACAGCAGGCTTCCAGGAGAACACGGGGCAGTGGGATTAGTGTGGGGATGATAAGCCATGCTAACTTATGTCCATCTCAAGATCCAATCAGTCAGAACGGAACTCAAACGCATCTCGGGGAATGGCTGTAATGTGTAAGAGAAAATAGGATTTCCAAATCTGAAATACACAAAAGTGCTGGAGAAACTCAGCAGGTCACACAGCATCCTTTTATCGTCATGTAAAATATTAAATAAATAGCATCGAGTCCACGCTGCTGAAGATCCAGCTGCGCTGGGTGGGTCACGTCTCCAGAATGGAGGACCATCGCCTTCCCAAGATCGTGTTATATGGCGAGCTCTCCACTGGCCACCGTGACAGAGGTGCACCAAAGAAAAGGTACAAGGACTGCCTAAAGAAATCTCTTGGTGCCTGCCACATTGACCACTGCCAGTGGGCTGATATCACCTCAAACCGTGCATCTTGGCGCCTCACAGTTTGGCAGGCAGCAACCTCCTTTGAAGAAGACCGCAGAGCCCACCTCACTGACAAAAGGCAAAGGAGGAAAAACCCAACACCCAACCCCAACCAACAAATTTTCCGCTGCAACCGTGTCTGCCTGTCCCGCATCGGACTTGTCAGCCACAAACGAGCCTGCAGCTGACGTGGACATTTACCCCCTCCATAAATCTTCGTCCGCGAAGCCAAGCCAAGAAGAAGACTATACATGATATATTTCAGCTTTTGTCTACCATAAGGCAAGCAAAGAGTTGTCATGAGCATTGCCCGGTCGGTGCCCACAACCATAGGAGAAAGAGAAGCAAAAGAGAGTCCCTTCAGAGTCACTGAGTGTCCATGGATCCTCTTCCAGTGCCTCCCACAGCCTCACAGATCCAGCAACAGCCCGAGCTCCAGATCCACACCTTTATGCCTTCCACACCCAAGGCCCTTCGGCAGCCCTTTTTGCCCTCTGCACCCTCTCCAATCCCAGCACCAGTACCTGCTTCCCATGAGCTAGTCTCCAGTCACCCGCAGCACGTGTGGACTCTTCAGCCGCTGATCCCCTCGCTGGTCCACCGCCATGGTCACCTTACAGAGTTTCAGGTTTGGCCCTTTGCGTTGGGTATGGACGCTGAGTGACCTGCTGAGTTTCTCCAGCACCTTTGTGCGTTCCACTTGACCCCAGTGTCTGCAGACTTTCACGTTTAGTGCCAAAATTGAAACTAGACCGTCATTTGTAATTCTGACAGCATTAGAGCAGAGATACAAGAGGGAAGAACGATAATAATGGATGCAAGAAGAGGATCTGCTCGGATCTACACCGAAAGAGATGCCACGCTCCAACACACTGACTGGGCAAACTCAGCAGCACAGATTTACCAGAAAAAAATTATGACTGAAGAGTCAAATCCTGAAGACAGTATTCATTAAATCCTTGCATAGTTATGCAAGCCAGGTCCGTAGAACCAGTCTTTGTCATTTAATCCTTTTCCTACCAATGCCATTCTGTTAAATCAGCACTGCTTCAATTTAAGGCACCCTTTCTGAATGGCAGCTGGAAAGCAAACATGGGGTCCCACTGAACTTCTGCACATATGAAATACTGCCTCCTCACCCTGGTATACTCTGTTAGCCTTTTGATTCTAACAAAAATCATTGTGGCGAGGACCGGAATATCTTTACCGTGCGAGTATGATGATAAATAAAGGTGACTTGACTTGAAATGAATTGTGACCACATCTCACCTTCTGGGAGCAACGGAATGAGTCGGTCAAAAGAGTTTGCGTTGTCTGCCCAACCGTGTAGACACAGCACAGGCCACCCATCAGGGCACCCCCAGGCTTTGGCTGCGATGTGACCCCAGGGAACCGCAAGCCTCAGTTCATGGCACAAACCTGTGGAGAGGAAGGGGGGAGAAGAACAAACCAGGGAGTGAGAGCCGCAAGGGTCGGGCTGTGACCGTTTAACTGTTAAGGCGCCACACCACGGCAGTCGCCACGAGCCCAGGATGCGGGGTGGTGCTCGTGTGCTGCAGAGTCCTCAGAGCTGCCCATGTCCTCAATAATCCACCAAGGAAACACCTGCAAGTTAAGGTGGGACAGCGTGTGTGCACATGCCTCTCAATACATTTGCTGCTGTATACAAAATTATGAAAGGATCTGTTAAGGCAAGAAGCAGGAAGCAGGAAGGTTGTTTCCAGGCCTCAAGATTCAGGGGAGTAGATTTAGGACAAGGATATGGAGGAGCTGCTTCTCTCAGACAATAGTGAATCTGTGGAATTCTTTGTCCAAGGAAGCACTAGAGGTTGCCTCATTGTATATATTTAAGACAGATTTGTAGATTTTTGAAGGAGAATTCAGGGTTATGAGGAATGGATGGGTAAGTGGCATCCATGGCCTGATCAGCTGTGATCTTATTGAATGACGGGGAGGGCTGGACTGTCCCGATGGCCGACTCCTACTCCTCTCTCTTATGCTTTTTATGGAATTTCTTGCCACTTTTACTCCACAACGATTACTCGTCCAAATTTTACAGGTAGCAGCACGTGTGGTCACCATCACGGCTACAGGAATTAAGCCCCTTCTTTTATCAGACACTGGTCCTCTAACACTGCATTCAAACCATCTGTCAGGGTTGGTTGCAGTGGCTGAGATTAAAATGGTTTATGCTGGGGAAGGGAACACTCACTGACTAACAAAGTCACAACTCACCATGGATGGCAGCACTCGAAAACCATTTTGAAACCAAAGACATTTCCTTCGTGGACCTATTTAGAGAGAGAGAAAAAAATTACAGGCATCTCTGAAAATCTGCACCAACCAACTAACCGGAGTGTTCTCAGACATCTTTAACCTCTCATTGCTGCAGTCATAGGTTCCCACCTGCTTTAAAAGGCACTAATCATCCCCGGTACCCAAGAAGAGCTGCCTCAATGACTACCAGCCAGTAGCACTAACTTCTACTGCGATGAAATGCTTTGAGATGCTGGTCATGGCCAGAATTAACACATAGCCAAGCAAAGATCTGGACCCACTGCAATTTGCCTTTCAAAACAATCATTCCACAGCAGATGAAATATCGCTGGCTCTCCACTCAGCTCTTGATCACCTTGAAAAGAGAAATTCATGCATACAGCTGCTTTTCATCAACTGAAGCTCAGGATTCAACGCCATCATACTGTCAGTACTGGTCAGCAAACTTCAAACCCTGGGCCTCTGCACCCCACTTCTGCACTTGGATCCTTGACTTCCTCACTGGAACACCAGTCAGGACGAATCAGAAACGGCTCCTCCTCATTGACGATCAACACAGGCACACACATTGCTCTACTCTCTCTACCAGGCACAATTCAAATGCCGTCCACAAATCTGCTGGTGATGCCATGGTTTTTAGCAGAATCACAGACTGCAACGAGGAAGTGGACAGGAGGGAGACAGATCAGCTCGTTGAGTGGTGTCACAACAACCACCTTGCACTCAACGTTAGCAAAACCAATGAACAGATTGCGAACTTTAGGAGAGGGAAATCATGAGGGGTACAAATCGAAGGGTTAGCGGTGGAAAGGGTTAAGAGCTTCAAATTCATGGATGCCTCAAGAAAGCCACTTCTATCATCAAGGACCCTCACCAGCCAAGCCATGCCCTTTTCTCAGTGCCATAATTAGGAAGGAGATACGGGAGCCTGAAGGTGTCGGCTCCACGGTGCCCCGCAGGTGTCGGCTCCACGGTGCCCCGCAGGTGTCGGCTCCACGGTGCCCCGCAGGTGTCGGCTCCACGGTGCCCCGCAGGTGTCGGCTCCACGGTGCCCCGCAGGTGTCGGCTCCACGGTGCCCCGCAGGTGTCGGCTCCACGGTGCCCCGCAGGTGTCGGCTCCACGGTGGCCGCTGCCCTATAGGGGGGGTTGGGGATGGGATCTCCCCCTCAACACAGCGCATCCCAGGCCGGCAAGAGCGAACCCCTGGACCCACCTGCTGAAGAACCGCCGACTACCTCCACACTCCACTCCCGACTGTGGCCCGGCTCACGCACAGATAATGGACGGCGGCGCCACCCAATCAAACACTGACCGCAGTGATCGGGCGGAAGGGGAAAAACTTTCGACCAATCGGAATGAGAAGACGAGACAGGACAGCGTCCGCTCACCGGTGTGGCCGGGTGTGACGTCGAACAAGGGACCATGGAAAGGCCCGCCTCTCCCCCACGTGATCTGTCAGAATTAGGAAAAAAAATTAGGAATTAAATCATTAATTCTCCATAAAACTGATCACAAATATTCCACGCTGATGTTCAGAACCTCTTGTTCCCCCTCCTACTCCTTCTCCCCATTTCTCTATTATAGATTATTTTATTGTCATGTAATGAAACAGGGTTAATATTACACTAAATCCCCTTTATGTATACCATAAGGCAAAGATTCGCCATCATCAGACAATGCCCTGGTGCCCTTTAGGGTCGGAGAAGGAGAAGCAAAAGAGTCACTGAGTGTCCGTGGATTCACCCCCAGCGCTCCCGCAGACTTCTATCCAAACCAGCAGCGACCCGAGCTCCAGATCCGAACCTCCGACGTGGTCAGGAAGCCCTCAGCGCCCTCTCGCGTCCCGATCCCAATCCCTGCCCCCCCTTGAGCCAGTCTCCAGCAGTCCGCAGCCTGGTGCGAGTCCATTGACCGCCGTCTCCAGCAGCCCCGCCGCCCGTGTGTTCTTCATCACAGAGCCCCACACTGGTCCTCCGCCGTGGTCACCGTCCCGAGGATTGTCTCCTCAACCAGAGGGAGAGGTGATCTCCCCAGTTTCCGGTGCGCTGCTCCAGTCCTCTGCTTTATTTGCGACCTCTTGAAGCCGCTGCCGATCACAGGACTCAGACCCTGCGTTCATGGGGTTTTTAAATAAACACCTTCATCTCCTTTAACAGGCCATTTAAAGATTTCAGGTGTTTAATATTGGACTTCCCTTTTTTTTTAGAGCATCCTGTTGCTCTCTCCAAGGATGCTGGGTGATTAACAAAAATAACTACATGAGCTGGAAATCTGAAATAAAGACAAATTTCTAGCATTTGAAGTTCTTTTCATTTCAGTTTAAATCAGCACCTTGGGTTCAGTACTCCTGGCCAATTCCAACAGCTGTGGCATTAAGTTCAGGAAGAGACTACAAACGTTTCTTATGTTACATACAAAACAGTAAACCACTGTATTATTCAACATTAAAATATTCTGAAAGTGGAAAAGTTTTGGGAAGATCTAAATCAGGTATTAAATAAAATCACAAAAAGCAACATACCAAAAAATCCAGAGATCGTTCTTCTGAGTAATATAAGAAGTAAAGAACTAGGCCTCAAACTGGATGAAGCGCAAAAAAGATTTATTATGATAGCCTTAGCTGTAGCAAAAAAATGTATAACGTCAACTTGGTACCACATGGAAGGTTAGTTAGGAAGGTGCAGTCTTTAGGTATAAATTTTAAGATAGTCAAATGGATTGAACATTGGCTGAAAGGGAGAGGCCAGAGAGTGGTAGTGGATAATTGTCTGTCAGGTTGGAGGCCGGTGACCAGTAGTGTGCCTCAAGGATCTGTATTGGGCCCATTGTTGTTCGTTATATACATTAATGATCTAGATGATGGGGTGGTGAATTGGATTAGTAAATATGCAGACGATACTAAGATAGGTGGAATAGTGGATAATGAAGAAGGTTTTCAAGGATTGCAGAGGGATTTGGGCTGCTTAGAAAAGTGGGCTGAAAAATGGCAGATGGAATTTAATGCTGATAAGTGTGAGGTGCTTCATTTTGGTAAGAAGAATCAGAATAGGACATATGTGGTAAATGGGAGAGCATTGAGGAATACAGAAGAGCAGAAAGATTTAGGAGTAACGGTACATCGTTCCCTGAAGGTAGAAACTCACGTGAATAGGGTCGTGAAGAAGGCTTTAGTATGCTGGCCTTTATCAATCATTGCATGGAATATAGGAGTTGGGAGGTGATGTTGAGATTGTATAAGACGTTGGTGCGGCCTAATTTGGAGTTCTGTGTGCAGTTCTGGTCGCCTAATTATAGGAAGGATATAAACAGAGTGGAGAGAGTGCAGAGAAAGTTTACCAGAATGTTGCCTGGGTTTAAGCATCTGGAGTATGGGGAGAGATTGGACAGATTGGGTCTTTATTCTTTGGAGCGTAGAAAGTTGAGAGGGGATTTGATAGAAGTATTTAAGATTATGAAAGGGATAGACAGAATGGATGTGGATAGACTATTTCCGTTAAGAGGAGGAAAGTTTAAAACAAGAGGACATGAGTTAAGAATTAAGGGGCAGAGGTTTAGAGGTAACATGAGGGGGAACTTCTTTACTCAGAGAGTGGTAGCTGTGTGGAATCATCTTCCGGGAGAAATAGTGGCGGTGGAGTCAATTGTATTATTTAAGAAAAGGTTGGACAGGTATATGGATGAGAAGAAGATGGAGGGTTATGGGCATTGTGCAGGGAGGTGGGACTAGAAAGAGGTGTTTGGTTCGGTGCGGACTAGAAGGGCCTAATGGCCTGTTTCCGTGCTGTAATTGTTATGTTATGTTATGTTATGGAAATCAGAAGATAGCCTGAGAGTACAGCTATGGTACATGGAAATGAATAAATGTATTCCATTGGAAAAAATAACATATAATTTAAAAAATAACATCACAGTATTCGAACAAATTTGGGAACCGTACATGGAACACAACAGAGAGGGCTTACCACGGACCTCCACCCCCTAAAATGATAGAATGAGAAGAAGACGAAATGAACTGATGTAAGAGTAGATGACACAATTTTTTTGTTTATTTTCATTGTGTGATGACATTGTTTAATTGGTTTATTGTATTGTATATGTTGAACGTTGAGTGGGTGGGGAGGGGGGTGGAAAGGAGGGAGGGAAGGGAGGGGGGAAAAGGGAAGAAAATGACACTATGTATATTCAAGAGAGAAATGTTTGTGTGTATTTTGATTAATATGGTTCATAGTGTGAAAAATAAATTTAAAAAAAAATTAAAATATTCCAAAGAAGTAAACTTAACCAATTTTCAGAACATTACATCTAATCTTCTCAAGGTTCAGGCAAGATAAGGTTTGGGTCGTCATTTGACCATAACTGAGAGGGATAGAATCCTTCCATCTTCACAAAATACATCTTCCAGCCATTAAAGTGGGAAAAGCCATCACATGGCAATCTTTTTTTAAATAATTTTTTATTTTTCACACTGTGAACCATATCAACCAAAATATGTACAAACTTATCTCATTAAATTTACACAGTGGTCTTTTCTTTCCCCCCCCCCCTCCCTTTCCCTTACTCCACCCTACACTCCCCCCTCTAAAACCCATAAGTATTCAACATATACAATACTTCTTTTCTTCTTCTTCTTTCTTTGGCTTGGCTTCGCGGATGAAGATTTATGGAGGGGTATGTCCAAGTCTGCTGCAGGCTCGTTGGTGACTGACAAATCCGATGCAGGACAGGCAGGCATGGTTGCAGCGGTTGCAAGGGAAAATTGGTTGGTTGGGGTTGGGTGTTGGGTTTTTCCTCCTTTGTCTTTTGTCAGTGAGGTGGGCTCTGCGGTCTTCTTCAAGGAAACACGATCTTGGGAAGGTGATGGTCCTCCATTCTGGAGACGTGACCCACCCAGCGCAGTTGGGTCTTCAGCAGCATGGATTCGATGCTTGTGGACTCTGCCAGCTTGAGTACTTCGATGTTGGTGATGAAGTCATTCCAATGAATGTTGAGGATGGAGCGGAGGCAGCGCCGATGGAAGCGTTCTAGGAGCCGTAGGTGATGCCGGTAGAGGACCCATGATTCGGAGCCGAACAGAAGCGTGGGTATGACAACGGCTCTGTACAAGCTGATCTTTGTGTGTTTCTTCAGGTGGTTGTTTTTCCAGACTCTGTGTAGTCTTCCAAAGGCGTTATTTGCCTTGGCGAGTCTGTTGTCTATCTCGTTGTCGATCCTTGCATCTGATGAAATGGTGCAGTCGAGATAGGTAAACTGGTTGACCGTTTTGAGTTTTGTGTGCCCGATGGAGATGTGGGGGGGCTGGTGGTCATGGTGGGGAGCTGGCTGATGGAGGACCTTAGTTTTCTTCAGGCTGACTTCCAGGCCAAACATTTTGGCAGTTTCCGCAAAACAGTATGTCATACGCTGGAGAGCTGGCTCTGAATGGGCAACTAAAGTGGCATCGTCTGCAAAGAGTTGTTCACGGACAAGTTGCTCTTGTGTCTTGGTGTGAGCTTGCAGGCGCCTCAGATTGAAGAGACTGCCATCCGTGCGGTACCGGATGTAAACACCGTCTTCATTGGTTTTTTAAAATTTTTTTATTTTTCACATTATAAACCACATTGATCAAGATACATACATTTTTCTTTTCAAATATATACAGTGTCGTTTTCTCCCCCCCCCTTCCCATCCCACCCTCCCTACCTCCCCTCCCATTCATTTAAAGTTCAGAATCTAAGATACATTAAACCCGTCAAACAATGTTGTCACTCAATAAAAATAAACAAGAAATTCCACTGAGTCAATTCTTTTCATTTCCTTCTCCTTCTGTCATTTTAGGTGGTAGATGTCCCTGGTAGGTTTTCTCTATTGTGTTTCATGTATGGCTCCCATATTTGTTCAAATATTGTAATATTAGTTCTTAAATTATATGTTATTTTTTCTAATGGAATACATTTATTCATTTCTATATACCATTGTTGTATTCTCAAGTTATCTTCTAATTTCCAGGCTGACATAATACATTTTTTTGCTACAGCTAGGGCTATCCTAACAAATCTTTTTTGTGCTCCATCCAAATCAAGTCCAAATTCTTTGTTTTTTATGTTACTTAGGGGGAAGATCTCTGGGTTTTTTGGTATATTGCTTTTTGTGATTTTATTTAATATCTGGTTTAGATCTTCCCAAACTTTTTTCACTTTCTCACATGTCCAGATTGCATGAATTGTTGTTCCCATTTCCTTTTTACAGCGAAAACATCTGTCAGATACTGTTGGGTCCCATTTATTTAACTTTTGAGGTGTAATATATAGCTTGTGTATCCAGTTATATTGTATCATACGTAACCTCGTGTTTATTGTATTTTTCATAGTTCCAGAGCATAACTTCTCCCATGTTTCCTTCTTTATCTTTATGTTTAAATCTTGTTCCATGTTTTACCATGTTTCCTCATTCTCCTTTTCTTGCAGTTTAATATGCATATTTGTTATAAATTTTTTGATTATCATGGTGTCTGTAATCACATATTCAAAATTACTTCCCTCTGGTAACCTCAGACTGCTTCCCAATTTGTCCTTCAAGTAGGATTTCAGTTGGTAGTATGCCAACACTGTATCGTGAGTTATATTATATTTATCCTTCATTAGTTCAAAGGATAATAATTTATTTCCTGAAAAGCAATTTTCTATTCTTTTGATCCCTTTTTTCTCCCATTCTCGAAAGGAAAGGTTATCTATTGTAAAAGGGATTAGCTGATTTTGCGTCATTATTAGTTTTGGTAATTGGTAATTTGTTTTATTCCTTTCTACATGAATCTTCTTCCAAATATTGAGCAGATGATGTAATACTGGAGAATTCCTACGTTGTACCAACTATCAAAAGAATAGAAAATTGTTTTTCAGGAAATAGATTGTTATCCTTTGAACAAATGAAAGATAAATACAATATAACTCAAGATACAGTGCTGGCATATTACCAATTGAGATCCTACTTGAAGGACAAATTAGGAAGCAGTCTGAGTTTACCAGAGGGAAGTAACCTTGAATATGTGATTATAGATACAATGATAATCAAAAGATTTATAACAAATATGTATATTAAACTGCAAGAAAAGGAGAATGAGGAAACAAATGGTAAAACTAAAAAAAATGGGAACAAGATTTAAATATAAAGATAAAAAAGGAAACATGAGAGAAGTTATGTTCTGGAACGATGAGAAATACAATAAATACGAGGTTACGTATGATACAATATAACTGGATACACAGGCTATACATTACACCTCAAAAGTTAAATAAATGGGACCAACAGTATCTGATAGATGTTTTCGATGTAAAAAAGAAATGGGAACGACAATTCATGCAATCTGGACATGTGAGAAAGTAGAAAAATTTTGGGAAGATCTAAACCAAATATTAAATAAAATTACAGAAAACAATATACCAAAGAATCCAGAGATCTTCCTCCTAAGTAACATAAAAAACAAAGAATTTGGACTTGATTTGGATGATGCACAAAAAAGATTTGTTAAGATAGCTCTAGCCGTAGCAAAAAAATGTATTATGTCAACCTGGAAATCGGAAGATAATTTGAAAATACAACAATGGTATATAGAAATGAATAAATGTATTTCATTAGAAAAAATAACATATAGTTTAAGAAATAATATTGAAATATTTGAACAAATATGGGAGCCTTATATGAAACACAATAGCGAAAACCTACCGGGGACATTCACTACCTAGATTAACGAAAGGAGAAGGAAATGAAAAGAATTGACTCAGTGGAATTTCTTGTTTATTTTTATTGAATGACAACATTGTTTGACTGGTTTAATGTATCCTAGATTTTGTACTTTAAATGGACGGGAGGGGGGAGGTAGGGAGGGTGGGATGGGAGGAGAGGGGGGGGGGAGAAAATATATTTGAAAAGGAAAAAGTATGTATCATGGTTAATATGGTTTATGGTGTGAAAAATAAAAAAATTTAAAAAAAAAATCTAGTCCAATCTGGCTTTTCCCTTGTTTGATAAAAATCTGATAGGTATCTTAATTGTGTGGCTCTATAATAATTTTTAAAGTTTGGCAGTTGTAAGCCTCCTTGTTTATATCATTCTGTTAATTTATTTGGTGCTATCCCTTTCCATAAAAATTTCCTTATTATTTTCTTTAACTCCTTGAAGAATTTCTCCGTCAAGTGTATTGGCAATGCCTGAAATAGGTATTGTATCCTTGGGAAAATGTTCATTTTAATACAGTTTATCCTTCCTATTAGTGTTAGTGGTAAGTCTTTCCAATGCTCTAAGTCGTCCTGTAATTTTTTCATTAGTGGATAATAATTGAGTTTATATAGATGGCCGAGGTTTTTATTTATTTGTATACCTAGGTATCGTATTGCTTGCATTTGCCATCTGAATGGTGATTCTTTCTTAAATTTTGAGAATTCCGCATTATTCATTGGCATTGCTTCACTTTTATTTGCGTTAATCTTATATCCCGACACTTCTCTATATTCCTTCAATTTCTTATGTAATTCTTTTATTGATAATTCTGGTTCTGTTAAGTATACTATAACGTCATCTGCAAATAAACTGATTTTATATTCCTTGTCTTTTATTTTTATCCCTTTTATTTTATTTTCTGTTCTTATCAATTCTGCTAGTGGTTCTATAGCTTTTCTTTGGCTTGGCTTCGCGGACGAAGATTTATGGAGGGGGTAAAAAGTCCACGTCAGCTGCAGGCTCGTTTGTGGCTGACAAGTCCGATGCGGGACAGGCAGACACGATTGCAGCAGTTGCAGGGGAAAATTGGTTGGTTGGGGTTGGGTGTTGGGTTTTTCCTCCTTTGCCTTTTGTCAGTGAGGTGGGCTCTGCGGTCTTCTTCAAAGGAGGTTGCTGCCCGCCAAACTGTGAGGCGCCAAGATGCACGGTTTGAGGCGTTATCAGCCCACTGGCGGTGGTCAATGTGGCAGGCACCAAGAGATTTCTTTAGGCAGTCCTTGTACCTTTTCTTTGGTGCACCTCTGTCACGGTGGCCAGTGGAGAGCTCGCCATATAACACGATCTTGGGAAGGCGATGGTCCTCCATTCTGGAGACGTGACCCATCCAGCGCAGCTGGATCTTCAGCAGCGTGGACTCGATGCTGTCGACCTCTGCCATCTCGAGTACTTCGACGTTAGGGGTGTAAGCGCTCCAATGGATGTTGAGGATGGAACGGAGACAACGCTGGTGGAAGCGTTCTAGGAGCCGTAGGTGGTGCCGGTAGAGGACCCATGATTTGGAGCCGAACAGGAGTGTGGGTATGACAACGGCTCTGTATACGCCTATCTTTGTGAGGTTTTTCAGTTGGTTGTTTTTCCAGACTCTTTGGTGTAGTCTTCCAAAGGCGCTATTTGCCTTGGCGAGTCTGTTGTCTATCTCATTGTCGATCCTTGCATCTGATGAAATGGTGCAGCCGAGATAGGTAAACTGGTTGACCGTTTTGAGTTTTGTGTGCCCGATGGAGATGTGGGGGGGCTGGTAGTCATGGTGGGGAGCTGGCTGATGGAGGACCTCAGTTTTCTTCAGGCTGACTTCCAGGCCAAACATTTTGGCAGTTTCCGCAAAGCAGGACTATCCCGTCACTTCTCTATATTCCTTCAATTTCTTATGTAATTCTTTTATTGATAATTCTGGTTCTGTTAAGTATATTATAACGTCATCTGCAAATAAACTGATTTTATATTCCTTGTCTTTTATTTTTATCCCTTTTATTTTATTTTCTGTTCTTATCAATTCTGCTAGTGGTTCTATAGCTAATGCGAACAATAAGGGCGATAATGGGCATCCCTGCCTTGTTGATCTGCTTAAGTTAAATTGCTTTGATATATATCCATTTACTGTCACTTTCGCCAATGGCCCCTTATATAATGCTTTAATCCAATTAATATATTTCTCTGGTAAACTGAATTTTTGTAGTACTTTGAATAAATAATTCCATTCTACTCTGTCAAAGGCCTTCTCTGCGTCTAAAGCAACCGCTACAGTTGGAGCTTTATTTCCTTCTACTGCATGAATTAAGTTAATACATTTACAAATATTGTCTATTGTTCGTCTTTTTTTTAATAAATCCAGTTTGGTCTAGATTTACTATTTTTGGTACATAGTCGGCTAATCTGTTTGCTAATAGTTTAGTTATTATCTTATAATCTGTGTTAAGTAAAGATATTGGTCTATATGACGCTGGTGCGAGTGGATCTTTCCCTGTCTTTGGTATTACTGTAATTATTGCTGTTTTTCATGAATCTGGTAAGCTTTGTGTTTTATCAATCTGGTTGATTACTTCCAGGAGGGGAGGAATTAATAAATCTTTAAATGTTTTATAGAATTCTATTGGGAATCCATCCTCTCCTGGTGTTTTATTATTTGGTAATTTTTTAATTATCTCTTGTATTTCTACTATTTCAAATGGCTCTGTTAATTTATTTTGTTCTTCTATTTGTAATTTTGGTAGTTCAATTTTAGTTAAAAATTCATCTATTTTCCCTTTTTTCCCTTAGTTTTCAGTTTGGTATAATTGTTCATAGAATTCTCTAAAGTTTTCCTTGATCTCCGTTGGATTATATGTGATTTGTTTGTCTTTTTTCCTTGATGCCAATACCACTTTCTTAGCTTGTTCTGTCTTAAGCTGCCATGCTAGGATTTTGTGCGTTTTTTCCCCTAGTTCATAATATTTCTGTTTTACCTTCATTATGTTCTTCTCCACCTTATATGTTTGTAGTGTTTCATATTTTACTTTTTTATCTGCCAATTCTCTTCTTTTAGTTGTATCTTCCTTCATTGCTAATTCTTTTTCTATATTTACAATTTCCCTTTCCAACTGCTCTGTTTCCTGATTATAGTCCTTCTTCATCTTGGTTACATAACTTATTATTTGCCCTCCGATGAACGCTTTCATTGCATCCCATAGTATAAACTTATCTTTCACTGATTCCGTATTTATTTCAAAATACATTTTAATTTGTCTTTCAATGAATTCTCTAAAATCCTGCCTTTTAAGTAGCATGGAGTTAAATCTCCATCTATACATTCTTGGAGGGATGTCCTCTAACTCTATTGTCAATATCAAGGGTGAATGGTCCGATAATATTCTGTTTTTCTTACTTTATCTTGCATACGAGCTGATAACAAAAATAGGACAGACAGGGTTGATAGTAGGGAAAATCTGAGCTAATTTATCTTTGGCTAAATGTGCTCAATGTACTATCTTGAATTGAAAAAGTGATTGACGTGCACAAATGGAAGAGGAATGGACCAATTTTAAACACTTGGTCCAGATATCTTTAGAAAGAATAGTTTGTTTTAAGTTGCTCTCCCAGCTGGAATTTAGTTGGAAGTCACCTCACCTGCCAATCAAGGGTTAGATCTTCCCATGCGATTGGCCCTTGCAGCTGACCCCTCTCTCTCTCTCTGCTGCAAGGTAACTGAACTACAGACTACAGGCAGCTCCGGAGGGCCGACTACAATGGGCCTGTCCTGCATCCCGAGTCATGGGCAATGCTGGAGACCAGGTTAATTTGGTGTACTTGTTAGTTGTAATTAATTATGGGGAGATGTTTCTTTTTATATTTATCCCTTCATTTTTAACCCGTCAGGCCTCCCTCAGCCTCCTCTGCTGAAGGCAAATAAAGCCATCACCCACACTTCCCTTCCTCCTGCTCCCTTCCCTTCTTCTCTACCACCAGAGAGCATCTTTCTCAGCCCTCAGCCCTCTCCCCCCACCCAACCCCCCCTGTCGGCTCCATTCACTTCTTCCCCCTCCCACTCACCAAGTGAGAGGGGAAGAGAGCGGATATCAGCTCTCTGATCAGAGGGTGAAGGGGTGGCACATTTGTGTAAAACGTTGCTTACCCCTTACTTCCCTATGGACGCTGTGTGTCCTGCTGAGTTTCTCCAGCATGTTTGTGTGAAATGTCTCCTTTCTGCCAGATCCCCACTTCCTTGAGGCTGTGAGGATGTCACTCCAGAAGGGCAGAAAGATCTCCTGGGAGCATGTTTGCTGCCCTTTGGAATCATAAGTGCAGCCATGTGGATGTGGAAGAGGGCTGCTGGGTGGATGTGACCCAGTAAAGTATCCTGTTTCAGCTTTTCAGGAAATTGTGGACCTGAAGACCATACTGGGAGTGGGATTGTGTTGTGGGGCTGTGTAAAACTGCATTAGGGAAACGTGAGAGACCAAGGCTGAGGAAGTTCAGGCCCCCACCTCCACCTGCCTGTGTGTGTCTCTCTCTCTCTCCCCCCTCCTTACTCTCCCCATTTCAATATTAGACAGAGCTTGTTCCAGACTTGATCAATGAGTTTTATATTTTGGAACCATTGATCCATAGAACACAACAGCACAGAAAAAGGCCCTTCAGCCCATCTGGTCTGTACTAAGCTATTATTCCACCTCGTCCCACTGAGCTGCACCCAGTCCATACCCATCCCATCTATGTCCCCGTCCAAATGTTTCTTACATGTCAAAATCGAGCCCGCAGTCCCCACTTCCCCTGGCAGTTCATTCCTAGACCTGATGGTGGGATCACGTAGTAGGTGGCAGAAATGGCGGAGGAGGATGTGTTGGATGCAGAGGCTGGTGAGGTGATGGGAGAGGACAAGAGGAGTCCTGTCCTTGTGGTGTGTGGGGGCGGAGGGTTCCAGGGCAGATGTGCAGGTAATGGAGGAGATACGGGAGAGGGCCGAGTTGATGACGGGAGAGGGGCAGCTGCGTTTTTTGAAGGAGGATCTGGCATGGAAGACCTTGTCCTGGAAGAAGATGTGATGGAGCCAGAGGAATTGCGAGAAAGAAATGGCGGCAGGGTGAGAAAAGTTGTAGTTTAAAGTTGAAATTCATTGTCAGAAGGACATACATGACATCACATACAGCCCTGAGATTCATTTCCCTGTGGGCAAGACAGAATTTCTACTTACCGGTTGTGCAAACTGTACTCAAGAAGATGGATTATGTTTACAAAAGAGAGCAATATAAACAAACTGTGTGCAAATGTGGAAAAATAAATATTCAGTTGTAACAGCAGCTACACTAGTACTGAGGAAGACACAACCAGATGGGTTGAGCTCAGTGAACAGAAAACTGGTTTATTGCTGGATGCTGGGCTGGACTTATACCTCCAGCTCGGACCTGGCTGAGAACCGTGCTGGGGGGGGGGCGCCAATGTCACTCTGGCGTCACGTGGTCCCCCAGCGCGGGCTTCTGACCCGGTGCTGAGAAGAATGGGAAACCCCCGACGGTGCCATTTTGGCCAGCTGCCCCGCCGCGTGGATTACAAGCTGTTTGCCTGCCTAGTGGCGTGCCGCCTCACAGTAATAAATAATGTGAAATATCAGAGTCTTTAAATGAGTCCCTGATCGAGTTTGTCGTTGAGGAGTCTGATGGTGAAGGTGAGCAGCTGTTCCTGAACCTGGTGGTGCGAGTCTTGTGGCACTGACACCTCTTTTCTGATGCCAGTAGTGAGAACAGAGCATGTGTTGGGTGGGGTGGGTCCTTGATGATTGACGCTGCCCTACGACAGCAGCGTTCCCTGTAGATGTTCTCGATGGTGGAGAGGGTTTTGCCTGTGATGTCCTGGGCTGTGTCCACTCCCTTTTGGAGGGCTTTACCCTCAGGGATATTAGTGTTTCCATAGCAGGCCATGATGCAGCTGGTCAGCACACTTTCCACCACACCTCTGTAGAAATTTGCCAAGGTTTCCTTTGTCGCACCAAACCTCCTGAGGAAGTGGAGGTGCTGACGTGCTCTCTTCACGATGCTGTTAGTACGATGGGTCCAGGAAAGATCCTCCGTGATATTGCCTCCCCATAATTTCAGTTTGCTCAGCCTCTCCACCTCTGATTCTCCCACAGGTCACTGGATTGAACTTGATCATTTAGTTGAGGCAGCTGTGGGAGTTGGTGTGTGTCTGTCGATTACTTTGATGTTTCAAATTTCCGTGTTTCACTCTTTTTGATTGGGGAACCCTCCAACAGATGATATCAATCTCCGGTTTCCCCCCAATCTTTCCCCCCATCTCCTTTCCTCTCTCTCTTTTCTCTTTTCCCTCTGTCTCCTTTCACAGACCCAAAATCAGTTCTCACCTCTCCTCTTATCATATCCAATTAACACCTTTTGTTGGTCTGGACTCCTCCCCCATCCAGCCTTCCTGTTCTTTACTTTAACCTTGACGAAGGGCTCAGGCCCGAAACGTTGATAATATACCTCCTATGGACGCTGAGCGGGTTGAGTACCTCCAGCATTTCTATGTGCTTCGGCCAAACCTGGTGTTGGCCACCGGGTGGCGGCATTGCCTCATAGTTGCAGCTGTGGGCCTGTGAGAAACCCCTCGCCCTTCAGTGGGACGGAGCAACTGGCTGCCCAGCACCTGCCTCTTCACTCATTGTCTTCGAAGAGGCCCGGACATTTAGAATGACAGTAACTTTCAAGGGCAGATATGGCAGGCATTGGAACAGGTGATGAAAGGTCCAGACAAAGAGGAGGTGAGGATGCTCTGGAGTATTGAACCAGGCAGCTGAAGTGGAGATCTCAGAGGATGGCCTGAAGGATGGAGAGGGGGCAGAGACAGTGTCTCCTGAACAGCTCCTTACGGCCACATTCTGGTCTCACTCTAGAACCGTAGAACGTTACAGCACAGAAACAGGCCCTTCGGACCTTCTATACTGTTCCACTGACCTGCACCCAGTCGATATCCCTCCATACCCCTCCCACCCATGTACCTGTTCAAATTATTTTTAAATGTTAAAATTGAGCCTGCATTCAGCTGGCAGCTCATTCCACTCTCCCCCCCACTCTCTGTGTGAATGTTCACCTTAAACTTTTCGTCCTTAACCCACGTCCTCTGGTTTGTATCTCGTGTACCCTCAGTGGAAAAAGCCGACCTACATTTACTCTGTCTGTCCTCCTCATAATCTTAAATACCTCTATCAAACCTCCCTTCATTCTTCTACACTCCAGGGAATAAAGTCCCAACCTGTTTGACGTTTCCCTGAGAGAGACCCTTTGTTTTATCCACCCCTTCCCCTCCATTTCTGTTCCTTAAAATGAACATTTTCCTCTCTTACCCTGGTAAGGGATGCTGGACCTGAAACATTGACACTCCTCTCTCAACAGAGTAAAAATGCTGGAGGATTGCAGCCAGTCTCGCAGTGTCCACAGGAGGTAAAGGAATATTATCGTAGTTAATATATCTCAACCTCCTATGGACTGAGTTCCTCCAGCATTTCTGTGTTTTTCTTCTACAACCACTGAGCCTGAAGAATTTCCCGCTCTACAGAGGCTGATCTGCTGAGTGCTTCCAGCCTTAACTGATTTTTTAAAATATGAAATCTTCTAAATTAACAGCTTTGTCTGTGTAGGTCGGTGTAAGTCAACGTAGACCAGTGTAAACGAGTGTAGGTCAGTGTAGTGAACGTAGACCAGTGTAAACGAGTGTAGGTCGGTGTAAGTCAACGTAGATCAGTGTAAACGAGTGTAGGTCAGTGTAGTGAATGTAGACCAGTGTAAACGAGTGTAGGTCGGTGTAAGTCAACGTAGACCAGTATAAATGAGTGTAAGTCGGTGTAAGTCAATGTAGACCAGTGTAAACAAGAGTATGTTAGTGTAAGACAAAGTATACCAGTGTAAATGAGTGTAGGTCGGTGTAAGTCAACTGTAGACCAGTGTAAATGAGTGTAGGTCATTTTAAGTCAACGTAGACATGTAAAGGAATGTAGGTCGTTGTAAGTCAACGTAGACCAGTGTAAACGAGTGTAAGTCAGTCTAGATACACAAGATAGTCTGCAGATGCCAGGGTTGAGTACCATACACAAAGGTAGTGGAGAAACTCAGCGGGTCACGCAGCATCCAGAGGAAGGGGAGCCAACATGTCGGGCCTGGGCCCTTCTTCAGGAAGGTGGAAAAATAGGTAGATGGCTGAACAGCAGTTTCCTCGACTCCACCTCTTCCCACCCTGTCTCCTGTACCTGTCTCGCAATCCCTCTGCTGCGTCTGCTCCCAGGATGAGGCTGCGTCTGCTCCCGGGATGAAGCTTTCCATTTGCAATGTTCTCCTTCATAAAATGGGGCTTCCCCTCCATTAACTCAGGCCTCACCCGCTTCTTCTCTATTTACTGCACATCTTCCCTGGCCTCATACCCCCACCCCATTCCTAGCACTCCAAATGAAGCGCCTCACACTTCTCATTGTTAAACTGTATCCGCCATTCCTTCGCCCAGTTCCTCGTTTGGTCTTGATCCCGTAGTAAACCCAGGTAACTTTCTTCACTGTTAATCACAGCAGATATTTTTGTGTCATCAGTAAACCTGCTCACCTTGCCACAAACATTTCTGTCCAAATCAAGTTTATTGTCATCCGATTGTACAAGCACAACCCAACGAAACAGCGTTCTCCAGGCCTCAATGCAAAACACATAGACACACAATCAGACATAACACCAGTACAGACAAACAATACACATGCAGGACAAGCATTAATCTATACAAATAAATAAATAAACATTGTTTCATGAGTATGAGAGTCTCGGATGGTCAGTGTGAGCAGTTCCTTGGGTCGTTCAGTGTTCTCACTGCCCGTGGGAAGAAGCTGTTCCTCAGCCTGGTGGTGCTGGCTCTGATCCTCCTGCATCTCTTCCCCAACGGGAGCAGCTGAAAGATGCTACGTGCCGGGTGGCAGGAGTCCTCACCGATTTTGCGTGCTCTATTCAGACAATGCTCCATTGTCATTGATGTATAATACAAAAAGCAAGAGTCCCTGTACTGAATGCTGAGATACTGCAGTGGTCACAGACCCAACATCTGAAGAACTGCCCCCCCACTCCGATCTCTGAGTTCATTTTTTTATTCCATGTATCCTAATGTCCAGATCCACCTTCCATTTGGAACTCTATCAAATGCTTTAAAGTTTACTAAGATCCATATAATTAACATAATCTACCTTGCCCTCGTCTACCTTCTTAGTTACCTCTTCAAAAATTCTATCAAGTTCTCAAGACACGATTTCCCATGCACAAATCCACGCTGGCTATCCTTAATTTTCCCCAGGCTGTCCAAATGTTGATAGATTCTACTTCTCAGAATCGTTCCCTAGTTCTGATGTCAGACTAACATGTCTGTGTTTACTAGATTATCCCTATGCGTTTTTAAAATGACAGCACTGCACTTGACATCCTCCAAGGCTCCGGAACTTCTGTCCTCTGTGATAAGATAAAAAATATTTGTCAAGGTCCCAACAATTTTTTTCCTGCCTTCCCACAAACTTCTGGCCTGGACTCAGAGATTTATCCACTTTCATATGATCTAAGACTGCTAGCTGATGCAGACATGTCCTGGTCTTTAGTTCCTCCTTCCCCCTCCCACTCATGCTTATCCTGTTCAACAGTAAACACAGTCACAAAATCTTCCCCACCACCTTTGGCTCTGCACATGGACAATCCTCTTGTTCCTCAAGGGCACTCATTCCAGGATGAGCCTCCTTAAGGATGGCAGCAATGCTAACCATTCCCCGTCCCTCTGTCTTCTTTCCTCCAGCTCTCTACCCCCTTCCCTCTCCATTCACAGAGCCGTCCCCCCTCCCCCCCGTTTGTTGCTGTGCCCTCCCTCCCTTATGCACCTAGAACCTGCTGCCTGTGGGCCCCTCTCCCCCCCATCATCCTATTCAGGCGCCTGCCTACGTTTTGCTCATACCTCGATGAAGGGCTCAGGCTCGAAACGTTGGTTACGTATCTTTATCTTTGCTCTATGAAGTACACTGACCTGCTGAGTTTCTGCAGCTTTGTGTTTTTACAGAGACTCAGCTCATCCCTTCTGACCCTTTTGTTCTTAATACACATAAAATCTTTTTGGATTTATTTTCTACAAAAGCCATCCCTAAGGCCTCTTTTAGCCCTCCTTATTTTCCTCTTCTCCTTGCTATGACATGCTCCTTAAGGCATTCCCTATCCGCCTGTATTTGTCCTGAGCTTGTGGGGGACCTGTGCAAAGCCTGGTCTCTCCTTCCTGTCTCTAATGCGTGCCTTAACAAACCTCGGTGGGGAAAGGATAATTGTCCTAGAGCCGAATCCATCCACTCCTGGCAAAGTGTGTGCAGAGAAACCCAATATAGGTCAAAACCTGTTGCATTGTGGTGACAAGTGGTGCTAACAGCTCCTGTCCACACAAGGCTGGTACTGGGAATATCGATGTCCCCACAAACAATTTCAGACCATCACGTTGAAGAGCTTGGTTATACATTCCAGCGTGACATGTGTACAGTGTACTCTAGCGTGGGAGTGGGGTTGAGACATTGCCGTGGGAGACAGGGAGCCCTGGTCAGTACAGGGTGCAACCACAAAAGGATCCAGATCACCCTGTTTCCTAGGGCAGTGGGAGTGGGGGGGGGGGGGGGGGGGGAAACAGGCTGAAGAGGTTCTACTCACTGGATTGTGATCAGTAAGACCAGGAGCAGAAATAGGCCATTCAGCCCATTCAATACTCAGCCCCACTCCTCAGCCTTCTCCCCATAACTTTTTATGACCTCATTAATTAAGAACCTCTCACACGCTCTGCCTCAAATCCACCCAATGACCTGGCCTCCACGACCACCTGTGCCAACAAATTCCACAGATTTACCATTCTCTGGGGGAAGAAATTCCCCATGCATCTCTGTTCTAAGCCCTTCATTTCTGAAGCAGTGCCCTCTAGTCCTGAACTCTCCCACTGCGGGAAACAACCTTTCTACGTCCACTCTGTCCATGCCTTTCAACGTTCTAAATGTTTTAATGAGGTTCCCCCTCATTCTCCTACATTAACGAGTACAGGCCAGGAGCTGTCCAAATGCTCTTCATATGATAACCTTTCATTCTCGGAATCATTGCAGTGAACCTCCACTGAACCCTCTCCAACGTCAGCACATCCTTTCTTAAACTGCTCACAATGCTCCAAGCGAGGTCTCACCAGGGCCTTATAAAGCCTCAACATCACACCTCTGCTCTTATATTCTACTCCTCTAGAAATTAATGCCTCTCGAAGCAAAGACTGATTAGACCATAAGATACAGGACCAGAAATAGGCCATTCAGCCCATCGAGTCTGCCCCACCATTTAACCATGAGCTGATCCATTTCCCCACTCAGCCCCACTGCCCGGTCCTCTCCCTACGACCTTTGGCTAATCAAGAACCTGCCTCACATACACCCAGTGACCTGGTCAGCAACAAATTCCATAGATTCACCACCCTCTGGCTGAAGAAATTCCTCCACATGTCTGCTCTAAGCGGACGGACACCCTTCAATCCTGAAGGGGTGCGCTCTTGTCTTAGACTCTCCCACCATTGTCTTAAAGGCAGGCAATGCATCAGTGGCATTCAGACAGCAACAGGACCAATTAAACGCTGAGGGGGTAAGAATAGGGACCTGGAATTAACTCGATCAAAACTGACATCAATATCTCCGTGTGTCATTGCAGGCTGGTTGCAAGTTCAACATTCCTTTATTAACTCCTGACTATTTAATTGCTTTACTAATTTCCCCATTTAAACACATGATGAGATGGAGAACGTAAACACTTTGCACTCACCGTGCACACTGCATTTTAAAAGGGGCCGGATTGTAAGATGTTCTGTGTCGATTAGCAGGAGGCGCTGAGTGATTGAGGCACACCAGACTGCCCCGAGGCTTCGACAGTGGGTGGGTGTTGTCACTCACGCATGGGAGTGGTCAAGGTGTAAAGGCGCCGCAACTGGCAGTAAGTTCCCAGGGATATTTGATTCACCAGGCTCACTGGGGGAGTCAGTGGTCTACTGACATCACTGAGATCTCATCAAGGTTTCCAAAGTCAGCACTTCCAATGAGTAGTAACAAACTCAGATTTCTTATCAGAGTACACACATAACGTCAAATACAACCCTGAGATTCATTTTCATGCAAAGAAAACCATACTCAGCGTCAACATGTAAACAAATATAAACAAACTGACTGTGCAATACAGAGAGGATTAAATTTATCAATTACGTGCACAAGTCAGAGTCTATAAATGAGCCCCTGATGGAGCTTGTGGTTGAGGAGTCTGATGGTGGAGGGGGGAGCAGCTGTTCCTGAATCTGGTGGGTGCGAGTCTTGTGGCACCGAGACCTCTTTCCTGATGGCAGCAGCGAGAACAGAGTGAGTGCTGGGTGGGGTGGGTCTTTGATGATTGCTGCTGCTCTCCGATGTCCTGGGCTGGGCATTACGCTCAGTTGTATTGGTGTCCCCGTACCAGACCGCGAAGCAGCTGGTCAGCACACTTTCCACCACACCTCTGTAGAAGTTTGCCAGGGTGTCTGATGTTGGTCCAAGTGGACTGAATGGCAGGAGTTCTGGGATTCGCTGCTGCCCTCCTTCAGCACTGCGTTCCCTTCCTGCAGGGACCCGCTGTACTCTTTACCCCTGCATTCTCTTTATTGATTCCCTTTGTCTGCTCTTTCATCTCATGCTCCTTCTGCACCATCAGACCTTTCAGCCCAACCTGCCTATGCCACCCACTCTAGTCCCACCTCCCTGTATTTGGCCTATACCACACTGATCCATGGATCCTTCCAAATGTTTCTTCAGCGTTGCCAGAGCACCTGCCTCAACCACCTCCACCCACAGCTCATTCCATGCGCAAACCCCACCCTCCAGAATGCATCCAGCAAAAAACCCTCACTCACTAGAGCTTTCCCTCGGAGCTGCACACACACTCGTTCACCCTGTGGCAGATCCTCAGCGTGCTGGTGGTCTCAGCACCAGCCAAAGGATGGGAGAGGCAGTCTTTCTCAAGGAGCATTGGGAACCAGGCAGGGTCCTGAATAAAAAGGGTTGGGAGTGAGGGGAAAGAGAGAGGAGGGGGGAGAAAGAGTTGAGAGGGTGGAGGGAGGAAAGGGGAGGGGGAGGAAGGGGAGGAAATGGGGAGGAGGGAGAAATGATAGAAGGGGCAATGGAGGAGGGGAGGGAGAAAGAGGGGAGGAGAGCAAGCGGGAGGAAAGGAAAAGGAAGAGGAAGAGGAGGGGAAGGGAGGAGAGGGAAGAGGAGAGGAGAGAAGGAAGAGGAGGGGAGGAAGAGGAGGGGAGGGAAGGGAGGAGAGGAAGGAAGGGGAGGAAGAGGAGGGGAGGGAAGGGAGAGGAGGGGAGGAAAAGGAAGAGGAGAGGAGGAAGGAAGGGGGGAGTAAGAGGAAGAGGAGGGGAGGGGAAAGAGCACACATTCTGGCACTACAACAGCAACTAATCTTCATTGGTGTTTTGTTTGGTACATTATTTGTGGACTTCCCGAAGGTCAGGACAGGGGGCTGATAAATCAATCCCTGGGCCGACCTTATCTCCAAGTCTGGTAGTAATCACATTCCCAGCTTATCACGTGGATACTTTAAACCAGTCATCCTTACACCCCCACCCACCCCCCCCCCCTCCCTCCCAACCCGGGACTCTGCCCTGTGAAACAACCCTTCTCTCCTACCGACCATATTAAAAATACATTTCTGCTATGCGAGGTGAAAACAAGGCTTTTGTGCTGGGACCCTCGGGGAGGGTGGTGGAGGGTCCCCTTTATGCTGGGACCCTCGGGGAGGGTGGTGGAGGGTCCCCTGTGTGCTGGGAGCCCCGGGGATGGGTGGTGCAGGGTCCCCTGTGTGCTGGGAGCCCCGGGGAGGGGTGGTGGAGGGTCCCCTGTGTGCTGGGAGCCCCGGGGAGGGGTGGTGGAGGGTCCCCTGTGTGCTGGGAGCCCCGGGGAGGGGTGGTGGAGGGTCCCCTTTATCCTGGGACCCTCAGGGAGGGTGGTGGAGGGTCCCCTGTGTGCTGGGAGCCTCGGGGAGGGGTGGTGGAGGGTCCCCTGTGTGCTGGGAGCCCCGGGGGGTGGTGGAGGGTCCCCTGTGTGCTGGGAGCCCCGGGGAGGGGTGGTGGAGGGTCCCCTGTGTGCTGGGAGCCCCGGGGAGGGGTGGTGGAGGGTCCCCTGTGTGCTGGGAGCCTCGGGGAGGGGTGGTGCAGGGTCCCCGTGTGCTGGGAGCCCCGGGGAGGGGTGGTGGAGGGTCCCCTGTGTGCTGGGAGCCCCGGGGAGGGATGGTGCAGGGTCCCCGTGTGCTGGGAGCCCCGGGGAGGGGTGGTGCAGGGTCCCCTGTGTGCTGGGAGCCCCGGGGAGGGGTGGTGGAGGGTCCCCTGTGTGCTGGGAGCCCCGGGGAGGGGTGGTGGAGGGTCCCCTGTGTGCCGGGAGCCCCGGGGAGGGGTGGTGGAGGGTCCCCTTTATGCTGGGACCCTCGGGGAGGGTGGTGGAGGGTCCCCTGTGTGCTGGGAGCCCCAGGGAGGGTTGGTGGAGGGTCCCCTGTGTGCTGGGAGCCCCGGGGGGTGGTGGAGGGTCCCCTGTGTGCTGGGAGACCCGGGGAGGGGTGGTGGAGGGTCCCCTGTGTGCTGGGAGCCCCGGGGAGGGGTGGTGGAGTGTCCCCTGTGTGCTGGGAGCCTCGGGGGGGGGTGGTGCAGGGTCCCCGTGTGCTGGGAGCCCCGGGGAGGGGTGGTGCAGGGTCCCCTGTGTGCTGAGAGCCCCGGGGAGGGGTGGTGGAGGGTCCCCTGTGTGCTGGGAGACCCGGGGAGGGGTGGTGGAGGGTCCCCTGTGTGCTGGGAGCCCCGGGGAGGGGTGGTGGAGTGTCCCCTGTGTGCTGGGAGCCTCGGGGAGGGGTGGTGCAGGGTCCCCGTGTGCTGGGAGCCCCGGGGAGGGGTGGTGCAGGGTCCCCTGTGTGCTGAGAGCCCCGGGGAGGGGTGGTGGAGGGTCCCCTGTGTGCTGGGAGCCCCGGGGAGGGGTGGTGCAGGGTCCCCGTGTGCTGGGAGCCCCGGGGAGGGGTGGTGTAGGGTCCCCTGTGTGCTGGGAGCCCCGGGGAGGGGTGGTGGAGGGTCCCCTGTGTGCTGGGAGCCCCGGGAAGGGGTGGTGCAGGGTCCCCGTGTGCTGGGAGCCCCAGGGAGGGGTGGTGCAGGGTCCCCTGTGTGCTGGGAGCCCCGGGGAGGGGTGGTGGAGGGTCCCCTGTGTGCTGGGAGCCTCGGGGAGGGGTGGTGGAGGGTCCCCTTTGTATTGGGGCGGGTTTAAACAGCCCCCTTCACTCCTGCTGCAATCGGCAATTCCCTGGCACCGAGTTCTCGAGTTTCAGGTCACACACTTTGGGCTCTGTTCATTATCAATCCCAACATCAAAGAAGTGGAAGACAATTCTAAAATCTTTCCACCACAAGAACCAGCTCCGCTCCCAGCCGGAGATTTCCCACTTCCATGCCCTGGTGATCGTGGATCTCTTGCCAGATGGAGAGTCCGGGCTGCCAGTGGATGAAAGGGGCACAGTCCAGCTGCCTCCAGCCTCCTCTCCTACCTGTCCTGAAAGGCTACCCAGAATAGGCTGTGGGTGGGGTCAGCAGGCACAGGGGAGGAGGCAGAGCGATGCCTGGAGGTACATAAGGTCTCCGCTGAAACCGCGGCCACCGCACAGCTCTGCCACTGTCTTGAAGCAGCAAGGGCGACTTGCAGGAGTTTGGACGATGAATGACTGGGACAACGTTAACAAGGTGTGGCCGGCGGTGGAGGGGAACCTGGCCGCGCTGGGACACGCCATTCTCATGAGGTGAGCTGTCGAGCTACCTGCGTCCTGGAGCCGGTTGATTTAGTCACGTCTCTGCGTGGGACACTTGGGTTTGGAGGGAGGGATCGGAGCCCCCGCTCCAGTGGCTTCCATGCTCGAGAATGTTTTTGAACGTGCTTGGTTGTAAAAGGTGCTATGGCAATGCAGAGTCCTCTTGCCCATTTCTCTGCAGCGTCAGGGTTGCACCTCTCAGTTCAGTCGTTGTGTCCTCCCACCTTCCCTCTAGTTACCCCACCCCGTCACCCTCTTGTTACCCTCTAATTACCCCACCTTGTTACCCTCTAATTACCCCATTACCCTGTTACCCTCTAATTACCCCATTACCCTGTTACCCTCTAACTAACCCTGTCACCCTCTAATTACCCCTATTACCCTGTCACCCTCTAATTACCCTGTCACCCTCTAATTACCCTGTCACCCTCTAATTACCCTGTCACCCTCTAATTACCCTGTCACCCTCTAATTACCCTGTCACCCTCTAATTACCCTGTCACCCTCTAATTACCCTGTCACCCTCTAATTACCCTGTCACCCTCTAATTACCCTGTCACCCTCTAATTACCCTGTCACCCTCTAATTACCCCATTACCCTGTCACCCTCTAATTACCCCATTACCCTGTCACCCTCTAATTACCCCATTACCCTGTCACCCTCTAATTACCCCATTACCCTGTCACCCTCTAATTACCCCATTACCCTGTCACCCTCTAATTACCCCATTACCCTGTCACCCTCTAATTCCCCACCCCATTGCCCTCTGATTACCCTCGAACCCTGTTACTCTCTAATTACCCTGTTACCCTCCAATTACCCCCATTTCCCTCTAATTACCCTGTTGCCCTCTGATTTCCCCCACCCTATTGCCAATTCCCCCACCCCATTGCCTAATAAAACCCACCACGTTACCCTCTAATTACCCCCATTTCCCTCTAATTACCCTGTTGCCCTCTGATTTCCCCCACCCTATTGCCAATTCCCCCACCCCATTGCCTAATAAAACCCACCACGTTACCCTCTAATTACCCCATTTCCCTCTAATTACCCACTCCATTACCCCCTGAATGACTCTCCCTGGGACTCCCCAGCCATTGAACCTCGTTGATGCCTTCCCTTTCAACAAGGTCAACTCTCTTTCCCCAAAACTCACAAATAAGTCCAGTGTGTTTAATCTCTCCTCTTAGGACAAACGTTTCTGAGGTGACCCTTTGCTGTACCTCCAGAGACACATTGTCCAGATCGGATCTGATCCTCTAACTGGTGGAAAAGTTTGCTGTCCTTTTGCGCTGAAATCCTCTTTCAATAAAACAAAGTATCATTTGCTTTCCTCATTCTTGCTGTAGCTTGTGTTAACCTTGAGTATACAAGGACACTCAAATCCAACAACATTAATTTGCTCGACTTATTAATCAGCTTTCCCATTTTTTTTCTGCTAAACTGGGGTGATATTATATTATACAATTTTATATTTATATTCCCACTCTCATTGTCCTCATTTATTCTGAAATAAATATCTCCTGAAGTCTGTCCATTCTCCTCACAGTCCCCACAGACACTCTCTCTTATCACCAGCAGGCCAGGACATGTGATTGTGAAAGGCTGGGGATCCAGCACTGATCCCTGTGGCCGCCCGAAACATTGGTTCTGTATCTTTATCTCTGCTACATAGAACTGCTGAGTTTCTCCAGTGTTGGGGTTTGACTACAATCACACCGTCCACACACTTCTGTGCACAGAGTCAGGGAAAGGAGAGGGTTGAATGCAATCTGGAAATTGTGTGTGTGAGAGAGAGAGAGAGAGAGAGAGAGCTGGGTTTTTTAATTTTTGAATTTGGACATACAATGTGATAACAGGACCTTTCAGTCCACGAGCCTGGGTCACCCAATTGAACTCCAACCCTGCTACGTTCCTTTTTTGAATGGTGGGAGGAAACTGGGTCACCCAGAGGAAAGCCAGGCAGACACGAGGAGAACATGCGAACTCCTTACAGACAGCGCTGGGTTCAAAACTGGGTCGCTGGTGTAAGAACAGCGTGGGGCCAACTGCTGCGCTCTCCATGCTGCCCCAAGGTAGATGCTTTAACCATTTGTGTGTTGTAAGGTCACTAGGACTCTTATCCAGGGGAGTGCCATCCTTTACTCCTTTCCACATTGGTTGGTGAGTCAAGGACAAGATACCATCATATAACAATTGGAACCGGGGTCATTCAAGAATGGAATTAAGAAATAGTTCTGCCTATAGATGATGGAATTCTGTCTTGCAAATTGAAATTGATGTTAACTTCGTATCAAAAATAGCTTTTTGATCATCAAAAGGTGCATAGGATCCTATTGAATAATGGGAGAGGCTCAAAGGGCTGAATGGCTTGCTGCTGTTCCTGTGTTCTTTCTGACGGTGTAATTGGGAGGAGAATGGAGGAAAAATAATTTCATAGGGTGGACAGCCAGCTCCTTCTCTCCTGGGCCAACAGTAGTGAGTACAAGAAGACATCTGTTTAAAGTGAGGGGAGGAAAGTTTGGGGGAGACCTTGGAGGGAAGTGTTTTTTTTTAACATAGAGGGTGGTGGGTGCCTGGAATGCATTGCCGGGAGGCAGGGACAATAGGGGACATTTAAAAGACTCATATCCTTTTTCCACTGCTATCCCAGTTAATTGGTTGTGCAGTGTCCCAGGATAGGAAGCCCTTTGTGTCGTTTCCAGTGGGCCACCCTTAACTGGGACAGTGACTGTTTTTCCACTGAACACAACTCATCCCCAGGGATTGGAGTTTAACTTCAACTGGAAATGGGCAACTTTCTGCTGTCCCTTTTCCACTGGTTTAATAAGCACGTCAGCGTTGGGATAGGAGTAGGGGCAGAGGCCGTCAGTCCCCGATGTGAAATGGTGTCATTTGTCTTCGACAAACTGATGGTTTTCCTTTTCCACTGGACCATGTCCCAGTTAATTCCCCGTTAATTCCTGGGACAAGGTGCCAGTGGAAAAGGGACTTTAGATAAGCACATGGATGCAAGGAAAATAGAGAGTTATGGGTGTGAGGTTGGGAAAAATTACACTGGATAACAAAAAAACTTTGCTTCCTGAAGACTTTTGGGTGCATTTTATGGATTTTGGGCTACTGATTGCGAAAATCACCCTAAAATTTTGCTATCGCGTTCCATTTTTCTAATATACATAGTTTCACGATTTCCTGTTATATTTTAAATCTACTAGTACATTACCCACAAAGCAAGCTGTTTGGGTCAGTCCAAGTATGCCTGGTCATGCACTCCGTGCAGGTGCTATACAAATGCCTGGGCATGCTTCATCAGGATAGATGCAGACAGGGTATAAGAGCAGTTCACATATTCAGATGCTGGGCATTACAATAATTATAGATTGAATGCACAAGTTCTTCAGGCAATAGCATAGTGAGTGTACTTACGAATAGCATTGGTTGTCTCAGGAAGATTCAATACAGCAGAAATATCTGGTCAGTATTGCAAGAACTGTGATACGTCCTGTAACATTTGTAGTGAATATTCATTTAAGGCTCAAAGACACAGCATGACTGCTCTTTATTAAGGAAGCCGATGAGCTCTACTTCAGTTGTAAAATTGGTGACCAAGACAAACCCTGGGCTCCTCGCCTTTGCTGTGCAACATGTGCAGTCAACCCGAGAGGTCGGCTCAGAGGTAAACATGCTAAAATTCAATAAGAGTTCATGTACTGTTTTTTCAACTTCCTATGTGATACAGCGAATCTGAAATTATCTTTTGTGTTCAGCTTGAAGTTGTCTATCATCATCCCCAATTTCTTTTCAGGAAGCAAGGGGTGGCACAGTTAGCGTAGCGGATGGCACAACTCTGTTGCAACGCCAGCGATTGGGTCTGAGGTTTGAAACGGGCGAGGTCCGTAAGGAGTTTGTACGTTCTCCCCGTGATTGAGTGGGTTTCCTCTGGGTGCTCCAGTTTCCTCCCACCCTTCAAAATGTACTGAGGGCTGTAGGTTAATTGGGCGGTAGGGGCTCTTGGGCCGAAAGGGCCAGTTATAATGCTGATGTCTAATTTAAAGAAATTAAATGTAAACCTCAGTGTTATTGTTGTGGAGTAGGTTTACATAGGTTGGCACAACATCCTGGGCTGTGCTGGAATGTACTAAGTTCTATGAGAGCAACATTATCACTGACCGGAAAGAGGGCCTTCAGCTCAATGTGCTTACAGCAATCTTCAAACCCCCATCTACACTCACCCATCAAATACCCACCTCTTCAATCTCCCACCACCCACCTACAGCAGGAGGTAATTTGCAATGGACAACAAACCTGGTTTCTGGGATGTCGGAGGAAACCAGATCACATCAGGAGAAAACCAAATATCACAGTGGGACCATGCAAACTCCACACAGACCCCCAGGTCTCTGCAGCTGAGAGTCAGTGGCACAGCGTCCTTGTACTGTCCATTGAGAATACTTCTTTTTGTGAATCTTTTGTTAATTTATTTTAGATATAGCACAGTAACAGCCCCTTTTGGCCCATGCCCAAATACACCCAATTAACCTACAAACCCTGTATGCTTACGAAGGGTGGGAGGCAACTGGAGCACCCGGAGGAAACCCACGCAGACATGGGGAGGATGTACAAACTCCTACAATAACTAAGCCCTTTCCTTTCATATCTAGGAATTTTTATTACATATTGAACACGTGATATCTCCTGGAAATGGGTTAAGGGTGAAATGTTTAAAGGGAACATTGGGGTGGGGGAGAATCTTTACCACACAGAGAGTGGTGGGAGTGTGGAACGAGCTGCCAGCTGAAATGGTGAATGCAGGCTTGGTTTTGACATTTAAGAAAAATTTGGACAGGTACATGATGGGAGGGGAATGGAGATCTATGGTCCGGGTGCAGGTCAGTGGGACCAGGTAGAAGAATCTGTTCTGGTCCTGCAGTGTTCTATGGTTCCTTCTTGCTTTTGGTTTGAAAGTCCAAAGTGGGCCATTTTAACTCCTCTCTGTCTGTCTGTCTGTCTGCCACTCCAGGTTGTTCAAGGATCACCCAGACACACAAGAGCTGTTTCCCAAGTTTAAGGGCTTGACTCTTCAACAGCTGGAGAACAATGAAGATCTCCGCAAACATGGCAACACTGTGCTCGATGCACTGGGCAATATCCTGAAGCAGAAGGGTGCGCACGGCAACCAGGTGAAAGAACTTGCAGACACTCACATCAACAATCACAAGATCCCAGTCAAGAACTTCACTGTGAGTACGACTCATTGCAAAGCACCACTTAACCACCTGATAACTTCCTGCTGGCTCAATGAAATGAATCCACATTGAATCCATGAGAGGAGGCAACAGTTCAAATCTGAGTTTCATCTGATGCCACAGGTGGATCTTTCCCTTGTCACTGATTCCTTCCTCCCTCCTCTACTGACACCCCTCCCGATCCCTCCCCTCCTCTTCGATACCTCCCTGCCTCTGTCCCTCCCCTCTCCTAATCCCTCCCCTCCACTCCTCCCCATTACCTCTCCCCTCTCCTAATTCCTCCCCTCCACTCCTCCCCATTACCTCTCCCCTCTCCTAATCCCTCCCCTCCACTCCTCCCCATTACCTCTCCCCTCTCCTGATCCCTCCCCAGAACTCCTCCCTCCTAGCCTGATCCCTCCTCCTAGATCCCTCCCCTGCTCTCCTGAAGATCCTGCTTGCAAATCTCAGCACCTGGCATCAAAAACCCTGATTTGTGACTAACCAGAGAGGAATTATAAGCTCTTGAGGGCATGATCTCCCCACCACCTTCCCTTCCTCCTTGTACCTTTCTTAGCCATCTTCCCTCCTTCCCCATAACCTCAACTTTTACCCTCCCACCTGTCTCCACCTTTACCTCTTCCTGTGTACCTCCCCCACACTTCTCCCTCCTCCCCCCACCTTTTATTCTCCGGTTTTTCCAGTTCAGAAAACTTGAGGATCTAAAGATAGATAAATCCCTGGTCCTGATGGAATTTATCCCAGGATATTGAAAGAAACGGCAGGAGTTTATAGACGAGGCTTTGGTGATAATTTACCAAAATTCTCTGGACTCTGGGCAGGTCTCGGTTGGTTGGAAGTCCAGTGAATGTCACAACATTGTTCAGAAAAGGCAGGGAACTGTAGGCCAGTTAGATTTATTTCTTTTTCTTTTTCAATGTTTGTATTGAAATTGCACATCAAAAAATACAGAGTACATACAAATACATATTAAAAGTCAAAAAATAATATATTAGATCACATTGGTTCATTCATGGTACCACATTAAACAAATTATATTACAGTGATATTTTATTATGCAAATGGCATGTTGACTTTCATTGCTAGAGGGATTCTGTTTGGGAGCAGGGAGGTTCTGCTGCACCTGTACAAGGTATCTGGTCTCCTTACTTGAGGATGTACTGGCTTTGGAGGCAGGTTGAATCCAGAGATGAGGAGAGTCTAGGACTGTACTCACTGGAATTTAGAGGAATGAGAGGGGATTATATAGAAAGGTATAAAATTATGAAAGGCAGAGATAGGTCAGAGGTATGTAAGTTGTTCCTATTGGTGGAGGAGACCAGAACTAGGGGACAGAGCCTCAAGATCCAGGGGAGTAGACTTAGGATGGAGATGAGGAGGAACTGCTTTTCCTAGAGAGGGTGGTGAAAAATTCACTGCCCATTGAATCAGTGAGGTGACCTCAGTGAATATATTTAAGACCAGGTTGGATAGATTTTTACATGGCCGGGGGATAAAGGGATGGGGTAAAGGGAGATAGGGGGAGCTGAGCCGATCATCTGATCAGCCGTGATCTAATTGAATGGCGGAGCAGGCTCGACTGGCCAGATGGCTGACTCCTGCTCCCATTTTCTGTGTTCTTATGACCTGCTGAGTGTCTCCAGCACTTTTAGGTCTCGGACATGATATTGACCTTATCCTCTCTCTCCAACCACCCCACTCCTTTTCTCCTAAGAGGCCAATGGAGAGTGGTTAGATGATGGCCAATTTTGTTTACACTACTGCAGCAGTATTGATACCAGCCCTTGAGATGCCAGTCTCAGCCAGACAGACACACTCACACTGAAATCAATGTCCCATGAGATTATTCTTCACCTTATTCTTTGAATTTTCTTCCAGTTCATCACCAACATTGCCCTGGAAGTCCTCTGCGAGAAATACCCAAGTAATATGACTGGGCCGATAAAGGATTCATTCTCCAAGGTCTTTCAGATCATCTGCTCTGACCTTGAGAAACTGTACAAAGAAGCTAATTTCCAGGGTTAATGGCTATTTGTCTAAAAAGTGCCTTTCTGTATCAAACTCGCAGCTAACTGCAGAAAGTCATATTGGGTCGTCTGACGATAATAGTGATAGATAGAAGTTTCCTTACTGATGGGCTTTATAAACTGTAGATCCTTTTTATTTAGTTCTTAACACAATGCTTTCTTTATGAATGAGTCAACAATAAAATGAATGTGTGCAAATGCATCGAGATTATCACCACTGCCTTCCCATTCCCATGGATTCGGATTCCATTTGTTTGATTGCTGCTTTGAAAACTCCTGAGCCAAGGTTCACAGGAACATTTCAGCTGAGGGTACAGGATATGTGTCGCAATAGCTGGCAGTTAGACGATGTTGCAGAGGGTCTATAAGGAAGGTACAAGGACTGCCTAAAGAAATCTCTTGGTGCCTGCCACAATGACCACCGCCAGTGTGCTGATATCACCTCAAACCGTGCATCTTGGCGCCTCACAGTTTGGCGAGCAGCAACCTCCTTTGAAGAGGACCGCAGAGCCCACCTCACTGACAAAAGGCAAAGGAGGAAAAACCCAACACCCAACCCCAACCAACCAATTTTCCCCTGCAGCCACTGCAACCGTGTCTGCCTGTCCCGCATCGGACTTGTCAGCCACAAACGAGCCTGCAGCTGACGTGGACTTTTTACCCCCTCCATAAATCTTCGTCCGCGAAGCCAAGCCAAAGAAAGATAAGGAAGGGACATAATCTTGACACATATCAAGTTCAACTCCTATTATTTACTAAATACAGTTTTTTTTTGGGGGGGGGAAGAACTGCTTTTTTTAATTTACAGAGAAGATTTTAATTGTACTTGCAAATTAGGAGAACAGTTCTTCCATCATTTTCAGAAGGAGATTCACCTCTAATTCAAACCCTAAAGCCTTTTGTAAAGGAGTTTTTGAGTGAATGGAGTGGGGGGTTGGAGAGCAGAACATTGCCTGAAGTTACCACGTGCACTGCTGGAGTGATCACGGGTTCCTTTCTTAATTGCTCCTCCATACACAGAATCAGTTGGTGAGGGGTCTCCAAAGAAATTTTCTCCACTCCCTCCTAATGCCTAATCATTCACCAGCCAATTGGCTGAACCAATACTCTGCCCAGGTCTAGAAGGCTGGATATGTTGTAAATCGTGGGGAAGAGTAGTCGTGACATGTGACCACATCTAATACACTACGTGGGCCAAGTAAAAAGCAGAGATTATTATTTGAGATGTTTCAAAAGCAAGGGTGAAACCAAGTCAACTGGAATGATTATTAATGCTGATTTGTGCTTTTTATGTACTGCATGGAGTTGAGTAGTGGAATATCTCCAATCAGGATCTGTGGAAATAAATTCAGTTAACCTGGTCTGGACTGTAAGAATGTCACTGTTTAGGAACAAATTCCTGAATTGACTGGTACATGAGAAAACTTAAATAAAGATCGAATTTTGCTGCATTGTGCAATGTTGTCAAAAATGTGTCACCTTTGTTGAATTATTTAATCTCTACATTACTCTCTCAGCTGCACTTGTAAGAGGTGGAATTCGTGGGTGGCTTGATTAGCGCAACGCTGTTACAGCAATTGGGACCGGAATTCGAATGCCGCGCTGGCTGTAAGGAGTTTGCATGTTCTCCCTGTGTCTGCATGGGTTTTCCTCCGGTTTGCTCCCACTGTTTTAAAAAAGAATCATATCGGGGGGGTTGTAGGTCAATGTGTGTATTTGGGAGGCACGGGCTTGTGAGCTGAAAGGGCCTGTTACCATCCTGTATGTACATCTAAACAGAAGGTCAATGGAAGCATATGTAGTAATTTATTGTCAGATTACATACAGGACATCACATACAACCCTGAGATTCCTTTTTCCTGCAGGGGAGGCAGAATCACCACTAATTCATTGTGCAATAATTAACCTGCCTCTTCAGGCAAAGGCTAAGAGATGGTAAACTCGGACTTCAAATCCCCGGGCTCAGCTCGCCCAGCTGTCAGTATCTGGAAAGGGCCCCAGCTATGGGCAAATATCACACATCAGTCTGGCAGCAGGGGCTGGCAGCTGTGACTGAGTGCGGGAAACAGTTTCCATAGCGGTCTGCAGCAGCAAACTCGATGGGCGAAGGATCCGGAAGGACAACGGCCAGCGAGCACTGTCTTGGAACAGACCACTGCGGGGCAATCCCGTGCCACTCTGACTATCGTGCCCCACACTCCGCCAGGCTCAGTGGCGTGGGGCCCAGAGGGAGGCATTTGTCCTGAGCAAGCACTCATCTCCAAGTCCTTGCCCCAGCATACGGCGCCTAAAGCTGAAAAGCTACAAGGCACGGTGTTCATCTTCGCTTGCGAAGGGATGGGCCATGGATGGGATGGACACAGCGTAAACATGTAAACAAACAAAATTATAAACAGATAAAACTGATTGAGCAATACAGAGGGAACAAAAAGAAAATCAATAAAGTGCATGTCAATGTTTAAATGAGTCTCTGAGTTTGTTGTTGAGGAGTCTGATGGTCTGCAGGGGTTTAGTTACCTATGCGGGTTTGGTGGTTTTTCAAGGGTTTAGTTACCTACATGGGTTTGGTGGTCTGCAGGGGTTTAGTTACCGATGGACTAGCTGCAGGTCAGTGGGACGAGGCAGAGTAATTGTCCAGCACAGACCAGAAGGGCCTGTTTCTGTGCTGCAATGTTCTGTGGTTCTAAGATTCCAGTCGCTCAGGTGTTAAGGTGGGATGGCCTCGTACCATATTACCTGATTCCCCAGAGGATCCAGAACCGCATGCAGCTTCATCTTGTCCCACAGCACGTGGTTCTGGAGCCAAGAGAAGCTGGTTTACAGCATGCGGACATGGACAACACCTTGCTCTGGAGCACGAGTGAATTTCAGGCAGACCTGGAGGCCACTAGCGGACATTTGTCTCCATGTTTTCCCTGGGAACTGAATGTACAACACACAGATTGAAACCAGAGAAATACTGGTGCATTTCAACCTCAAGATGGTCTTATTTCCCATTAGGGGAGCATGTGGTGTGATTAAGGTGAGCACCAAGTTCCTTGGAGTTCACTTAACTAGTGACCTATCGTGGATACAATATCTCCTCACTTGTCAGGACTTCCTGAGAAGACTGAAGCGGGCAAGGCTACCGGCAACCATTACATTAACCTTCTACAGGAGCTCTATCGAGAGCATCCTGGCCGGCTGCATCACGGTGTGGTATGGTGACTGCAGATTGGAGGCCTATCCACAGGACCACAAGAGTGGCAGAGAGGATCACTGGGGTCTCCCTTCCCACCCCATAGACCTGATCTACCATGATCGTTTTCTGAAGATCACTGAGGACCCCTTCTACCCCGCGCACAGCATCTTTCAGCTGCTCCCATCGGGGAAGAGATACAGGAGTATCCGAGCCAACCATCAGGCTGAGAAACAACTTCTTCCCACAGGCAGTGAGAATGGTGAATGACCAAAGGAAATGCTTACACTCACCCTCTGAGACTATGTATTGTTTGTCTATCTGTATGTATGTGTGTTATGTCTGGTTGTGTGTCTGCGTGTTTTGCACCAAGGACCAGAGAACGCTGTTTCATTGGGTTGTACTTGTACAATCAGATGACAATAAACTTGACTTGACTTGAGAAGTTGATGCAGGAGGGAGGGATTCACTCTTGGACCATTTGGATCTCTTTGGACAGGTTCCCTGTACAAAGGTGAATGGATTGCACCTGAACTGTAAGGGGACCAATATTCTGGTGTTGAGTTTTGCTGGTGATAAACTAGTCCAGCAGTGGTGGGAGGGGTATGGAATCTAGTGTGGCAGATGAGGAAATTGAGGCAAATATAGTTGTTAAAGTAGGAGGTAGGACAGGCAGGGGCAGGTCAGGGAACAAGAATGGAATGCAGACTAAATGGCATTTGTTCTAATGCAAGAAGCCTGACAGGAAAGGTAGATGAATATACATAAGAACACAAGAAACAACAACAGTGGTCGGCCGTCCGGCCCATTGAGCCTGCGCTACCATTCAATAACATTATGGCTGATCTGAACATTGACTCAACTCCCAACCTGTCTTTTCCCCATATCCCTTAATTCCATTTTTTATGTAACCCAGAGTATGGAGAGGTTCATGTAAACAGGATACTGCAGCTATTACAGAAACATGGCAGACCGACAGCTCAGTGCCCTAGGTTACAGATGTTACTCGTGTGGTAGAAGTGGAGGTAAGAAAGGAGTGGGGGGGGGGGGGTGAAAATGTGTTGCATTTTTGATTAAAGAGAACATCATGGCAGTGCTTACAGAGGATATTCCTGGAGAGGCTCTATGGGTGGAAATTAAGAATAATTGAGTGAGCCGTAGATATGGACAGTGGGAATAAGAGAAATTAATATCTTGGGAGATTACAGATTGACTTGGAGGGAGCCCAGAAGGAAGATGAGGTGCTGTTAGTCTGGGTGGTCTTAGTCTGGCAGTGCATGAGACCATGGACAGTCAGGTCGGCAAGGGAATGGGATGGAGAGTTGAAATGGGTGGCCACTGGGTGATCCACTCTAATGTGGTGGACAGACCAAGGTGCTCAACAAAGCGATCTTCCAGTCTGCGTCCAGTCTCTTCAACGTACAGGAAACCCTCTAACCGGATGACATTAATATTGACTTCTCTGGCGTTCATTGGGCTGATAAGGAGAAAAGGTTAAGCAGGTGGGCTGAATGTGGATTCTTTTTGAGAGTTGACTGTGCTGCCAAATACTGCTCTAAGTTTGTAGATGACACCACTGTTGCAGGTCAAGGTCTCATCACATTCACGATGTGGTGTAAAGAGATCAAGTCAAGTTTATTGCCATCTGATTGCATAAGTACAACACGACGAAACAGCATTCTCTGGTCCTCAGTGCAGAACACGCAGGCACACAACCAGGCATGCAAACAGTACACATGCAGGACAAGCATTCATCTATACAAATATGAAAACAAACATTGTTTCATAAATATGCGAGTATCTGAGTTTACTGTGGGCAGTTCCTTTGGTCATTCAGCTCAGCATTCTTATTGCCCGTGGGAAGAGGCTGTTCCTCGGCCTGGTGGTGCTGGCTCTGATCCTCCTGGATCTCTTCCCTGACAGGAGCAGTTGGAAGATCCTGTGGTGTGGGGTGGAATGGGTCCTCCACGATTTTGCACACCCTCTTCAGACAACGATCCTGGCAGATCACATTGACTGGGGGAGGAGGAGGAGGAGGGAGACTCCAGTGATCTTCTCTGCTACTCATGGCCTTGTGGGATGATCTCCAATACATTTCTCTGCAGCAAATGTATCACACTGTGATGCAGCCGGGCAGGATACTCTATTCAATAGAGTTCATGTAGAAGATTGACATGACTGTGGCTGGTAGCCTTGCCCGCTTCAGTCTTCTCAGGAATTGCAGTCAAGATATGCCAAGGAATGAGTTTAGTGGCACGGTTACAACCTCTCCTCCATGCCAACACAACAAAAGAGCTGTTCTTTGAGTTAGGAAGTGGGGTGGAGGACACACCTTGGTCTACATCAAAGATGCTGAGGTGCAGATTGCATCAAGCTTTTTTTTTTTTTTTAAATTTTTTTATTTTTCACACCATAAATCACATTAGCCATGATATACACTATTTCTTTTCACACATATACAGTGACTTTTTCTCCCCCCCCCCTTTCCTCCCAAACCACCCCCCCACCCCCCCCTCTCATCCATTTTAGGTATACAATCTAGGTTGCATTAAGCCAGTCAGACAATGTTGTCATTCAACAAAATTACACCAGAAATTCTACTGAGTCCATTCTTTTCTTTCCTTCTCCTTCCATCAACTTAGGTAATGTTTGTCCCCGGTAGGTTTTCGCTATTGTATTTAATGTAAGGCTCCTATACTTGTTCGAATATTTCAATATTATTTCTTAACCAATATGTTATTTTTTCTAATGGAATACATTTATTCATTTAAATTTGGTAGTTTCTTCCTTTTAATTTGGTTATGTATTCCATTAATATTTAAACACATATAGTTCAGCGTAGCCCTTTTATATTTTGTTTATCTTCTCTTTCCGTTTTTCCATCATTACCTTTCCTCCTTTTCCATTTCTGTTTTCTTATTTTCAACTCTTTATAAGACAACATTCCTACAACATCTAACATTTTCCTTATTCTCCTATTTCTATCTTATTTATCCCCAATCTCCCCTTCACCTCCTGAGTTGTCCTTTATCCCTTGTCGGACAACCACATCTCCCCTCTCCATTTGGATTTGCGAATCCACTCGCAAGCGTCAACTGATTTTGCAGTGACCGCTATTTCCCCCCACCCCGCCTCCCCCAGAAAAGATTTCACTTTTCATATGTCACAAAGGTCCCTCTTTTAATTCCCTCCTTATTCTCTCTATTCCATTACCTTCCCTTATTAATTCTTGTCTATACTATCTATATTTTCCTCTAAGTACAGATACATTCATGTATGCTCATTGTCTCTATTCACTCTTATACCTCTTTACCTGCATACATATCAATCGTGATCATTTTTACTCTCATTACCCGTCTTCATCCCTCAGTCTATTTTTGTCTTTACCCACATACATATCAGTCGTGATCATTTTAACTCTCATTACCCGTCTTCCTCCCTCAGTCTATTTTTGTAATTGTTCTGCAAATTTTCGTGCTTCTTCTGGATCCGAGAATAGTCTGTTTTGTTGTCCTGGAATAAATATTTTCAATACCGCTGGATGCTTTAGTATAAATTTATACCCTTTCTTCCATAAAATCGCCTTTGCTGTATTGAACTCTTTTCTCTTCTTTAGGAGTTCAAAACTTATATCTGGATAAATGAAGATTTTTTGCCCTTTATACTCCAGTGGTTTGTTGCCCTCTCTTACTTTTTCCATTGTCTTCTCCAGTACCTTTTCTCTTGTAGTATATCTTAGGAATTTTACTACAATAGATCTTGGTTTTTGTTGTGGTTGTGGTTTAGAGGCCAATACTCTATGTGCCCTTTCTATTTCCATTTCATGCTGTAGTTCTGGACATCCTAGGGTCTTAGGGATCCACTCTTTTATAAACTCCCTCATATTCTTGCCTTCTTCATCTTCCTTAAGGCCCACTATCTTTTTTTTTTTTTTTTTATTTTAATTTTTTTATTTTTCACACCATAAATCACAATAGCTATGATATACACTTTTTCTTTTCCACACATTTACAGTGATTTTTTCTCCCTCCCCCCTCCCTCCTCCCAAGCCACCCCCCCATCCCCCCCCCCCTCTCATCCATTTTAGTTATACAATCTAGGTTGCATTAATTCAGTTAGACAATGTTGTCATTCAACAAAAATACACCAGAAATTCTACTGAGTCCATTCTTTTCTTCTCTTCTCCTTCCATCAACTTAGGTAATGTTTGTTCCCGGTAGGTTTTCGCTATTGTATTTAATGTAAGGCTCCCATACTTGTTCGAATATTTCAATATTATTTCTTAAACTATATGTTATTTTTTCTAATGGAATACATTTATTCATTTCTATATACCATTGTTGTATTTTCAAATTATCTTCCAATTTCCAGGTTGACATAATACATTTTTTTGCTACAGCTAGGGCTATCTTAACAAATCTTTTTTGTGCATCCTCCAAGTCAATTCCAAATTCTTTATTTTTTATGTTACTTAGGAGAAAGATCTCTGGATTCTTTGGTATATTGTTTTCTGTTATTTTATTTAATATCTGATTGAGATCATCCCAAAATTTTTCTACTCTCTCACATGTCCAGATTGCATGAATTGTTGTTCCCCTTTCTTTTTTACATCGAAAACATCTATCAGATACTGTTGGGTCCCATTTATTTAACTTTTGCGGTGTAATGTATAGTCTGTGTAACCAATTATATTGTATCATACGCAGCCTCGTATTTATTGTATTTCTCATCGTTCCAGAGCATAACTTCTCCCATGTTTCCTTTTTTATCTTTATATTTAAATCTTGTTCCCATTTTTGTTTAGTTTTACCATTTGTTTCCTCATTTTCCTTTTCTTGCAGTTTAATATACATATTTTTTATAAATCTTTTGATTAACATTGTATCTGTAATCACATATTCAAGGTTACTTCCCTCTGGTAAACTCAAGTTGCTTCCTAATTTATCTTTCAAGTAGGATCTCAGTTGGTAATATGCCAGCGCTGTATCTCCCGTTATGTTGTACTTATCTCTCATTTGTTCAAAGGATAAGAATCTACTTCCTGAAAAACAATTTTCTATTCTTTTAATCCCTTTTTTTCCCCATTTTCTAAAGGCAAGGTTGTCTATTGTAAAAAGGAGTAGCTTATTTTGCGTCAATATTAGTTTTGGTATTTGGTAATTTATTTTATTTCTTTCTACATGAATCTTCTTCCATATATTGAGGAGATGGTGTAATACTGGAGAAGTTCTATGTTGTACCAATTTTTCGTCCCATTTATATAATATGTGTTCAGGTATCTTTTCCCCTATTTTATCTAATTCTAGTCTCGTCCAGTCTGGTTTTTCCCTTGTTTGATAAAAATCTGATAGGTACCTTAATTGTGCGGCTCTATAATAATTTTTGAAGTTTGGCAATTGTAAGCCTCCTTGTTTATACCATTCTGTTAATTTGTCTAGTGCTATCCTCGGTTTCCCCCCTCTCCATAAAAATCTCCTTATTATTTTCTTTAACTCTTTGAAGAATTTTTCTGTCAGTTGTATTGGCAATGCCTGAAATAAGTATAGTATCCTTGGAAAAATGTTCATTTTAATACAGTTTATCCTTCCTATCAGTGTTAGTGGTAGCTCTTTCCAATGCTCTAAATCGTCCTGTAATTTTTTCATTAGTGGATTGTAATTGAGTTTATATAATTGGCCTAGATTTTTGTTTATTTGCACACCTAGGTATCTTATTGCCTGCGTTTGCCATCTGAATGGGGATTCCTCCTTAAATTTTGAGAAATCCGCGTTATTCATAGGCATTGCTTCACTTTTATTTACGTTTATCTTGTATCCCGACACTTCTCCATATTCCTTCAATTTCTTATATAGTTCTTTTATTGATAGTTCTGGTTCTGTTAAGTACACTATCACATCATCCGCAAACAGACTGATTTTATATTCCCTGTCTTTTATTTTTATTCCTTTTATATTATTATCTCTTCTTATCGCTTCTGCTAGTGGTTCTATAGCTAGCGCAAACAATAATGGTGATAGTGGGCATCCCTGCCGCGTTGACCTGCTTAAGTTAAATTGCTTTGATACATGTCCATTTACTGTCACTTTCGCTAACGGTCCCTTATATAATGCTTTAATCCAATTAATATACTTCTCCGGTAAACTGAATTTTTGCAATACTTTGAACAAGTAATTCCATTCTACTCTGTCGAAGGCCTTCTCTGCGTCTAAAGCAACTGCTACTGCCGGTGCTTTATTTCCTTCTACTGCATGAATTAAGTTAATAAATTTACAAATATTGTCTGTTGTGCGTCTTTTTTTGATAAATCCAGTTTGGTCTAAATTTACCATTTTCGGTACCTGTTCTGCTAATCTGTTCGCTAATAGTTTAGCTATTATCTTATAATCTGTGTTTAGCAAAGATATTGGTCTATATGACGCTGGTGAGAGTGGATCTTTCCCTTGTTTTAGTATCACTGTAATTATTGCTGTTTTACATGAATCTGGTAAGTTTTGTGTCTCATCAATCTGGTTGATTACATCCAGGAGGGGCGGTATTATTAGGTCTTTAAATGTTTTGTAGAATTCTATTGGGAGTCCATCCTCTCCTGGTGTCTTATTATTTGGTAAATTTTTTATTATCTCTTGTATTTCTACTGTTCCAAATGGTTCTGTTAATTTATTTTGTTCCTCTATTTGTAGTTTTGGTAGTTCAATTTTAGTCAAAAATTCATCTATTTTCCCTTCTTTCCCTTCGTTTTCGGTTCGGTATAATTGTTCATAGAATTCTCTGAAGTTTTCCTTAATTTCTTTTGGATTATATGTAATTTGTTTGTCTTTTTTCCTTGTTGCCAATACCATTTTCTTAGTTTGCTCTGTCTTAAGCTGCCATGCTCGGATTTTGTGTGTTTTTTCCCCTAGTTCATAATATTTCTGTTTTGTCTTCATTATATTCTTCTCCACCTTATATGTTTGTAATGTTTCATATTTTATTTTTTTATCCGCCAATTCTCTTCTTTTGGTTGTATCTTCCTTTATTGCTAATTTTTTTTCTATGTTTATTATTTCCCTTTCCAACTGCTCTGTTTCCTGATTATAGTCCTTCTTCATCTTGGTTGCATAACTTATTATTTGCCCTCTAATGAATGCTTTCATTGCGTCCCATAGTATAAACTTATCTTCCACTGATTCCGTATTTACTTCAAAGTACATTTTTAATTGTTTTTCAATAAATTCTCTAAAATCCTGTCTTTTAAGTAGCATGGGGTTTAATCTCCATCTATACATTCTTGGAGGGATGTCTTCTAGCTCTATTGCCAATAACAGGGGTGAGTGGTCCGATAATAGTCTAGCTTTATATTCCGTTTTCCTAACTCTCCCTTGTATGTGGGCTGATAACAGGAATAGGTCTATCCTTGAGTATGTTTTATGTCTAGTCGAGTAGTATGAGTATTCCTTTTCTTTTGGGTTTTGTTTCCTCCATATGTCCACAAGTTTCATTTCTTGCATTGATTTAATTATAAATTTGGTTACTTTGTTCTTCCTGTTAATTTTTTTCCCCGTTTTATCCATATTTGGATCCAAATTCAGATTGAAATCCCCTCCTATTAGTATGTTCCCTTGCGTATTAGCTACCTTCAAAAAGATATCTTGCATAAACTTTTGATCTTCTTCGTTAGGTGAATATATATTAAGTAGATTCCAAAGCTCTGAATATATCTGACATTTTATCATAACATATCTCCCTGCTGGATCTATTATTTCCTCTTCTATTTTAAATGGCACATTTTTGCTAATTAATATAGCCACTCCTCTTGCTTTTGAATTATACGATGCTGCTGTTACATGTCCTACCCAATCTCTCTTTAATTTCTTGTGCTCCAATTCAGTTAAATGTGTTTCTTGGACAAATGCTATATCTATTTTTTCCTTTTTCAGTAAATTTAGTAGTTTCTTCCTTTTAATTTGGTTATGTATTCCATTAATATTTAGAGTCATATAGTTCAGCGTAGCCATTTTATATTTTGTTTATCTTCTCTTTCCGTTTTTCCATCATTACCTTTCCTCCTTTTCCATTTCTGTTTTCTTATTTTCAACTCTTTACCAGACAACATTCCTACAACATCCAACATTTTCCTTATTCTCCTATTTCTATCTTCTTTATCCCCAATCTCCCCTTCCCCTCCTGAGTTGCCCTTTATCCCTTGTCGGACAACCACATCTCCCCTCTCCATTTGGATTTGCGAATCCACTCGCAAGCGTCAACTGATTTTGCAGTGACCGCTCTTTTTCCCCCCACCCAGCCCCCCCCAGAAAAGATTTCGTTTTTTATATGTCACAAAGGTCACTCTTTTAGTTCCCTCCTTATTCTCTCTATTCCATTACCTTCCCTTATTAATTCTTGTCTATACTTTCTATGTTTTCCTCTAATTACAGATACTTTCACATATGCCCATTGTCTCTATTCACTCTTATACCTCTTTACCCGCATACATATCAATCGTGGTCATTTTTACCCTCCTTACCCGTCTTCATCCCTCAGTCTATTTTTGTCTTTACCCACATACATATCAATCGTGATAATTTTTGCTCTCATTACCCGTCTTCATCCCTCAGTCTATTTTTGTAATTGTTCTGCAAATTTTCGTGCTTCTTCTGGATCCGAGAATAGTCTGTTTTGTTGTCCTGGAATAAATATTTTCAATACCGCAGGATGCTTCAGTGTAAATTTATATCCTTTCTTCCATAAAATCGCTTTTGCTGCATTGAACTCTTTTCTCTTCTTTAGGAGTTCAAAGCTTATATCTGGATAAATGAAGATTTTTTGCCCTTTATACTCCAGTGGTTTGTTGCCCTCTCTTACTTTTTCCATTGTCTTCTCCAGTACCTTTTCTCTTGTAGTATATCTTAGGAATTTTACTACAATAGATCTTGGTTTTTGTTGTGGTTGTGGTTTAGGGGCCAATGCTCTATGTGCCCTTTCTATTTCCATTTCTTGCTGTAGTTCTGGACATCCTAGGGCCTTAGGGATCCATTCTTTTATAAACTCCCTCATATTCTTGCCTTCTACATCTTCCTTGAGGCCCACTATCTTTATGTTATTTCTTCTGTTATAATTTTCCATTATATCTATTTTTTGGGCTAGTAATTCTTGTGTCTCTTTAGTTTTTTTATTAGATTCCTCCAATTTCTTTTTTAAGTCTTCTACCTCCATTTCTGCTGCTATTGCCCGTTCTTCCATCTTGTCCATTTTTTTCCCCATTTCTGTTAAGGTCATATCCATTTTATTTATTTTCTTTTCTGTGTTGTTTATTCTTCTTCTTAAATCATTGAATTCCTGTGTTTGCCATTCTTTAAATGACTCCATGTATCCTCTAACAAGAGCAAGTACCTCCTTTACCTTGCCTATCTTTTCTTCTTCTATTTCCCTGTACTCTTCCTCTTCCTCTTCTTCTTCCTCTAGGTTGACCATCTGTTGTTTCTTTGCTGCCCTTTCCTCCTCTTCTTTCTTGTTTCTATTGTCTTCTGTGGTCTCTTCTTGCTGCAGGTGTTCTGCAGCTGTCGTTGCCGGCTGTGGAGATCGACTCCCCAGCTGGTCCCCCCTCCCGTCGCTGTGTTTTTTTGTATGCGCATCGCGCATGCGCGACTCCTCGCGCATGCGCGGTTGCGCACTTTTACTCGGCTCTGTGAGCCATTGTTGTAGTTCTCTTTCTACCGACCTGAGGTAGTGGGGTCTTCTCTCCACAGCGGGCCTCTTCGGACAGGTAAGGCCTTCACCTTTTTCCTCCGTTGTCTTCTCTTCCTCTCTTCTTTCCGTTGATTTTGATTTTTCTCCTTTTGTCTCCATCTTCTTTCCACCTTTATACTCACTTTTCTTTAACTTGTATTTCTGTGCCTTTGTATTTTCTCTTGTTTTTCCCGACTTTTCTGGAGAGGGCTGGAGTTCACCGTCCGGCCACTACTCCATCACGTGACTCCTCCAAGGCCCACTATCTTTATGTTATTTCTTCTGTTATGGTTTTCCATTGTATCTATTTTTTGAGCTAGTAGTTCTTGTGTCTCTTTAGTTTTTTTTATTAGATTTCTCCAATTTCTTTTTTAAGTCTTCTACCTCCATTTCTGCTGCTACTGCCCGCTCTTCCATCTTGTCCATTTTTTTTCCCATTTCTGTTAAGGTCATCTCCATTTTAATTATTTTCTCCTCTGTGTTGTTTATTCTTTTTCTTAAATCCTTAAATTCCTGTGTTTGCCATTCTTTAAATGACTCCATGTATCCTTTAATAAGAGCAAGTATATCCTTTACCTTGCCTATCTTTTCTTCTTCTATTTCACTGTACTCTTCCTCTTCCTCTTCTTCTTCCTCTGGGTTGGCCATCTGTTGTTTCTTTGTTGCCCTTTCCTCCTCTTCTTTCTTGTTTCCATTGTCTTCTGTGTTCTCTTCTTGCTGCAGGTGTTCTGCAGCTGTCGTTGCCGGCTGTGGAGATCGACTCCCCAGCTGGTCCCCCCTCCCGTCGGTGTGTTTTTTTTCATGCGCGGTTGCGCACTTTTACTCGGCTCTGTGAGCCATTGTTGTAGTTCTTTTTCTACCGACCTGAGGTAGTGGGCTCCTCTCTCCACAGCGGGCCTCTTCGGACAGGTAAGGCCTTCACCTTTTTCCTCCTTTGTCTTCTCTTCCTCTCTTCTTACCATTGCTTTCGACTTTTCTTTTTTTGTCGCCATCTTCTTTCCACCTTTATACTCACTTTTCTGTAACTTTTATTTCTGTGCCTTTGTGTTTTCTCTTGTTTTTCCCGACTTTTCTGGAGAGGGCTGGAGTTCACCGTCCGGCCACTACTCCATCGCGTGACTCCTCGAATCTAATAGAGTTTTTTGAGGATGTAACGAGTAGAGTGGATAGGGGAGAACCAGTGGATCTGATATATCTGGACTTTAGTAAGGTGTTTGATAAGGTTCCGCATAGAAGACTGACGAATAAACTTAGAGCACGGTATTGGAGGTATGGAATTAAGGTGGATTGAGAATTGGTTCAGATTGCATCAAGCTTGAAGTTGTTTGGTGTAAATATCATTAACAACCTGTCCTGTTCAAACTGTGTTAATGCTACAGTTAAGAAAGTGCACCAATGCTGACCCTTCTTTCGAAGCCAAGGAAACACAGCACATCCCCAAGTTTTTTAGATGTACCTGTTTGGAGGTATCACAGCTTGGCACGGGAACTGCTCTATCCCAGACCGCAAGAAAGTTGCAAAGTTGTGAACGTAGCTCAGGCCATTACTCCAAGCAACCACCCCTCTACTGACTCTGTCCACACTTCCTGCTACCTTGGGAAAACAGTCAACATATTAAAAGACACGTCCCACTCTCTTCTCCCCGCTTCCGTCAGGCAGAAGATACACGAATCTGAAAGCGTGCACCATCAGATTCAAGGACAGCTTCTCCCCTGCCCCTGTAAGACAATTCAATGGATCTCTACTTTGTAAAATGATCCTACCCTTTCACTGTTTTAACCGAACTTTATCCCTGAAACACTATAGCATGCACTTGTATTTCATGATCTGTTGTGCCCAAGGATAACATACCTGCTTGGAACAAAAAACAGCTTTTCATTATTTACTGTCACGTGTACCGCGATATAAACAAATGTGAATAGATCCCGTTGAAATATTTAGGAGTCTGGGTGGGGGGAGGGGGGGGGAGGAATTGACTGGATAGATATTGAGAGAATGCTTTCCTTATGGGTGGGGGGTGGGGTGGATGTAGAATCATTCGCAAAAATTTGTGAAAGGGGGTCAATGGCTAAAAACAGAAATAAAGAAAAATGTTCCTCTCAGAGTTATAGCTCTTTCAAATTCTTTACCCTCGAGAGGCAAGAAGGCTGAGTTACTGCACACGTGGCCAGCGGTGGACATATTTTTGTTCTGTAATCGAGTCTGGCGACATGCCCTCAGTCTGTCAGGACCTGTCAACATGCATCAGAGTGGCTTTGAAAAATTTTGTAGGTGCTCGGATCAAATTGGGACAACTCTTTATAAATAAATTTATCACTTGTTATGGCATTATTAATAAATAGTGTCACACATGGGCAACAGCAAATGTAATTGATTCTTCACTGACTTCTGGGTGGGCTTTGATCCTTCCTTAGGATACAGTAAGTAAAGGAGGTAGTGATAGCAGCGAGTAAAGATTCTCAGGTTGCTTTATATTTTAAATTTAGACATCCAACTTGGTAACTCACTGGCCCTTCTGGCCCGCGAGCCAGTACAATTTGATTGGTAGGAGGAAAGTGGAGCACCCGGAGGAAACCCCATGCAGACACGGGGAGAACATACAAACCTCTTACAGTCAGCGCCGTATTCGAACCTGGGTCACTGGCTCTGTAACAGCATTGCGCTAACCATTCAGTGTGAACATTCTGAACATTAAATGCAGTTTAAAGATTAAGCAGAATCTCAATCACTGGAAGAGAGGTGGAAGCTGTTGAACGAATGTGCAACAGTTTATAAGCTGTCAAAAGAAAAGGATTTTTTGTGGTTAATGCTATTCTTGCAAATTTCGACTGAAATTTAAGAGAACAATACTGAGAATTGTCCTACTGCGAAAGGAAGCACTCCATCAGCAAGTCGTGAGAAAATAAACAATTTCTCGGAAGAAACCAAATTCCGATTTTATGTTGCAAGCAATTTGATTTTCAAGAATTTACATAGAGGTTATCAAAGTTTGAGAAGCAGATGGAAGATACTAAATCTAAGTGGAAATTCAAGGTCGTGGTGTAAGGTGGCTGAAGACGATTAAAATCATAGAGATGTTGGAGAACCTCAGCAGGTCTCACAGCATCCGAAGAAGGTAAAAATATATTACAGGCATTTCGGGCCCGAGCAGGCAGGCAGGTGCTTATATTAAGACTGGTGAAAAGGGAAGAAGGGAGGTGGAAGAATTAAGATCAACTTCTCCGGTTTTCTTTAGTCCCCCCTCCCCTATTTTCCCCATGTCTCCTTCCCCCCTAGCTGTCTCACTCTCTTCCCTCTGTCTCCTTTCAGTGCCAAAAACAACCCTTTTCCTTCCATCAATTCTCATCCTTTCTCTCTCCTCTCCTCTTATCGATTCCAATTAACACCGTTTGTCTGTACTCCTCCCCCTCATGTTCTTCCCTTTTAATTCAGACTCCTGACAGCTTTTTGCTCATACTTTGAGGAAGGGCCCAGGCCCGAAGCGTCAGTAATGCACCGTTACCTTCTATGGATGCTGCAAGTCCTGCTGAGTTCCTCCAGTGTTTCTTTGCTTTAACCACAGTCATGGAGTTTTGTGTTGATTTTTAAGGTCAGTGAAATCCTGAAGGATGAGTGCGGGAATTGAGAATCTACAAAACCTGTTACAGGTGACCTCCTGCATTATAGGAGTTCCTAGAAAATGGCCCGTGTTGCAATTTCCAACAACGTGAAGCCACGTCTTCTGCACACGTATTAAGCAACACAAAATGAGAAAAAATAAACACAGATGGTGGAATTTGAAACTGAAGACATCCTGGTGGAGAAACTCAGCAGTTCAAGCCACCATCAGGGGGAGAAAAGCAAAGTCAACATTTCCTGCCAAAAATCCTTAAATGCAAACCCAATTGATGAAAGGTTTAGGCCTCAAAAAGTCAATTGTTTTCTCCCCTGATGCTACTTAATCTGTTGAGCTCCTCCTCACGTTGCGTTAAACTTGAAAAAGAAAACTTTTTTTTTCACAGATTCTCTCAGTGAACTTCATTTCATATCTGAATTTTTTGGGTCGTGATTTGTAAATCCTGTGAGGGAAAGTTTCTGTGACTTGAATGGCCTAAATTTTCACCTGTATTTGAGAAGACCTTTCCAATTCGCATCAGATTTTAAATACAAGGTCAAAATGTGAGCAGCAATAACGTGAAGGCACAAAACCAGGTGAAAAAAAAATCATATGAGATTTCCAAGTGAATACTTTGGATTTCAACCAGCAAACTCCGACAAATTAGTTCTGGGTAGCAGATTAGTGCAGTAACACAGTCCTTGTGCTAACAAGGTCACATTTGTGGCACTGCCCGTTGACATGAAGTTGATCCAATGGAATTAGCTTCTGAAGCTCCTGTTGCTACAAAAGAAGTAAAACATTCCGACTTTTTCCTGTCTAAAATAGTTGATTATTAAATAAAGGAAACAAGACAGAGCAGTGTGTCTGTGAAACTGCATTCATTTTGGGTGCTGCAGGACTTGCATGAGGATTTTACAATTAACTATAAGATCCAGCACGGAAACAGGCCCTTCTGGCCCATGCTGCTCACTTATACCCAAATGACCCACAACCCTCATATGTTTTGAAGGGTGGGAGGAACCAGAGCCCCCGGAGGAAACCCATGCAGACACAGGGAGAACATACAAACACCTTAAAGACAGCACCAAATTTAAACTCAGGTCGCTGGTGCTAACCACTATGTTAGCCATGTCCGGAACCTCAAACAGTATGAAGAAAACGAGAGACTGGAAAATATTACCCCTCTCAAGGAGAGGGCAGTCATTTTGAGAAATTTATTGGGGGGGAGGGGGCAGGGAGCAACTTTCATTTTATAATCCATTGCAGACAACTGTCCAGCAAAAGCTCCATGAGCAATTTGTGAAGGTCATGGAAGTGAGCAAACTGCACTAAGAGACTAGCATGTTCCTGGCCAAAATTTAAGCCACTCTGAAGGTTATCCAACCAAAACAGCAAGGCTTATCCTATAGTGCACAGACTTGTATGTTTAAAGGAGCAGATCCTGTAAGCAAATCGTTGCCAAAGTAGCAATAGTTGCTAGGCACTTGGCCAACATTCCTGAATGGGAAAATCCATGCGAAGGATAGGTCATAAATGAAGTGCGACAGTACAACACAAAAGAAAATGAGCAGGATCTAAAAAGCTGGTGAAAGATGACATTGGACTACAATTTTTTTCCCCCAAAATGTTTCTTTTGGGGATTATGATAGACAACTTCAAGCTGAACACAAAGATAATTTCAGAGTTGCTGTATCTCGTAGGAAATTGGGGAAACATTAAGTTTAATTGCATAATGATGCCAACACAAGCTCTCAGGTTTTATTTATTTTATTTAGAGATACTGACACACAGCACAGTAACAGGCCATTTCGGCCCACAAGTGTGTGTCACCCAATGGTGGGAGGAAACTGGAGCCCCTGGAAAAAACCGATGTAGACAAGGGAACAGCATACAAACTCCTTACAGACAGTGTAACCCAGGTCCACTCCCAATCGCTGGCGCTGTAAAGGTGTTGCCCTAGTGTGAGGATCCCAGAGTTTGTATTGATTACCAATTTTACAACTGAGTGTATTCATGCTCGTCTTTGAGCCTTGCCACAAATTTAACAGAATGTATCGGAGCTGTTGTGACATTGACAAGACATTTTTGCTGCATTGAATCTTCCTGAGGCAATAAATGTTATTGTTAAGTACGCTCACTGTGCTATTGCTTGAAGAACGTGCATCAGCAAACCTTCCATCTATAAGCAATGTAATGCACAGCATCTGTAGATGTAAGCTGCTTTTATAGCCTGTCAGCATCTATTCTTACTAAGCATGCCCAGGCCAAAGTCAATATTTGCATAGCACTTGCACTGACTGCATGGCCAGGCAGGCTTGGTCTGTCCCAAACAACTTACTTTGTGGGCAATATACTGGTAGACAAAATATGACAGGAAATCACAAAAATAGGTTATATCTAAAAAAAAACACTGGGATGTGATAGGAAAATTCTAACTATGATTTTCATGATCCATAAACTACACCGAAAAGGAAGCAAAATCTTTGCTGTCCAGTGTGAGTGGCAATTGCAAAGTCTGGATTGCAAAGTCTGGCTGGAAGTATACTCTGCATCCCAGTAGCCGCAGTAAGATTAACTTCAATAGGGATGGAATGACAATGGATAGACAAAGGAAATCTGAAACGGAAAAGGCTGGTGTATTCAGGTCAGGCAGAGAGAAACAAGCCACGTTTCCCCCCCACCGAGGACAATGGGGAAAAGTTTATCATTTCCATTCTATTAAAGTATCTCCAACGTGTTATGAATCCAAAGGACACAAAAACCAGCAGGCCACAGAAATTCACCAAGACAATAGCTACGTAAACAAAACTGGTTTTATTTTCTTAATACACAATAATAAGATCAATACTTATTACTATTAACTTAACTTCTCATTCTAAGCGCACGTGTATGTAATGTTTAAGCGTTCAGGAAAGTTCTTTTTCACTGTCCAGTCATTCACTTTTCACTTCTCCAAGTTCACTGGTATCAGGCAATCTTCCCCACCATGCACAGAATTGAACAGTTATTATATTCACCAGGCTCTGATGCTTTAACTTAAGTTATTACCGCTCAGGAAGATCTTTGTTGGTGTCCATTGTTTGTTTGACACACAAACTGATCTCCTTCAATCTGCAACTGAAGAAACTTGCCCCCTCTTGGGCTTTTCCAAAAGATAACCTCTTCTTTCAGGTGACCACAAGGAATTCTACTTTTTCCCCTATTTCAGGAGAAAAACAATAACCAGCCACAACCTCTGCAATTGATTAGAGATTTAGACTAGGCTGAACTCAGAATTCATCTTGAAATGGAGTCTTGCAGCAGGACTGCCAACGTGCAACCTTCACACAAACTGAAGACAAACAATGGATGATTGCTCTGTTGGCAAAACCACGTGCCCCTCTTAGGACAACAAACTCTACCATGACATTTAAAACTCTGGCACAGTTTAGAAGCAAAAGAGTTCTCAGTTCTTGAGCCTGGACACTGTTCAAACATGCTGGTCCATTAACACCTGCTTGTGAAACTCTCACAAGCACTTTCCATTGTCTCTGCAAAGCCAACTGTAGAAACAGTCTACCCTTGCATATCTCTTGCCTGGTAAATAAGATGTTTGTGAAATGTGACCTGATAATTTTACCCTTTTAAGATATATTTTACATAATTTTATTACCTTATTCCATAACAAATTGCTGACTGTTTTATAGTACTTGATGCAGAGGAGAGGTTTAACGTCAAATGAATGCGGTCTCATTTATTTCTTCTCTTCCCCTGTAATGGAGGGTTTAGACCAGCTTATGCAAGAAGGGAAGCAGTTGCATCAAGACATAATCTAAATTCCACCATGAGGCCCAGGATGCATATGAATCAGTAGACATTATCTAATTTCCACCATGAGGCTGGCCCAGAGATGCAGTTGTCTTTTGTTGGTCGGAGACTGTCAGGAGACCTTGAAGATAATTAAATCATTTATTCAAAGAGATAAGCTATGAGTAAACAACTTTTGGGTAATATAAGCCATGGTCCCACTGCTGAAGTTTGAGACTCTCCGAAACGTGGCAACATCTCTCAGCAAGAGGAACTTCTAGACTCCAACTGATGTCCCGGTCGGGGGAGGTGGAGAAACTGCTAGCGACCAGCGCCCAGACAACCTACTACAAGTGTGCAGTCGTTGCCTCGCTTCAGCAGTTGGGACCAGTCCAGGCATTGATAAGTATAATTGGGAAGGGCTTGCATATTGCAGTTTGAATTCAGCTTTAGATTTGTGAGAGATGAGGAAACTTGACATAAAAATATGAAAGATGGGGAAACTAGTGCTCGGTATATTGGCTAAGCATGGAAATTAGAATGCAGGAAGCAGAGTTAGCCTCTGTAAGATAAGAATCTTCTAGTCTTTTCGACAGGATCAGTGAGCCCACCGTATGAATAAGATAAGGAGAGGTAAAGAATAATAGAATGTAGGAAGTTGAGATAGTCTGGATGAGATAAGGGTCTCCTAGCCCTAGACAGAAGTACCAAGTTCTACATATATAATTAGTAAGCCATACACAGATTTATCAAGTTAGGCATATTTAATTAGTAAACCCTAGACAGGATTAGCAAACTCTGCATATGAAGGGACTGTAGCTCTGAGAGTTGGAAAGGTGTGAATGGGGACAAGGGCAAGGTTGTGAATAAGGACAATGGGGATAATGACATGAGAGGACACCGACAGGATACCCCCTGGTCCTCCAAGTCCACTGAAACTGCACGTAGGCAGGAAGGATTGCCTATGCCAAACCCATCCAGGGTACAGAAGAATGTAAGGGGGCGGGTATTCTGATACTGAAATTCACTGTATAAAAGTTGGGTGAACCCCAGTGTATGTGTGTATTCCCAGGGTAAGGGGAAGCACCCAACTTTGCATTGTTGTTGTAATAAATGTTCTTTGTTCTCAATTTTTGTCTTGAGCAATTTCTGTTAAGGTACTTCTATTTCTAACAAATGGGGGCTCGACCGGGATCACACTCCCTCCACTGACCGAGTGCGCGACGACGGGGGTAGGTGCACCCCAGCTGATTCAGCTGGACTCACGGACGACGGGTGGCTAGTCAGTGGAAGAAGCGAGTGATATCCAAGAAGAGGCATTGAGAACAAACGACGGGAGAACACTAAGGAAGCGCGATAAGAGTAGCTACTGGATCTGGTCAGAGAAATTTTTTATACCTGTCAGTATGGGAGGTATGGGCAGTAAGAGAGAGAGTCCTAGTGAAGGATTGGATGATCAGATAACTAAACAGAGTCTGTTAGGAGTAATGTTATCTGACTGGGGTTCGGGGAGAACCCGGGGAAAAGACAAACTTATCATGATTAAGTACTGTTGTCTGGAATGGGTTAAAAGCCCTATTAAAGGGAGCTCGGTATATTGGCCGAGGCTCGGATCTGAGGATGACTGGATGTGTCAGGAACTGAACATCTGGCTATATAAGAATCAAAGGGATAACATTGAAAGCAGGGAATATGCTGCCTGCTGGCTCAGGGAATCGGTTGACCAATTGGTCCTGAACGAAAAGAGAAGTGAGGATAAGAGGGATGAGGAACCCCTTGTACCCGATGTGTGACATTCCCTTCCTCCACCCTATGCCCCTCCTTTACCAGCTCCTATCTCTCCCTCCCCTCCTGTGCCCTACCCTTCCGCACCTTCCCCTCCTCCCCCGCAACTCACGAAAGGAGAAGTGAATAGGGGTGGCATGTTAACCCGTTCACAAAGTATTAGATTGCCTACAAGAGACAGAGGCAAGGTTAGCTTTGAGCCGAGTGAGGACCTACTGGAAGAAAGGGCAGGATACTGTGAGTCCGTTTCTGAAGAGCAGGATTTCAGAAATAATAAGCTAGAAGTTAGCTGGATGAGACCCCTACGGGAGGTTCCCGTGGGAGGGGGTCTCGGTTTTGTAAATGTGCCCTTGACCAGTACGGAGGTGCGTAATTTTAAGAGGGAAATGATTTCCCTGATAGAGGATCCCCAGGGATGCGCTGAACAATTGGATCAGTGGTTGGGACCGAATATATATACATGGGATGAATTAACGGCTATATTTAAGACTCTGTTTACCCTGGATGAGCGTGGAATGATTCGCCAGGCAGCGATTAGAGTCTGGGATCGGGATCACCAAGGGGGACCAGATGCGGTACCTGGAGAAGCTAAATTCCCCTTGGCTAGACCTAATTGGGATAAAAATACCAATGATGGTCGGGTATTAATGGAAGAGTATTGGGATAATCTGATTAAAGGAATCAGGGAATCTGTTCCGAAGGGACAGAACTTTAAAAAGGCATTCGAAGTTCCTCAGGGACCCGAGGAGACCCCCTCGGCATTTTTGAATAGATTGCGTACGGCTATACAGCAATATGGGGGTCTGGATATAGAATCCCCAGCAGGGGAACAATTAGTATTAACGAGTTTCATTACAAATTCAGCCCCAGACAAAAGGAGGAAATTACAGAAAACTGAGAATTGGCATGAGCAGGGAATAACCCAGCTTCTACAAATTGCGCAAAAAGCCTTTGTACAGAGATCTGAGGATAAGCAGAAGGGAAAGGCTAAGATTTTAATGCAGGCATTTAAGGGAGCTGTGGAGGGACAGCCAGGAAAAGGTAGGGACTTTGTGCCAGCTCCTGGGCATTGGGAGGAGAGCCAGGGATGGGGAAATAGGGTCCAGAGTAGAGAAGGAGTAGAGGAGGATTCCGGGGACGCCAACCATTCCCGGGACCCCGGGGAGACCCAACTAGGAATTGGGAAGTGGGAACAATAGTCTGCTACTATTGTAACAAGGAGGGACACTTCAAGAGAGAGTGCCCCATGCGAGCCAGGGAGACGCGATCATATGCCCTGATGGAAACAGACTATGAATAGGGGAGTCACGGTTCTCAGTCAATACACACTGTGGGGCTACATGGAGAACCGTTAGTAAATTTAAGCATAGAACCCCATGGTGACAAGCTGGTATTTTTAGTTGATTCCGGGGCAGCCCGGTCTAGTATTTTACATCAACCCAAGGGTGTTAGGATAGAAGGGACAGTGATAGTTTCGGGAGTAGGAGGAAGAGATTTCCCGGTCCCTGTATTAAGAGATGTTAGGATACAGATGGGAGAAAAGGTTATAACGGAGGATCTCTTATTAGTTCCCCAAGCGGGAGTTTGTTTGCTGGGACGGGATTTACAAGATCAATTGGCTATCGGCACCAGACCACAAGAATCAGGTATTGGGGTTCAACTATATGTATTAAGTGAGGAGGATCGGGAACTCATAAATCCGGGAGTATGGGCAGGAAGAGGCAATAGAGGAGTGCTAGATATCCCTCCCCTACGAGTTACCTTAAAAGATCCTGAGCACATTATTAGGCGAAAGCAGTATCCCATTCCAATGGCTGGCCGAAAGGGGCTACAGCCAGTAATTGACCAATTGGTGAAAGATGGCATTCTAGAACCTTGTATGTCACCTTTTAATACCCCAATCTTACCCGTCCAAAAACCAGACGGTACCTATAGATTAGTACAGGATTTGAGGGAACTCAACAAAATTATTCTCACCCGTCACCCTGTCGTACCTAATCCATACACAATAATGGGTAAAATCGATCCCCATAGTAAATGGTTTAGCGTAATTGGCCTCAAGGATGCTTTCTGGACTTGCCCGTTAGCAGCAGAGAGCAGAGATATGTTTGCTTTTGAATGGGAGAATCCTTTTACGGGATGTAAAAATCAATACAGGTGGAGAGTACTCCCTCAGGGCTTTACGGAATCACCAAACTTATTTGGCCAGGTCCTAGAACAAATATTAGAGGAGGCTCCTCGGGAAGAGAGTTGTCAGTTAATTCAATATGTAGATGATTTATTAATTACGGGAAGGACGTATGAATCAGCTAAACTATATACCATTGCACTTTTGAATTTTCTCGAAAAGAAGGGTCTCAGGGTGAGTGAATCCAAATTACAATTCTTACAACCAGAGGTTAAATACCTGGGTCATTTGGTAAGTCAGGGAACCAGAAAGATCAGTCCCGAAAGGATACAAGGTATTCTACAGATCCCACCTCCTAAGAATGCCCAAGAACTCAAGAAATTCCTTGGTCTAGTGGGATACTGTAGAATTTGGATAGAAGATTATTCTAATCTAGTTCGATTCCTTTACGATAAACTCGCGATTATAGGGGGCGAAGCGCTCGTTTGGACGGAAGAAGAGATTAATAATTTTAACTTGGTGAAACAGCGCCTTATTAGTGCCCCAGTGTTGGCTTTACCCAACCTTAATAAGTCTTTTGACCTTTATACTAACGCAAAAGGGGGTGTAGCAACCGGTGTTTTAACACAAGAAAGGGCAGGCAGCAGGCAGCCAGTTGCTTTTCTCTCAAAAGTTTTGGATGCTGTTTGTCGTGGTTGGCCAGAATGTGTTCAAGCTATCGCAGCCACTGCTATTTTAGTTGAAGAAGCACGAAAAATTACATTTGGTGCCCCAATGATAGTACACACTCCTCACACCGTTCGCAATATTCTGTTACAGCATGCTGGTAGGTGGCTTACAGATTCTAGAATCTTGAAATACGAAGCGATCTTAATGGATAGGGATGATCTAACTCTGACTATAAGTAAAGAACATAATCCAGCAGCCTTTTTAGTCTCTCCAACCTCTCCCAACACAATCAATGAGTTAGAGCATATATGTTTGGAAGTGATAGACCTGCAGACTAAGATCAGAGAAGATTTGAGTGATGAGCCTTTACAGGAGGGAGAACGGTGGTTTATTGATGGCTCTTCCTGCTGCATTGATGGCACTCGCTATAGCAGATATAGTATAGTGGATGGGAATGAGGGGGTAGTTATTGAAGCCGGTCGTCTTCCCGGTCACTGGTCAGCCCAGTCTTGCGAATTATATGCCCTCTGTCGAGCTCTCCAAGGTCTGGAAAATAAGGTGGGCACAATCTATACAGATTCAAAATACGCTTTTGGGGTAGTGCACACCTTTGGGAAAATCTGGAAGGAACGGGGAATGATAACGGGAAAAGGACAGAAATTGATGCATGAGAACCTAATTGTCCAATCCTTGGAGGCTCTGACTTTACCTGAGGAAATAGCTGTGGTCCATCAAACTGATGACAGCCCTGAAGCACAGGGCAACAGACAGGCAGATGCAGCTGCTAAACAGGCAGCGCTCACTGCGAAAGTGGACATGCAGCTGTTACTCCCCATCCCACAGGAGCTTAAAAAGACTCCCATCTTTTCACAAGAGGAGGAGGTTTATATGAGGGATCAAGGGATGCGTCAAACAAGTGATGGGTTGTGGTGGACAGCCGAAGGACACCAAGTCCTGAATAAAGCTTTGGCACAGCAACTGTTTGACCAGCTCCATCAACAGACACACTGGGGAGTCCAAGCACTTGTCGACACTTTTGTTCGCTCCTTTCATTGTTCAGGCGTTTACACTATAGCCAAGCAGAGTACCCGGGGTGCCCAATTTGTCAGAGGATTAATAAGGTCATGCGCCAGGTAATGCCTGGCGGTCGCGATATCGCTGTACGTCCTTTCCAACGCATACAAGTGGACTTCACAGAGTTACCTAAGATAGGTATTTACAAGTACCTGTTGATGATGGTAGATCATTTCACACGATGGGTTGAGGCTTTCCCGACCCCGAATGATTGTGCCAGCACCGTTATCGGAGTATTGCTGGATTCTGTAATTCCATGGTATGGGATGATCCAGACCATTGACTCGGATCGTGGTACACACTTCACTTCTCGGGTACTCCAGGGGGTTTGTAAAAGATTGGGCATTGACTGGCAGCTCCATACCCCATGGCACCCCCAGAGTTCGGGCCGGGTTGAGCGAATGAATCAGACTTTGAAATACCAGCTCACTCGACTTCATGAGGAAACTGGCCTCTCCTGGATTAAATGCTTGCCCTTAGCTTTAATCAGGATTCGCACAGCTCCTCGTAAAGACCTTGCTGTCTCACCATATGAGATGATGTTTGGTCTTCCTTACATGGGATTCCACACTGATACTCCCATCCCTGAGGCTAATGACCAATATATCTCTAAATATTTACAGGAACTGTCTGCTTCGCTCCTTGAATTGAAACAGAAGGGTTTACTAGCTCAAACTCCCCCCCTGGAGTATCCAATTCATTCTATTAAACCTGGTGATTGGGTATTTGTTAAAGCTTGGCAAGATAAACAACTAAAACCTGTCTGGAATGGCCCCTACTGTGTACTTTTGATTACAGACACCGCTGTACGAACGAAAGAAAAGGGTTGGAGCCACATCCAGCGAATCAAACGAGCTGCTGAACCACAGACTACAGATCTTGAAAATCCACCCTCCACCTGGCGTGCAGTCCTTCATCTTGACTTGAAAGTCACACTACGCCGAGAAAAAGTCTTGTAATGTTGTTTTTAATTTTTATTGTACTATTCAATAGTTGCCTCCCAAATTCTGGGACATCATTGAACTTTTCAAAATGTATTAAGTCCTCCTGGAATAGGGGCAGCATAGATGGCCGTTATTTTACTTTACAATGTACACGGGACAGATATAGGGTATGATCATAGTGAGGTAGGGGTTAATGTAGATTTCAAATGTGGACAAGGGGCACAAAACACCTCTCAATATGATGATTTTAATGGGTTTTTGGACTCTGCAGATATTTACAACATCAGTTTTAATGGTTTAGCACAAGGCAGATGTGGGCTCAAAGGCAGACAGGATAATTGTCAGGATTGTACATGTAGAGAGTTGATACATATGCTAATGTTCGCAGGCAGGCTACAACTCACAGATTAAGTTACAAGAAACACCCCTCCCCAACCTGTGCTATTCTAAAGCATCCTTTGGGTTACACAGCCAGTCCAACTATTAAATGCCACCACTGTAAGGGGAGTTCCAATTATCAACGAAGTAAACAGCTCCAGAATACTAAAGCTGCTGGGCATTTAAATCGTTTGTTCAGACTCCAGGCGGCTTTGGAGATCGTCGCCGAACGGATGGCGATGGCCCTGAATGTAGGGGCTGAAGAAAGACTACAGCTACAAGCAACGACTCAACGAAACCGCCTGGCTCTCTATTGCTCGTTGGCTGCTGGAGCCAGCGTTTGTGCGAGAATCAGTACTGACAATGCTTACAACAGTCGGGCGGTTAAAGACACTGCTTTAGGACGTCGACAAAAATCTTCCCATGCCTAGGTTCAGACTTGGCAACCTTGGACTGATGTGGGATGGACTCGACTTTTTACTGAGAACTGGAGCCTGATACTCACAGCCCTGATAGCAGCAGGACTCACTATTCTGGTCAGTGTGGTGCTCCCCTACCTAAAGGCTGGTATTCATTTCATGATTTTGCGGACCCCTATTTCTATAACTCAAGGGGTGTGTGTTTCCCAAATGGATGCTTATGACACTGCAATTCGTTTATTGACCCGCTGGGAGAAAGACTAACTTTAGCAATAGCACATTTCATTTGACAGATCAGTGACACTGATCTAAAAGAGAAGTGAGGATTGTGAGAGATGAGGAAACTTGACATAAAAATATGAAAGATGGGGAAACTAGTGCAGACATGTGGAGTGATGGATTAAACCAGTATGAACAGGCTAAGCATGGAAATTAGAATGCAGGAAGCAGAGTTAGCCTCTGTAAGATAAGAATCTTCTAGTCTTTTCGACAGGATCAGTGAGCCCACCGTATGAATAAGATAAGGAGAGGTAAAGAATAATAGAATGTAGGAAGTTGAGATAGTCTGGATGAGATAAGGGTCTCCTAGCCCTAGACAGAAGTACCAAGTTCTACATATATAATTAGTAAGCCATACACAGATTTATCAAGTTATGCATATTTAATTAGTAAACCCTAGACAGGATTAGCAAACTCTGCATATGAAGGGACTGTAGCTCTGAGAGTTGGAAAGGTGTGAATGGGGACAAGGGCAAGGTTGTGAATAAGGACAATGGGGATAATGACATGAGAGGACACCGACAGGATACCCCCTGGTCCTCCAAGTCCACTGAAACTGCACGTAGGCAGGAAGGATTGCCTATGCCAAACCCATCCAGGGTACAGAAGAATGTAAGGGGGCGGGTATTCTGATACTGAAATTCACTGTATAAAAGTTGGGTGAACCCCAGTGTATGTGTGTATTCCCAGGGTAAGGGGAAGCACCCAACTTTGCATTGTTGTTGTAATAAATGTTCTTTGTTCTCAATTTTTGTCTCAAGCAATTTCTGTTAAGGTACTTCTAACAGATTTAGTAATAAAGACGTATAAACTGAAGTGCTCTTGGTGTGTGTGTCTGTTTTCTTTCGGTAGCTCAAACACTGTGACCAATCTAAAACGAACAAAGTGAGAGGTATAAGTTTATCCAGGACAATTGGCATAGTCGGCAGGATTGGTCTCGAGATGTTTCGCCGAAAGAAAGAGGTGAGCCCTGAGCAGTTCTTGATTCCGGGATGGACTTCCAAAGACGATGGGTTTGGCATGTTGGCCAATACCTTGACTTTGTTGGGACCACCCATTAGATGGGACGAGAAGTTAGACCCATCGAGTGCATCTCTGGGAGAGTGGGTTGCCACTCTCCTTTGAGAAAGTAAATTTCCTGTTAAAAAGGGGACGCTGACGGATGGTTTTTGGCTGCTGGCCACAGCCTTATGCCGCTCCGTTCAGCGTGAAGCAGAATCAGTTCAACGAGAAGAAGAATCTCAGCACAAGAGAGAGCAACTAGAGGAGGAGCTAGAAGCCCTGCGACAACGCTGTTCCATGATGAGCGAGATTGTTCGCACCAGTCAGGACAGAGCCAAAGAATGGGAGGATAAGCATGTCCAAACGACCTGCCATAATATTAAACTCCGTCAGCACCTCTGTGCAGATAAAGAAAGGCACCGAGTAGAACCCGATCCACATCGTATTCGTGCCATGATAAGGAATGGCAATGATCCTGATGTAATTGATGATTGGGACGGGAATATCTGGAATGATGAACATGGTAATAATGCAGATACCCCTTGCCATGTGCCTAACATACTACCCTCTCCACCCACTGTTCACCCTGCCCCGTAATGCAGCGGATTTTCCAAACAGATGGAGAGGGAGAGGGGTGGATTGTAACTGACGAGATTGAAGAGGTAAATGATCCCCTGATCTCACTAGAGGACCCATGGGAAGGTACCCGAACCCCTGCTTATGCTCAATGGCCCACCCCCTCTACGGGAAGGCCTAGGCCTCGTCCCATCCACTGGGCAAAGGACCCTGTGGCCCAAAGTGGGAGCAGGGGTCAATGATACATGACTTCTCTATAAAAGAGCTGGCTGCCATTGGAGATCGATTTAGGCAAAAGGCGGGAGAAACTCTGGCGGCCTGGCTCCTGCATGTTTGGGAGCAAGGAGGGGGGTAATGTATATTTAGCCCCTGAGGAATTGTTGGGATTAGGGACATTGACTACTGATATCCGGGTCACTGCTGAGCTGCGGGGTAGAGGAAGAGAGGTGGATTACTTACTTGCCACTCTAGGGGATGCCCTGCTACGAGTATTCCCGTCACAAGTAGATTGGGATTTACATTTGCAGAACAATTGGAGAACCCCAGAGGAGGGTATAGCAGCAATTCGTCAACAGGCTCTGGCCTCTGCCTTGTATGCAGGGTGTTTGAGGCTGTGGGTACATGGGGGGGGGGAGCCCTGATGAAGAGATATTCACGGCCGGAATGTATACCCGATTGGTTCATTCCGTCCAACCCACTGTACGGGGACTGGTTCTGTCCGTAACTAGTCCGCTAATTGGGTACCCTGTGTCTGAGCCGGTGCACGGCTTATCTGGGCTTTGAGAATTAGTTGGGAAGTAAAATCCACTCACGTACAACCCAGGTTAAATCAGACAAGCAGGATGAAAGGAGAGGGGCTACTGCTAATAACGGACCAACAAGAAAGGACCTTTTTCTAACCTTGTTAAAGTTAGGCGTACATAAAGGTGATATTGATGGGAAACCTACCGCGGTCCTTTATGCCCTTTATAAGAGGAAGACAGGGGAACATCATCCCCAGCTGTTGAGTCCTCCTGGCCCAGCTGTGCCTTCTGCTCCCTCTGCTGTTCCTATTGAGCCAGCTTCTCTTGCTCCAGTTGCCCGTGATGAGATACAATTGGTTAAAAAGGCTCTTATGGATAATCGTAGCATGTGGTCCTGGAAGCCCCTGAACCCTACTAAGGCATGAGGGTGCAGGCGGGATTCCCATGTCTCCTCCATTGAGATACGGCGGATACTCGGGTATTCACAGCCCTACATACTGTTAACAATCCATTGGGGTGGAGGTAATGACCGCCAATATTTGGCCTTGGTCAACACCAGTGCGGAGCACTCGGTGATTCCTGGTAACCCTGACCTCTGGACTGGACCGTCATTTCGAATAGAGGGGAAGGGAGGAGCGATCACCCTGGCGAAAGAAATAAAAGTCCGCGCCACGGTGGGTGATGACCCTTCCCCTATATGGTTACATGCCCTGGTGGCTGCCATTGATGAGCGTATCCTTGGTATCAATATGTTAACTGGTACGGCCCTTAATGACAGTTGACTATCATTTTTTGAACAAACATGCCCCACCACTTGCTTCGGCAGTTCCGGACATTGTTACCCTTATTGAAAATTGCTACTGGGAACTCGGGAACATGATGTGCTGTCATTGATCTCGCTAACACCTTCTTCAGTATCCTTATAGATGAGGTCTCACAGGATCAGTCCGCCTTTACCAGGAAGGGGCATCAGTATACCTTCGCCTGCCTCCCTCAGGGCTATGTACATTCTCCCACTATTTGCCACAACCTAATTGCCCGTGATTTGGAGAAGGTGCCAGTATCACCTTCTCTCTCGATTCACCATTATATTGACGATGTGATGATCCAAGGGACCACGGAAGAGATGGTACAGATACCAGAACAAGAGGATGCCTGGTTTACTGATGGTAGCAGCCAGTGGGTGCAAGTAAAGCAGAAGTGGAAGGCGGTGGCTTACCATCTCAGGTCAGGAGCTCACTTATTGGAGGAGGGGGATGGTGGCTCGTCAGTATGATGAGTTGAAGGCGGTCACTTTACCACTAGACTCCCATGATCACCCTCTTCGGCTCTTTACTGATTCCTGGGCTGTGGATGTGTGATTGGCAAAAGAATGACTGGCTAGTACATGACCGCCCAGTATGGGGCAAACAGTTGTGGCAGCTGTTGTGGGATGCTTCCCATCATCGTGAGATAACCGTATATCACGTTCACGCCCATACCAATGCAACGACGAACATGGCACAACATAATGCAGTAGCAGATCAGCTTGCCACTATCAGCCGCGCCGATACCGTCCCTCTGGCTCGATGGGCACATGAACAGAGTGGCCATTTGGGGGAAAAGGGATCAGCTACGTGGGCCCATACACATGCCTTACCCATCCATCAGGACGATGGGCGCATGGTCATGCGGACATGCCCAGCATGCCAGTTTGTGAAGACCCGCACCGTTCCTCCTGGTCCACGTGGCCGAATAAGCCAGGGAGCTCGCTCGGCTGCGGTCTGGCAAATTGATTACATAGGCCCTATGCCAGAATGTATGGGTAAACGTTACGTCCTAGTAATGGTTGACATCTTTTCAGGCCTGGTTTTTGCTTTTCCCACCAAGACGGCTGACCAAGCTAGCACTATCCAAGGACTAAACCATTTAATTTCTCGTTATGATGTACCAGAGAAGATGCAGTCTGATAATGGCTCGCACCTCTCCGGGAAGGCAATCTGTGATTGGGCAGCTGACAGCAATATCTTATGGGTCCACCAAGTTCCTTATTACCCGCAGGCTGCCGGGTTAGTTGAACGAATGAATGGCTTACTGAAGGAACAAATTCGTTTAACGCCACTGGGGACCCTTAAGGGGTGGTGCATGTGCTGCAGCAGCCAGTCGACAATTTGAATCATCGCCCTTTGAAGGGAGGTACACCTTTCCACCGACTTCTTCATGCTTCTGAACTACAGCCTATTCCAGAGGAAAAACAGTCATTGCCCCCCATTCCCGAGCTAGAGAATGTTGGACAAAAGGTATGGGTGGCACCACCAGGTAGTGGCCCTCCTGTAAAAGGGGAAATAGTGACACCTGCCCAGGGTAACACTCGGTGGGTAGCTATTGAGGGACAGGATGATTTAGTTTGTTTAAATACTGAACGCTTACGGCATCATGAGTGACATGTGTCAGGTTTCTCTGTTCCAGGTTCTCCGTCTTGCGCTCCTGCTGATCTGGCTTAACCGCTGCTTTGATGCCAGTAATTGGATTTGTAATGTCGAGGACGTTCCGAGGGAGTTGCCTGTGAGGGACACGGCCCAATGTATCCACTAATATATCTGATATTGTTCAGCATGTGAGAGCTTCAGCTTCTGGGTATTGTGGCCCACAAGGATAGTTTGAGCCTTGGTTGGAATCCTTTTTCATGGTTAGCTGGTATATTTGGGGGATTGGGCCACAATATTCTCCGTCGGTTGTTCACATTATTGCTTATTTTTGTGATTATTATAGTTTTACTTTCTCTTTTTCGCTCCTTCTGTACTCAAATGCTTGTAAGGTCTTGTAAGTGACAGGCTGTGACCAAGAGGTGGAATGTAATGGAGGATTTAGACCAGCTGATGCAAGAAGGGATACAGTTGCATCAGAAGACATTATCTAAATTCCACCATGAGGCCGGCCCAGAGATGCAGTTGTCTTTTGTTGGTCACAGACTGTCAGGAGAACTTGAAGATAATTAAATCATTTATTCAAAGAGATAAGCTATGAGTAAACAACTTTTGGGTAATATAAGCCATATATTGCTGAAGTTTGAGACTCTCTGAGACGTGGCAACATCTCTCAGCAAGAAGAACTTCTAGACTTCAACCGACGTCCCGGTCGGGGGAGGTGGAGAAGCTGCTACCGACCGCCATCCAGACAACCTACTACAAGTGTGGAGTCGTTGCCTCGCTTCGGCAGTTGGGACCAGTCCAGGCGTTGTTAAGTATAATTGGGAAGGGCTTGCATATTGTAGTTTGAATTTAGCTTTAGATTTAGTAATAAAAACTTGGATAAACTGAAGTGCTCTCGGTGTGTGTGTCTGTTTTCTTTCGGTAGCTCAAACACTGTGACCAATCTAAAATGAACAAAGTGAGAGGTACAAGTTTACACAGGACATCCCCCTAGTGAAACTCTTTTCCAGGTCATAGAATTATTTCTCTCCCGTGCTGATTTGGTCAGGGGATGGAAACCATGCTGTACTGGTTCTGAAATGCAACGTGGATGCAGGAGTGCTCCAGAATAAAAGTGTCACAGAGAGGGTGAAGAATGAAATGTGGTCAGCCTAATGGGGTGGGGATCAATTTATAAATATTGGAAACAAAATTGTAAGGCTAGTGGACTTGTGCTTTGTACATGGACATGATTCTTGACAGGGGCCGTGTTAACGTGGGTAGCAAGTTAATAGATGCATGGGCTTGGCTTAGATTAAATTTTATAACCAAGTTCAACTCTGCAAGACAGTCAAGGGTTATGGGCAGCATCCAAAAAATAGGTCTTATTTGCTTGTCAATGGTAGAAACCTATTACCACATCATCTCCAAGACTAGAAGTCTGGCCACTTCAGAACTACTCCTCATGACTAGAAAGTATATCCCCCTGTCATGACAGAATGTTAATGGATCTCATTCGAATGCAATGGTTCTTGCCATAGCTGTAGGCCTCTTAGTGCAAGAGCAACAAACAGCTGATATTGATGGTCTAGTCTGAGAGATATTGCACTGCCTTGCGGTGAAAGCAGCAGCTGCCTGGACAAGATTGCACGGGGCATCTGGGAGTGCCAACTGCTGTTATTGTATCTTGATGGAAGACCGTACTTTTTTTTGCTTCATATAATACTCACTAATACTCTTTCAAAACTGGCCAACAGCTTTGCACACTGGTGGAGGTCAGATCAAATCATGGCCACCACTGCTAAATCTATGCCAATATCACTGGAAAATTGCTTCCTGAACATTTTGGAGTGTATTTTACGGTTTTTCTGCTGCGGATCACTTAAAGCGCCTTAAAAATCTATCACGTACCATTTTTCGTTAAAACCTATTTTTGTGATGTCCTATCATATTTTAAGTCTACTTAAAGCCTACAAAGCCACAAAGTGCAACGTGTCGTTGACAATTCATTTTCTGCATTCGCACTTGGACGTCTTCCCGGCCGATCTCGGTGCCGTCAGTGACGAACATGGTGAAAGGTTTCACCAGGACATTGCGACCGTGGAAAACAGTATCAGGACAACAGTGTGTTATTTATGCACAGAGAGTGCCTACGTTGTTACTGTAACATAACTCAAAACTTGGCAGCAGCGGCATTAGTATAAATAGACACAGGTTAATGATGCCTTGCATTTGAGTCTAATTCAGGTCAGATGAATTTATATCTGATATTTCATGACCTCTGTGATTGTGTGCCTTGCAGCTAAATCATGATGGGAAAAGAAGTCAAATATACATAAGCCACAGGTTGTTGTGAGAAGAGAAATGGAACAATGCAAAAGTGAGTTGCATCCTAGAACAGAAGATTAGACAGTATCTTCAATTTGAAGCAGCCTCACACAAGGTCAATTACTGGGCTACAAGGTCTCAAAAATGCTGAAAGACATTGATAACTTCATTGGAAAGGCATTCTCCAGTATTTTAGACTTGGTATGCAGCATCTGATCACAGACTGATCAGGAACTGTTTTGAGAAGCTATCTTGAGTGAAACTAGAGCTGTGATAAGGAACAAGTTGCAATAGAGAGTTACCCAATTTTGACGACATTAAAGCCTTGGGGGATTTAATAAATTGAAAACAATCAGTGGGCAACTTGTGTTGGTGAAACAAGAAACTCTGGATCCACTGAAGAATCTTACAGGGCTTTCAAGATCTCAACAACAGACAGAACATGATGTTATTATTGTATGCAAAGAAGGAGCTGTAACTACTGCAGCCCCTTTTGCATGGAACGGGAACAAGGCACAAGCAGCCAAATGTTCCAAAATATTTGCCAAGCAAGCAGAAGATAATATCGGTTTGTTTTAATTGCAAAGTAGCAAACAAGTATTTGTCACAATTTCATACAATACAGGAAAACTGAAATTTGTTTGTAAATCTTATTAAATGGTTTTGAAAAAATTATTTCAATTCTTTTCAATTAACAATACAAGTATAGACAAGTCATGAAAAAAATACAGGGGAATAAAATAAAATCTTGCTATTTGGGTCGGAAAACAAATTGTAAACTGAGGAATCTGAATGACCAAATGGCCATGGAGAAATGGATGAATAATAGGGTGGGAGACAGGCAGCAGTGTGATATCGAGGAACTGAAGTATCCAGGGCAGAAACATTATGCTATTGTGGATGATAAGGAACGTAACACTGGGTTATTTTCAAGAGGACAGAAGTTGGTTTAAGTTCAACCAGAGCACTTCCTTTAAAAAAAACCCCACAGTAAATGCGGGATAACCACAACTGATCAATAAAACAAGCCAAGTTGCCATCATGGAATACTTTAGGACTGCGACATCCCAGTGCCCTCTGGAGACAACACCCTGAGGTGCCTGGAGAATACCATTTATGCCACAAGCACATAGAAAACAAAGGGTTCCCTTGAATCCAACAAAATATTTCCCATTATTTTAATAGCTGGAAAATTCTGTTATGTTGAGTGAACAATTTTTTTTAGTGAATAATACACTAAAAAAAATTTTATGGGCCTAATTTCACTCAAGAGAAGTTCACATGTCACAATCCAAAATAATAGTTATGTCTAGAAGTATTCTGCTAAGGTTAATGCACACAAAACCAAAAAGGTATTTTTTTTTTGGGGGGGGGGGAAAGGAATTGAATTTTTAGCATGTATTTAGCATGTAGAATCTCATAAAGCTGGTGAAATCACTTATCAACAATATTGGACCATTCCTTTCTGAACTTGTACTGCAGTTGCAAGAATAAAACAAACACTTCTTAACAGTATTAAAAAGTACACATAAGGACAAATTACAAACTCTGAAATGTAGGGTGTTCCCTCTCCAAAGATAAGAGAAAGCTGCAGTGCATTTCCAGACATGCAGAGCACTTAAAGAGGAACACTCTCCCAAATTAACGTTGCATTCTGTTAAATGGACTTGGTGGGATTGGAAGTAAAGGGATGAAAGAATCAGCTTTATTTGTAGCAGTTGCATTTTCTCCTGACTAATTTCTACCTAATTGGCAGTTTTGTAAGAAACGGGCAGTAAATTGTTCCATCTTTCACTGAACAAAACCTCAAAACATTGGGGGGTGGGGGCTACGGATGTAACAGGACGGGAAAAAAAAAATCAAGCTTCTTTCAAAACATATCATGAACACAGATTTAATCCTGATGTGGTGGGAGAGAGGGGTTGCTTTGACTGACAGAAAAGTGGTGAGATAAAAATCATTCAAATTATCATAGAATCTCAATCACCAGAAAACAGATGCTGGTCAAAGATATTAAGACTGTGGAAAAGACTATTGTTACAATTTTAATAATAACTCCACAGCACACAGCATTATTGGCATGGACAGGAGGAGCTGGGGAGGGGTGGGTGGAGCAGAGAATGCAGGCCAATGCAGTTATAGTAATCTGAATAAGAAACAGGTTCATGACCAGTTACCACGCCAAAAGACCAGATCCACTCCTGCTCTGCCTTGACTAAAATTTACTATGGATTTCACATTCCATTTAAAAAAAAATGCAACCTAACAGATAACCCACTATTCAAAATAAAATAGCACCTTTGTGCAAATGGAAGGAGGAACCCTAATGTTGGTGGCATAACAGCACTAGTGTATGCACATATAGTACATCTTCGGCACCTCCAGCTGCTGCCTTCATGTCCAGCTGGTTAAATTGACAAAAAACTGTCTTCAACATCTTCAACTATCTAATATTTAAGTTATCGGTCACCTAGCCATTGGAATTTTTTCTCTAACTCCAAAACCAAAACAAGAGCTCTCCTAGTCAAGTTAAACAATAAGACATTCACTGCCCTGATTCCAAAACGTTTTGTCCTTTAGATTTCTCCTGCCTCACGCTCCTCAGAGCTGTGTTCCGATTTGCCATTCGCACTCTCATAGGAACGCTTTTTCTCCTTGCGATCCTTCTCTCTTGATTTATCCCTGTCCCGCTCTCTGGATCTGTCTCGGTCTCTGGACCTAGAAAGATTGGATAATTATAGATAATTGCACAAATAATTCGACATGGTCAATTTCCATTACCCTTTAGCTGCATTTTATCTCAGCAACTGAAATGGTGTCAAGGACGGGCTGTGACAATTAATTCAGGTAAAATAGACTGTCTCATTTTACCAACAAAAACAGAACTAAAAGAATCTCCTATTTTGAAATAACAGAGCATCAATAATAAATCAATGATTGGGAAAGAGAACTCAACCTTCATATTTCCAATGAAAATTGGAATAAAATTCTGCGACTGGTAAACTCCTCTATGTGCAAAACATTCACTGATACAGTTTAAAGTTGTTCATAGAGCTCATATGTCTAAAGATAAACTCCATCGCTTTTATTCTCATATCGATTCTATATGTGATAAATGTCAATTGGAAATAGCTTCCCTTACACATATGTTTTGGTCCTGTCCCTCTTTACAGAATTATTGGAAGGAAATTTTTTCCATTATATCTACTGTTGTGAATATTGATTTACAACCACATCCCATTACTGCAATTTTTGGATTACCTATGATAAATTTGACTTATTTATCTCTTCCTGCGGATCGTATGATTGCTTTTCTTACACTAATGGCTAGAAGATCTATACTATTAAATTGGAAAGAGGTTAATCCTCCCACTGTTTTCCAATGGTTTACCCAAACTATACTATGTTTAAATTGAGAGAAAATTAGAAACTCTGTCTATGAATCCCCTTCTAAGTTTGAGTTAACCTGGCGACCATTTATTCAATATTTTCATTTGTGGTGAGTTGATCTGGCTCTGTTTTCTTTCTATGATTATGTATGATAATTGGGCTGTAAGATGAGATCGGAGTGATCGGCGTGGTTTAGCTATATCTGTAGGTTTTTTTTAAAGTTTTTTTAATTCAGATTTGTTTTTTCTTCTTTTTTGGGGTTTTTTTTCTCTTTTTTCATATATTGTTATTAATTATATCTTTTTTTTAAGAGATAGTTCACACCCTAAACTGATCTAAAATTTTTTTTTATGATATATTTTTATTCTGTAATATTATTGTTTAATATCTCTGTATTAATTCATTATTTACTATGTATTTTTTATATCTCTTTGAACTGTATGTGTTTATAAATTATAATAATAATAAAAAGATTGAAAAAGAAAGAATAATAAATCGAAGGAGAACTGACAATTGGGAAACTCGTACCCTTTCACCAAATGCATCTTTTAAGTTTACCATTTTTAAAACAGTCCATAATAGTTTGTCCAAACTAATGGAAAATAGACTAGGAAACATTTTTCTCCATCTCAGCTTACTGCAGTTCAACAAATTTATAACGGAGCTAACTTGGTTTAGCAGATGGAATGCACTTTTGCACTATATTCCAGCACCTGTGAGGGGTGACCAGCTGTTCTGGTTTAGCCACATTGGTTGAGATCCTGCACTAGGACTGAGCGTAGATATCGGATAACCAATAATAGAAGTGAGAGGGAGGGGTGAGACAAGAGCTGACAGGTGAGAGGTGGAACCAGGTGATGGTGGACAGAAGGAGCCAAATGTGGAAGGGGGAGGAATGGAGTTGAGAGATACTAGGTGAAAAACAGCAAATGGAGCCAGGCGGAGGAGGGGTGAAGAGGAAGAAAAATGATAACTGGAACTAGAAAAGGAAGATGGAGCAAGTCGGATGAAGGAGAATGAAATCAGTGCGGGTGAAAATAAAGATTTTGAGAAAAAGGCAGTGGGGGTGGGGGTGTTGAAAGAACCCGTTGGATTAGGAGAGAAAATGGAACAGAAAGAGTGAGAAATACTTGAAACTGAAAAATTCAATGTTCATACTATTGGATTTTAGACTTCGCAGGTGGAATATGAGGTAATGTTCCTCTAATTTGTGTTTGGACTTACCCTACCAGTGGAGAAGACAGACAGCTTGGCGTGGGAATGGGAAGTTGAAATGGCATGGAAGTGGCAGCTCAAGATGGATATGGCCTGGCACAACCATGCTGACCATCGTATCCCTCTCCATTAATCACATTTACCGGAACTTGGTCTATATCTGCCTTTGCCTTGGTAATTCAAGTGTTCATCTAGATACTTTAATGTCGTGGGATTAACTGCCTCCACTACTCATTCAGGCAGTATATTCCAGAATCTAACCTTAGCCTTCCCTGCTCCAAGGAAAATAAACGCAGCCTGATCAGTTTCTCCACAATATTGTAATGCTCCAGATTTCTGGCAAAATTCCGGCACGTCTTCTCCACACCCTCTCAGTTGCTGTTATGTGCTTCCTATAGTCCAGGAACCAGATCTGTACTTCGATGTTTTATAAAGTTCTTTTATAATCTCCCTACTCTTATATTCTGTTCTCTGGCCAATGAAGGCATTTATCATGCATTTCTTCTTCACTACCTTATCTACCTATTCTGCAGCCTCGGGTTATCTTCATACTGAGGTGTCTCTGTTCATCATTCAAGTTAGCTTGTGCAACCTCAAAATACAACCTTCACTGGGCACAATGTTGTATCTAGCAAAACAGCGCCTATGGTGGGGTGGCCAATGCGTCAAAATTAACAGCAACAAGGTCTCATAAGAGCTGGCCTTGGTGCCTGCCATGTTGTATTTGGCGTTGTATAATTGAGAGCATACGAGTGTACTGAGCATCCCTTCAAGTGGCGCCATCCCCCCTTCAAGTGATGCTCCAGGCACATGCCATGCCTGCCATACCCTGGATATGACTCGGCAGCAATGGAAGTTATCAAGGAAACCAAATGGCCACAAGGAATTGAGCATCTGATTGAAGACCTGAGTAGTGAAGTTCTGGGCAACATATATAACTATTTGGTGATTTCTAGAAAATTAAACAGGAGAGTGGTCAATTTAAGATATTATGGAACAGCAGGAATGAAAGAGCATCTCCAAGAAATATGCATCAACATTGTTATGGGAAAATTGAATGATTTCAGGTAAACTATTTCTGAGCCACACGTTGATGTTTGTGTTACCTACACACTCAAACATGTTACAAAAAAAAAAGAAACAATTTTGAAGCCAATTTTTTTAGTTGAGACTACATTTATGCAGAATTGACTATCAATTAAAATCCATACTGAAAAGCAAAAATAAATCTGCTTTGCTTATAGTATTTGACTGCAGTCCAGATGCCATGGATGGAATAGTGTTGTTGCCCAAAAGCTTCAAAGACCCAGGTGCAATCTGACCTTGGGGGAAATGTGTGGAGTTTGTACGGTCCCTCTATGATTATCTGGGTTCCAACAGTTGTTCTGGTTCCATCCCACATCCAAAAGATGGGCAGGTAGGTTAGATGGCTGCTGGAAAAAAACCTCATAGTGTGCAAGTGGCAAAATAATTAATGGGCAGTGGATGGGCATAGGAGAGAGAATAAATTTAAGGGGTACAAGGAAATGGGAGGGAAAGTGGGATTGATGGGACTGCTTTGCTAGGAGCCAACAAGGATCAAATGGATTCCTTCTCTATTGTAACCAGTGAATAAGACTATATAATGCGGATTGATATTAACCATATAACCATTTACGGAACGGAAACAGGCCTTGTTGGCCTTTCGAGTCCGCACCGGTTCACTGATTTTTGTGCGCCCTCTTCAGGCATTGATCCCGGTAGATCTTCATTCGATAACAACAAATTGACAATGCATTCTTGAAACACAAGATGCTTACTTCCTTTTAGAGCTTTGTTCTCTGCTTCGATCTCTCTCTCTGTCCTTGGAGCTATGCCTGCTGCGGTGGTGACTGCGGCTTCTGCTTCTACTTCGAGAGCGAGATCTACGTCGGCGCCGCCGATCCCGAGATCTGGAGCGGGACCGCTTGCGTCTGTCATGGGATGCAGACCTGGATCGATGGCGACGCCGCTCCCTCGACCTTGATCTGTAGCAAATGAATTTTTTTCCTGTGATTATTGCAGTCCACTTTATTCAAGCCTCTCTCACCCATTATGGTACAATGTTCAACAGCTATTTTATGAAGTGGAACCTAATTTTGTTCATTATTCAGTTGGTACTAGGCCAGTAGCATGTATAAAGTATAGAAAAAAGATCATCCATTACATAAATTATAACATTGATTAACTGGTTATCACATTGAAGACAGAGATGGAATAAATCAGGTGAGGACATAACTAGTGGAGTGTTACAACATAAGAAATAAGTGCAGCAGTAGGCCAACTGGCCTGTTAAGCCTTCTCCACCATTTAATAAGATCATGAGTGATCTGGCTGTTCCCCACAATCTTGAATTCCCCTACTATGCAGAAATCGATGCAACTGCTTTTAAAATATATCTACTGAAGCAGCCTCTACTGCTTCCTTGGGAAGAAAATTCCAGATTCACTATTCTCGAGTAAAATCTGTTGCTCTTCATCTGTCTAAATCTGGTTCTAGCCTCACCTACAAGTGGAAAAAATTTGTTTATCTATCCTTGTCATAATTTTAGGTTTCTATAAGATCCTCTCTCATTCTTCTGAATTCCAGCAAGTATGGTCCAAGGCAACTCAATCTCTCTTCAGTGGCCAACACCTTCATCTCTGGGATCAACCTGGTGAATCTCCTCCTCTGCACTGCCTCCAAAGCCAGTACATCCTTTCTCAAGTGAGGAGACCAGAACTGCAGGGGAAGCCTCAGAAAATATCCTGTATAGTTGCAGCAGAACTTCCCTGCTCTTAAATTCAGTCCTCAAAGATCAGTTCTTGGCTCTCAATTATTTACCATCTACATCAATGTCTTGGAAGCGGAAGCAATGTAAGGTTAAGTTAAATGAACACATGAAAATAGGCGAGGGTGACAGAATATTGACAAGTTGTACAAGTGGTTAAAAACTTGGCAATTAGAATTTAATAAAACAAATGTCATTGTGAGGAATTAAAGGGCAGACCTAAATGGATAAGAGGTTGCAAACGAGTTAGCAGGTAGTTAAGAGAAAAGTAAATGCATATTGCTTTATTTCAAGGGAGCCAGAGTTTAGAAAAATATTGTTACAATTGTACAAAGTGCTGGTGAGGCTGTATTGTTAACCTCCTTACTTAGAAAGGCTATACTAACACTGGTGGCAGTCCAGTTCCTGGGACATGACTATTCTTATCATGTGACTAAAAAAGTTACATCTGCATTTTTAAGAGTTTAGAAGGGGCTCTTAATGAAACTCAGGATCTTGTGGAAGCATCACGATTTTTCCGTTAGTGGGAAACTCAAATGATGGGACTCAGTTGTAGGAAAAGGATGCAGTTATTGGTTATTGTATAAACATAAATAATTATTGGATCTTCAATTGTGTGTGGAAGGCGTATAACTTATCTGTTAATTTCGGATTGTTAATGTGTAGGAATGAAGTAATATTTGTAGACATTTGTTGGGGCATGGTTAGCCAAGGGGGTGGCGAAGTTAGTGCAGTGGTTAGGGTGATGCTGTAATAGCACCAGTGATCTGGCTCTCTGTAAGGAATTTGTATGTTCTCCCCGTGTGTGCATGGTTTTCGTCTGGATGCTCCAGTTTATTCCCACCTTTCAAAACGTACGGGGGTGGCAAGTAAATTGGGCAGCTTGGACTTGGGCCAAAAGGGTCTGTTAACATGCTGTATGTATAAATTAAATAAAAATGACAGTGATATCTTTATGTTACTACTTAAATCCCATTTTCCCCCTTCTTCATTCCACAGTTTCAGATATTTAAGATAGCCACACTTGCTAACATCTCAAGAAGAAAACGTACCTCTTGCGTTCCCTGCTGCGAGACCGGGTCCTGAAATATCGAGGCAAAATTTTTAACAACCATGAACTCAATGACTACATCTATGGTTCAAATGTGATACGGTGAATTTGTTCATTGGTGATTAAACATCAATAATAAAACTGCCTAGAGCAATCATAATGACAAATGACACTATCAGAGACTGTAATTAGTTCAAACTCTTCTTTCATACGAAACATAGAGACGAATGGACTCGGCAACACAACTTAGTTCATCAAAAATGCTGCATTTAGCATGTACTTCAGATGTGGTCCAACTTTCCAGCCAGGTCAAACATCATCTTTCAGACTTGACTTTAAACTATGGACACCACCTCTCAGAAGAATGAAAAGTATTTCAACCCACTATGATTTTAGCTTGATGTCCTTATTTCCGTAGCTAATGCAACAATTAAAAGAGAATCTCTGGTTATGTATCTCTGATACTGCTTTGTAAAACTGTTATAAATATTTTATTTACTGCCTCTTGAAAGAAAATTGATTTTTCAAATACAACCCTGTTCTTCTGAAATCCAGACTAGTTTTAATAGCTGAAGTAAAAGAGAATCGAGTAACAAGACATAGTTTGGGTGGCAATCAGCAAGAGAACACTCCAAGAGGAATGTCTTCAAAATCAAGATTTGTTCCAGCAGGAAATAATCAACCATGAATGAATAAAGAGTGAACAACAATAAACTGGAAGGACTCAGTGGGTCAGGCAGCATCTGGGATGAAACTGGACACTCAATGCTTCAGTTTGGGATCCTTTTCCTGATGCGCTGAGTCCCTCCAACTTCTCATCATTTGTTCGACTCCAGCCTCTGTGGTTTTTGAGTTTTTCATTGAAATTTACAATTTGAGGGAGGGAGGAAGGACGCAGAAATAGTGAAGAAGAAGAAACCAAGACAACCTGTAAATTGGAGGAGCAACACCCAATTTTCCGTCTGGACACTCTCCAACTGGATGGCATTAACATCAACTTCTTCAGTTTCTGCCAGCCTACTCTCCATTCTCCCTCTGTCTTCTTTCCTCCCGCTATCCACACCCTTCCCTCTCCATTCATAGAGCCAACCCCAACCCCCGCCCCCATTTGCTGGTGTGCCCTCCCACCCTCTATTACCTCCTGCCTGTGAGTCTGCTCCTCCCCTGTCCCCTCTCCCCACCACCATTTTGTTCAGGTGCCTGTCTACATTTTGCTCATCCCTTGATGAAGGGCTCAAGCCCAAAATGTTGGTTGTGCATCTTTATCTTTGCTCCACTGTTTTACCTGCTGAGTTTCTGCAGCTTTGTGATTTTAACAACAAATTAAACAAATCAGTTTTTGATTATGTAAATAATTAAAATTAAAAAGAATCTCAAGGGTGTATGTGATATCATGCATGTATCTGATAATAAATCTGAACTTTGAAGGATGAAAGAGGAGACAAAAGGATGAAAGATCAATAGTCAACATTCATGGAACAAAATCAAAGGAATGATTCTTTCTACATAAAGTCAACACAGGAGTTCACATCTAACCTTCTTTTCATTCGTTCCTCCTTTTCCCTCTCCTCTCTTCTTTTCAGACGCTCTTGTGTCCTTTTTTCCTGTTTTTCAGCAACAAGTTTCTGCACACAAAAATAAAATGCATAATTTAAATAGAGCCTGGATCAGTTCATGGAATTAAAATGTTGTGGTCATTACAGAGGCTTGCCTGTGAGGACAGGACCAGCAGCTTAACGTTTCTGGGCTTTGGTGTTTTAGCAAGATACGAGAAAAAGGGTTGGAGGGGTTGTATTAATAACCAGGGAAAGCATCGGAACTGCTCTCAGAGACAATGTACTGGAGGGGTCATTCATCGAGTCAAGTTTATTGTCTTCTGATTGCATGTGTATAACCTGATGAAAGAGCATTCTCCAGTCCTTGGTGCAAAACATACAGACACACAACCAGACATTAAACACATACAAATAATATATATGCAGATCAAGTGTTTAATCTATATAAATAATTAAATAGATTTTGCTTTGTACAAATGAGAGTTATGTTGGTCAGTGCGAGCAGTTCCTTTGGTCGTTCAGTGATCTCACTGCCCACGGTAAGAAGCTGTTCCTCAGCCTGGTGGTGCTGGCTCTGATCCTCCCCAACAGGAGCAGCTGAAACATGCAGTGTGCGGGAGTGGAAGGGGTCCTCAATGATTTTGCGCGCCCTCTTCAGACAACAATCCTGGTAGATTGCGTCGACGGCGGGGAGGGAGACTCCAGTGATCCTCTCTGCCCCTCTCATGGTCCTGTGGGTTGACCTCCGATCATTTCTCTGCAAGTTCCACACTGTGACACAGCCGACCAGGGCGCTCTCTTTAGAGCTCCTGTTGAAGGTTGACAATAGTGGCCAGTAACCTTGGCCGCTTCAGTCTTCTCAGGAGTGCAGTCCCTGTTGCAGCTTCTTGACAAGCATTTTATCAAATATTAAAGAGAATCCCAAGGCATTTTAGACATGATCCCTCTTATTTGTGACATGAATAAATAGATTAACAAGTAAGTGGGTGGGTTATCAAGTTGCAGATGACACACAAAATGGTGGAGTTGTGGGCAATGTATGGGTTTGTCAAAAAATGCATCAGTAATAGATATGGGCAGAGAAATGGCAGATGAAATTTAATCCAGAGAATTATGAAGTGTTGCACTTCAGGAGGTAATGTACAAGTGGAAAGTATACAGTTCCTAACACGACTCTTAAAAGCATTGATGTGCAGAGTGATCTGGGCAGGGGAAGGGGGTGCCCAGGTCCAGAGTTCCCTAAAAGTGGCCACTCATGTAGATCAGGTGATAAAGGAGACATTGTTGCTTTCATTTATCAAGACATTGAGCACAAGAGTAAGTAAGGCATCTATATAAAACTTACGTTAGGCCACACTTGGGGGGGGGGGGGGGGTTACGTGCAATTCCAATCGCCCCATGACAGGATTTGGATTAGAGGATATAGGCTACAAGAAGAGGTTGGACAAACTTGGTTTTCTCTGTAGTGTCCAAGACTGAGGGGAGACCCAAGAGATGCTTTATATCATGAGAAGGTGACAGATGGAGAGTGAGAATCTTTCTCCCAGGGTAAAAACGACACAAAATTTAAAGGGAGGAGGGAGGGGAAGAAAGATTAAAGGAGGTGGGCAGGGCAAGCTTTTATTTTAAAAAAGATTGGTGGGCGCCTGGAACAGGCTGCTGAAGATAAGTGATATAACATTTAAGAAGCTCTAGACGGACACATGGGTAATGATGGGAGAGTCCAGGGCAAGAGGGCACAAATTCAGGATCATCCGCTTAGAATAGAGGTGTGGAGAAATTTCTTCAGCCAGAGGGTGGTAAATCAGTGGAATTTATTGCCACAGGTGGTTGTGGAAGCCAGGACATTGTGGTATTTAACTGATTAGCCAGGGGATCAAAGGTTTTGGGGAGAAGGCCGGGCAGTAGGAAAACAGATCAGCTCATGATTAAATGGTGGGGCAGACTCAATGGGCTGAAAAGTCTTATGAAAGTAGGAATATGTATCATGTGCAAGTGGCAGAATGTTAGTTAAATTTGGCTATCACGTTCCTCACAGACACTTTGGGCTGAATGGCCCATTTTGTTGTTGTACTGTCCTGTTTTCTACTTCACAGAAATAGCCAGTGGCCACTGTCCTCACCTGTAACTCTTCTAGCTTCTCTCTAATTTCAATGAATCCGAGGTGAAGTTTCCCACCAAAGTGGTCTGCAAGACGGCGATCGTTATCATGAAGTCCCAAGTATGCTGAGCACACTTCACAGACTCGCAGTTTCTGCTGCTGGAAGCTGGAGGCTGGCATGGAATTCCGATACACTTCCTGTGAAAGGAAACGAGAACAAGCCATGTAACCTTCTCTACTTCAGCACGAGAGATTGGTCCTTACAAAACCAACCAGACTAACTCTAGTTCCCTTTCAAATGAGAACATGTTATGCTGCTTCAATTATGTCTCAATATGAAAGACCTCTTGTTGAAACAAATTAATACCTGGGAGTTATGCAGATGTCCACTGAAAAACCTGGTTCTGTGTGCGAGGAGTTTGCATGTTCTTACTGTGACCACATGCATTTCCCCCAGATGGTAAAGTTTACCCCCTATTCCAAAAGCATTAGCTGATGGGTTAATTGGCTACTGAAAATATTCCTTTGTGAAGGTGGGAGTTAATGGGCATTGAGAAAAAAACAGTGCACAGAAAGAAAATACTTGTTCAGAAAACATTTTAAATGTCTGAAAAAGCCTTTGTCAGAACAGAAGGCACACTTCCTAATAATCTACTTTACGCGTGACCAAATCTGCATTTCCCTTTCTGCAGCAGGAATGCATTTGTTACCATGATTTAGGGTTTGCAAACCTTGCTGTAACAGCGTTGTGCTAACCGCTACACTAACTGTGTCTCTTGACTTTGTGCCACAAATCCCATTTAGAATAACCCAAACATTGGCTTCAAACAATCATACATGATTTTGTTACAGTAATGTTTCTGATTATGCAAAATGCTTAGGACCTGACAATATCGGTTAATCGGATTTTTTGGATAATCAAGAAATTTCTCTAAGCAGCCCAGTAGCATATCAGAATACTTGCACTGGCTGTCACCAATCCCTGACACATCCCCATTTGTGCCAATCCTGCCCAGGAGCTCAAGGTCTCACCTCACTTGTAAGTGGTAGGAGATAGCACGTACAGTCCCAGAGATTGTCCTCCAGCAGAATTTCAGTGAGTATTTGGCAGAGGGAGCGGCTTGGACAAGCGGGGAAAAGTCTGGCTTCAAGAGCGGCTCTGGCGAGTGAGGAGGGAGCGCGGTTCGGGCGAGTGGGGAGGGAGTGTGGTATTCAATTCAAATTCTGAGAATGCCACATGCAATTTATTCCAAAGTTTCAGTAACTCATGGCAAAAAAGACAATTTATAGATAGACAATCAGTGCTAACCTTTCCTTCAATGTGTAAACTGTGGACAAGTGTCTCCTTTGTAAAGCTGCTGAGTAGAGTGGGTAAAAAAAAAATCACTTTTTTCAACTTGTGATGTCATGTTGAATTTTTTTTAAGTTATTAAGAATTTCGGTTGAATGGTTTTTGGATAATTGGAAACGTACTGTATTATCAATTGGAAACTTCAACCTTGCGTAACATTTATATGCTCTAAATATTTACCTTGTATTTTGTTTTAGGCTGTATTTACTTTCTTTGCACTTTTTAACTCAATCACAGTAAAATAAGATACAACATGGCAACAAACCAACCCAAATGTTAGGCAAATACCAATCAATAATTTCTATAAAAATACTACCCCACTGTTTGGTAGCAGTAATCAATGCATGCATTTTATTTTTATTTCTTGCTATCATCAGGTCACAAACTTTTTTGTCTGATACGTTAATCATTATGTACTGCACAATGTTCCAATCAAAAATATTAAATAAAACCACTCAAGTTAAAATGCATTTAATCAGTTACAGACAAATGAAATTATTTGGGATGAAAAAATCAAATCAAATCACTTTCCTCAAAAGAATCGGTCTTTTGCAATTCTGAGCGCTTCATTTGTTTATTTATTTGGAATTATTTATTCAATTTTGTACGGCTGACTTTTTCACCTTCATCTCCCCTTTCTTTTGTTAAGGTGACACCACATATAAAAAAAACTGTAGGTTCCTGAGCTTTGGTCAAATCAACAATTTACAAATGAATTTCTAATTTACAAGCAAGGCAACATGACCTGAGTCTGTGGGCCTGACTCTGTGCACCATGGCGGGTTATGCAAACATTAAATGCTTTGGGATATAGAATGTATTTTTCTTTTTGTGTTTAGTTGGATTTTAATTTTATACCCAAGTGGATTTCAAGTATTATGACAGTCAGGTTGAATGAAACATCGTCCCATGACAGCAAAGATTTAAAATGGTGGTTGTAGAAATGCCAAAACACGTTCCTACATCTCATAAGGTTTACATGCATATTTTATGTGTTTATGAAGGAGTAATAGGAGACACTCTTCAACACCTTTCCATCAGTGCAGGGCTCCATCCCTCAAGTGTTTTGTTAGATAACATCCAAAATGTAACTCCAACCCAAAATGGATTTACTTTGTGTGCACACTACCAATCATTCAAATCTAATGGGAAATCTTTACATTTGGACAGCATGGTAACAGGCCCATGAGCCTGTACCACCCAAATAAATCTCCAACTCCTGTACATTTTGAAGGTGGGAGGTAACCAGAGCACCCAGACACAGACACAGGAAGGACGTACGACCTCCTTACAGACAGTGCTGGATTTGAATCTCGCTGTAACAGCGTTGTGCTAACCGCTACACTAACTGTGTCTCTTGACTTTGTGCACCCAAGCAATGCCCTTGAAGAGGATGCCACAAAATTTATGACTTTTTACGTTGTCAATTCAAGAAACCTAATAAACATTTCCAAAAATCTCACACGGCTAAAAATTTAAAATATCACTTTAGATCACACTTTGTCCTGATTTAGCTAACAAAAAAGGCAGCCTGACTTAAAAATTTATTCCGCACTCATCATCGTCAGACGCACACACATGCACACGCACGCGTACATATGTAGTTAGGCAACACCTTGACTGTGGTATTCTTCACATGCCTGAAGAGGGCGCACAAAATCAGTGAACCGGTGCGGACTCGAAAGGCCAACATGGCCTGTTTCCGCTCCGTAAATGGTTATATGGTTATTACATCTACTTACGCATGCGTCCGTTGGGAGCATCTGAGTGGTGGTGCCAAAAAAAACCATGCTAGAATCTGGGAATAGTTCTACTAAATAGAAGCAGTACCCTTATCTCACATTGCTGAATATAACATATAAAGCATTTAATCTGTATTAAATGCTCATATAAACGAGTTAACATTTTGTGGAATATACACAACAGTTACAGAGCACAAGTCAGCCACAATGATGTCATCCTACCCAGAATGCACTGGAGGAAGGAGAAGCAATGGTGTCCCCCTGGTGGTGAAAAAATGCAATGTTACAAGCTGGATTTCTCCATAACACATCTTTATTCTCCATAACACATCGTTGACAGAGGACTGTGATTTATTGATTAAGATTTATCAATTCTTTTTTTTAAAACAGGGTACAATTTTACTAGCAACGTTAGGTAAGCCAGGGAGTTACAGGGTTGACAACTTCCCCCAATTTGCATACATAATAAAGTTTAAATGGCATTAAAAATATATTACATAGCATTTTTCTGGAACAAAATTCAAATAGGGTTCTCCCCATTTTATCTAAAGTGGGTATTCACTCACTTTGAATTCTTTTGTGCCCAACGTCTCAAAACTTGATGGTGGGCACACAGGCAGCACCCACTTGCAAAACAAGTTCTAGGGAGAACCCTCAATCTTGGGAGTAATCATTTTTTCAAAGATGATGAAGCTACAAAACTGCATGGATGAGGTGACTAATTATCTAGCAAATTAACTTACTGTTGTGACTTCCTATGATTCTGGAACTACAAAATGGTGCATTTAGTTTCTGACCAAGCTGTTAATAGTTCTCAATGACCCAGTAGACTTTTTTAAAAAAGTGTATGATCCATTACGGAATATCTCAAGCAGCTTTACAGAGATGAAGGTGGTTTTGCTTGAAGTGTTTTTTTAAAATAGGTGGCTGCTCATTCAAGGAAATAGGCATAATGTTTCATATAACAAATGCACTTGTTCTCAAGAAACTGGATTATCTTTGTTAAACTACTCAATATAGAGAGCCCAAACACACATATGCAAGAGCATGCACACACACACGTGCACACACACAAACCATGCATACCCAGATAAGCAAACATCAAATGGATAACCCCAAGAAGGAAAATGTGCCTTTTTTTTAATACTAGAGTGGAATCTCAAAAGGAATTACTGATTAAAAAAAAACACAAGATCCTATGGAACAAGCTTTTCTGGAAAAATATAACTAACTATTCAATACTAAACCTATTTTAGAAAATAAAGATTCGATTGGGAAGTTACCCTTCAGGAACGACTGAGAGAGGTAGGAAAATGAAATCAGATCTTCCCGGAAACAAATCCATAGAGGACTCAGCAGAAAGTTTCTTTCCAAGAATTAATAACAACCAATGTGGACTACTCATGAAGGGATCATATCTTGATGAAGGGCTTAAATCTGAAACGTTGGTTATGTATCTTTATCCTTGCTGTATAAAGTATGCTGTACGACTTGCTGAGTTTCTCCAGCCTTGTGTTTTTACTTCAACCATGGTGTAGACTTTCATGTTTTACTCCTGGGCTGCTTGCGACCTGCTTTTGGCATATCAAGTAGAACCCAAAACCTTTCAGAACGTTTACAGAATGTTACACAGTCTCTGAATATCTACTGGAAAGTGCCTCAGCTTCTCTGGTGAATTGTCAGGAACCCTTGCACTCTTTAGTATTGCTTCCAAGTTCGACTGTAACTTCACATTTTTGGAATAAATTGGGAATTACTATAGGAACCAATAATTTTATTTTATACTGTTGAAGTCAGTGCACAAAAAATAAATTGGGCTTCTTTAGTCAACAATGCAACTACTTCAGATGCAAGATATATTACATCAAAGGGTTGGCCCTTCACTCTCTTTCCATACAGCTCACCTTCTCTATTAGCTATCAGCCATATTTTTAAAGGAAGTTTAACCACCAAGGAAGGCATTTGATAATGCATTAAAGGACTGATCTGTATCTGGATTGTAATGACTCAATCTGCCATGTCATGAGAGCAATATTGGAAATCAAAACAGCAAGGTTACAACATAAACTAAACAAATGTTTGCTTCCCACTTTATCAAAAAAAAAGGTGCAAGGCTCATACTCAATGCATCTGCAGGTTTCATCAGGGGGTGACAAATGTTCTTTAGGGCAACTTGTATTTCGTATAGGTCTGTAATCCAAAAAAGTAGGGGATGGGGGAAGGAGCAGCCTGGTTCCCCATAGATTACAGATTTCTCCTCAGGATTGCTTGAACTATCAACAAGGGGGCTGCCTATAACTGGATATAAAGTTTCAACTTTCTAACTACTGGCAAACGATCCCCAAATAGGTTTAAAAGATTTTTTGTCGTGTCAACCAAATCTGGCAAACTGGCCTTAACAAAAAATAGTATTAAACAAGTAGATTTCGACAATTTGATGGCACATCTTCAATGCACATCATCATTCTTTTGGAAGAATTCCAAAAGTCATAATTTAAAGAATCTTTTGCGCAAATTGGAAATTTTAAACTGTGCTGCTCAAAGGACAATTTAATGAAAAGAATTCAAATTTCATTTTTGTAATATCAAATTGGTCTTCTTTTGGGGGGTGGGAGGGGAGGGGGCAAAGAATTCAAAGTGGGTGAGTTGCACACTTTCACAAAATACAGAAAATCTTTATTAAATTGAAGGATAAACCAATCAACAATACAAGTTATGATCTTACCTCGGCTTCCCTCTTCTTTGCTCTTGCTTTCTCCACTTCTTCCATGACCTTCTGAGATTCTTCTACATTTCCTTCCGCTCCCAACTGCTCTGCCTTGGCTAATAGTTTGCCAATTTCCTCATTTAGTTCATGAACTCGCTCCGCCTAAGAGACAAGACAAATAGGCTGGCGTCAATATACTCTTGATTGTTAGTTTTAGAACAATTTTACATTTTCATCACAAAATTACTCTCATGACCATATTACTACAATACAAATGTATCACTTGAAAATCATAAATGTCAATTTAAGTTATGCAAGGTGAAATTAATTTTTTTTTAAAATCTAGAAACACACTAAACACTCTTCCTATCAGCTTCTTCTTAGTTCACTGGTTATTCAGTACTTCATGTAATTTCTGTCGACTTGCAATGCAGTTTTGTTGCTTGAAAGTCCTTAGCAATATTGAAAAGTACAATCTTTTCTGACCACGCTGGAGGCATTATCCAAATCCCTGTGTGTGTTCAATTTAATGTAGAATGACTTAAGAGACCTGACATAGATAAGTTTGAAATGGTTACTGTAAATTAGTAACGGTAAAATTCAAAGGAATAGCTAAAGATTCAAGATAGTAATTATTTAAAGAGAAATGGTTCAACATCTAAAATTGATATGACCAGATAAAGTGCATTTGCAGAGAAAGTAGATGCTTTCTCAGAGTATGGAGAATATGAAAATGAAAAAGTGAAAAATACTCAAGTCAAAGATTCCAGGAAAATGTTAAACCAAACCTCAACATTTTATAGACAGATGAATGTAAGACTTTAGCTAGGAACAGGAGGATGTTTTATAGTTAATTACCAAAAGGCGTTCAATAAGGTGCCGCATAAATGACATCTATAAAGATGCAGGGAGTTGGGGGTAATGTATTAGCATGGATAAAGGATAGAAGGCATAGATTTGGGATAATTGGGTGTTTCTCTGATGGGCGATCAGTGGTGAATAGAGTGCTGCAGGGGTCAGGGATAAGCCCACAAGTGTTCGTGATATATATCGTGACTCATGATACAAGGGTGGTGAAGGGCAGAAAGTTTCAGAAGAGAGCAGTTAGAAGGAAAACAACACCTGCTGTATCTGGAGGACAGTATTCAGTGGAAGAATAAATACTTCATGACTGCAGTCAGTACACCCAGGGAATGATGCTGCTTCACCTACAGACCATTTCCAGGGCTTTTATTTCTGTGCCAGGTTCGACAGGGAAGGCGACCATGGCAGAACAGCCACACAGGCTGCGGGCGGTTGGCGACTTGTGATTGAAGGAGCCACACTGATGGGCTCATGGGAACCAGGTATCGGAATCAGGATTCGGAGGGCAAGAAGGTCCTCGGGCGCTGAAGGCTTCCGGATCATATCGGAGGTTTGGACCCGGAGCTCGTGTTGCCAATGGTTTCAACAGGTGTTTGTGCAGCCGCCGAGGCTGCAGGAGGGCTGGAGGCAAATTCACGGACACTCAGTGTCTCTTGATTCTTTCTCTTGTCAGGGACACTGGCCAGTGTTCATGGTGACACTTTGTTTGCCGCGCAGGTTGAAGCATATCATGTATATTACACCTTTATTTATTGCCGTGACAATAAAAGGAATTTTGAAACTTGAACATTTCTGCTTGCTGACGAAACTAAATTGAGTGGAATTGTGCTGAGAATATAGAGATATAGATAGGTTTAGAGAGTGAGCAAGGGTCTATCAGATGGAAGACAATGGTGGCAAATGCAATAGATCAGATTATTATTTAAGTGGAAAAAAGATAGCAGCATGCTGTGGGCCAGAGGGATTCGAGAGTGCTGGTGCCTGAATTGTTTGCAGGTGCAATGCAATCAAGAAGGCAAATGGAGTATTGGGCTTTACTGCTGGAGGGATTAAATTTAAGAGTAGGGAGGTCCTGCTGCAGCTGCACAAGGTACTGGTGATTCTGCACCTGGAGTACTGCATGCAGTTCTCATCTCCAACTCGAGAAAGGTTATGCTGCCTTGGAGGCAGCGTGGAGGAGGAACAATAGTGGGGTTAATAATGCTGATAATAATAATGTATTATACAAATGATCATTAATCCCAGAATTTATCATGCATCAAAGCATTCTTTTAAAAGGTGGTAGCTTATAAAATAAATTTCGATTAATAGAGATGAAGGAGTTGCATTTGGTAATTACATAACCTTTATAATCATCCTGAGGATGAAAATAAATGCATTGCATCAATAAGAAAAACAATGATTTAAAACATTTATATATTTGACAGTGGAGAGAACTGCAGTTATGGCACCTTGGGAAATAGAAATTTGTCCTTGTGGAATTCACAAATCACAATCAAATAATTGAAAATAGGGAAGTAAAAAATTGCTCATGTGAGCAAAAAAAACTAAATTTAAAAAAACTGCAAAAGAAACAATTACGGAAAAATCCCGATTCTAGGAACGGAACCTTCTGGAGTACCATGACATCTTGTGTCATTGTAATTACCGGTACTCAATTCCTGCATTCTGCCTACGATTTAAGTACTTATTTACTTGAATTCTTTTATAAAATTGATGGCCAGATTTAAAAATGTGGTATTTTAGCAGGTCATCTACATATTGATCAAAACTTGGCTTCTTTTATTTAGAATATCTAAACATTTTTTATCATTATTTACAGATTAGGAGCTTCTTAAATTCTTTAACTTTGATGCTTCCACAGGATTTAGATTTTAACCTTATTTGGGAAGTATTTAATTTAAAGGTAAAGGTTCCATCCATTGTCACAAATTACTATGTTTAGAATGTAACATACATGAAATTTTTTAACTTTATCTACTGCAAGGAAGACAGAAAGTTACCACTTTGTCAAGTGCCCCTCACAGAAATTTTAAATTAAAGGATTGCTTTCTGCCCTTTATGAGTTACTTTTAAGATGTAATAGTTCCCTGGGTGGTATTAAGAAAATATGGGAACAAGACTTTCAACAGCCATATGCTAAAACTGTTTAAGGCATTGGCGAGGCCAGGTTTGGAGTACTGTGCTCAGTTCTGGTCTCCAAATTATAGAAAGGATGAAGAGGTGCAGAGAAGCTTTACAAGGATGTTGCCTGGCTTACAGCATCTGGATTACAGGGAGAGATGAAGGAGACTGGGACTTTATTCATTGCAATGTAGACGACTGAGAGGGGACTTGATAGAGGTATTTAAAATTATGAAAGGAATAGAAAGACTAGACATAAACAGACTCTTTCCCCTGAGGGCAGGGGAGATTGGAACAAGAGGCCATGAGTTAAAGGGAAGGGGGCAAAACTTTAGGAGAAATATTAGAGGTGGCTTTTTCACTCAGCGAGTGGTGGCAGAATGGAATGATCTTCTGAATGAGATGGTTGCGGCAGGGACCCTTCTGTCATTTAAGAGAAGGTTGGATGTGTATATGGAGGTGAGGGGGTTGGAGGGATAATGGCGGAGAGCGGGAGGTTTGAGCTAGTGGAGTTGTTCTAGTGAACCGGTGCGGACTCGAAAGGCCCACATGGCCTGTTTCCACTCCGTATATGGTTACGTGAAACGTGTTCGCACATCTTCTCCTTGCACTAGGTATTCATTAATTCAATATAAGGTAGTCCATCGAGCACACTATTTCAAGGTTTAGTTATCTAAATTTTATCCTAATATTTCCATTAAATTCTTTGGCTTGGCTTCGCGGACGAAGATTTATGGAGGGGTAATGTCCACTTCAGCTGCAGGCTCGTTTGTGGCTGACAAGTCCGATGCGGGACAGGCAGACATGGTTGCAGCGGTTGCAAGGGAAAATTGGTTGGTTGGGGTTGGGTGTTGGGTTTTTCCTCCTTTGTCTTCTGACAGTGAGGTGGGCTCTGCGGTCTTCTTCAAAGGAGGTTGCTGCCCGCCGAACTGTGAGGCGCCAAGATGCACGGTTTGAGGCGATATTAAATGTGATAAATGGATAACTGAGGATGGCAGGTTGCATCATGTTTTGGGTATGTCCTTCTCTCTTTAATTTCTGGCAAGAGGTATTTCGCACCTTATCGTTAGTTAATATTAACGCGACTCCTAGCCCTTTCATTCCTACTTTTGGAGTGAATGGACCAATGGATTTAATATCGACTTCCTCACAATCCCTTGTAGTGGCTTTTGCTTCCTCATTGCTAGGAGGGCCATTTTGCTTCTATGGAAAGATGCTGTTCCTCCCACTCATACTCAGTGGTTGTCAGATGTGATGCCATGACTGTCTCAAGAAAGAAATTAGGCGTTTTACTGCTGCAATGGATCTTAACTTTCTTTCTCTTTGGCGTCCTTTTCTCAATTACTTTCAAAATTTGTACATTATTCATCTCTGCTTTTTTAAAATAGTTATTATTAGTAGTGGACTCCTTAACTTGGCCACCAATCCTCATAGGGTTGGGTTTGATGATTAGTTTAGGAATATATGGTTATTTTTTTCTTTTATTTTTTTCCATTAAGTAACATGGGTTCATATGAATCTTGTTTATCGTTACTTGATGCTTGTAACTTGATATTAATTTATTTGATTATTATTACTAGATGTACCTATGTTTTTGCATATATTAAAACCAATAAAAAGATTGAAGAAAGAAACATATTAAAAAATCAATATTTATAACAGTCCTAAGTACAATGGAGAGTATGTTGCTATAGGTGAGAAAAACTAAGCCCACTATCATTATTAATAATTCTTTTTTAGAGATACAGCATGGTAACAGGCTCTCTGGCCCATGAACCCGAACCACCGAAATACACCGATGTGACCAATTAACCTTCTAACCCCCCCCATGTCTTTGGAATGTAGAAGGGAAACCGAGCCCCCAGAGGAAACCCATGCAAAGGGAGAATGACCAAACTCCTTACAGGCTGGATCCTGGAGTGTAAAATTCTTTATTAGTTAAAAACATTTCAGAATGCAAATGGGCTAAATGGATGACCTGACCAGAGGAAATCTCCTCTACAGCGATTACAGTGGATGAACAAATGTGACAGTTGCACAATTACACGTTAAAATTACGGTCTGTTCAATCTTTTATGTACATAGACTACATTTTTGTACTTCTGAACTGCAGAAGTCGATTTAAAATGTGTAAGAAATGGAGTCCAACTGATCAATGTAAGAAGTGTTGGCATAAATTTTACATCTTTCACTTATACATTCCTTTTCAATCATGACAATTGCCAATCTATTTGTTTAATTGTAGCCTATTCCCAAATTTATTAGTGACTAGTTTGGACTATACCTTTGCTGCCACCTCTGCACTGATCTCTTCTTGGGTTTCTGCCAACCGTTTCTTTGCTATTTCTGTTCTTCTGTCACAGTCTGTGATAAACGACTGCAAGTGATCCATTGCCTTAGGAAGAGCAAACAGAAGTTTACCTTAGAAATGAAATAAAGTTAGATCTTGGATAATTTGAACTCAGTGGTTAAGTCTATAACAAACTGTCTTAATACTGAAAAGGGGAGGGATAGGGAGTAAAAACCCCACAGGAACTGGCCCTCTAGTCTATCCAGTATGCACCGATAATCAACCATTTACACCAATCCCATTACAGATAATTTTGTCCCCACATTATCCCATAAATTTACAGTGGCCATTTAATCTGCCAATTTCTATGACTTGTGAAATATAGGCAGAATCTGACGTACATGGAGGAAACGTACACAACAAAAGGGACAAGTCCTAGTGGTCAAGTCTCTAGCATAGAGTCTGGCCCTTCAGCTCTGAAGGGAAGGGAAAATTGGAGAGGTATGGTGATTGGGGATATGATGGTTCTGTGAACAAGATCAAGACTCCTGGATGGTTCGTTGCTTTCCATATGCCAGGGTCAGGGACCTCTCAGATAAGACTTCACAGCATTCTCAAGTGGTGGTGGGGTGGGGGGGGGTAAGTGGACAGATGTCGTATTCCACACTGGTATCAATGACATAGATAGGAAAAGGGATGAGGTACTGAAGAGGGTAATATAGGGAGTTAGGCAGGAACCTAAAAAGCAGGACCTCAAGGGTGGTAATCTTTGGATTACTACCTGTGCCACGCATCAGTGAGGACAGGAATAGGAAGTTATGGCAGGTGAATCCGCGGCTGAAGAGTTGGTGCAGGGGTCAGGGGCTCAGATTTGTGGATCATTGGGATTTCTTCTGGGGAAAGGTTGACCCATACAAAAGGAACAGGCTGTCCCTGAAGGGGAGGGGGTCTGGTGGGTAGGTTTGCTAAAGCTGTTGGGAAGGGTTTAATCTAGTTTGACAGAGGAGTGGAAACCAGAATGAGAGGGCAGTGAATAAACAGAAAATATACAAGTAGATACACTGTGTAGTGAGATTGTGAGGAAGGTTACACAGTCAACAGGGTAAAACTGCATGCATAAGATTAAGGATGTAACTTGGGGAATAAAATTGATAAAGGGTGATGAATGCCCGTAGCATAAGAAATAAGGTTGATGATCTGTAGCGCAGATGGAAGTTGGCAGGTTTGACATTGTGGCCATCACTAAGTCGTGGCTGAAAGACGACCATAGCTGGGAATTAAATATCCATGGTTACGCAGCACAGTGTATTGGAAGGACAGGAAGGAAGGGAGAGGGGGTGAGGTGGTTCTTCTGATTAAAAATTGAATTAAATGTTTGGGGAGAAGAGTCATTAGATCAGAAGATATGGAATCCCCGTGGCTAGAAAGACTCTGATGGGAGTTGTATACAGGCTTCTGAATGTGGTGTGAAAAATACAGAGGTAGAAAGAGAAGGCATCCAAAAAGGGTAATGTTAGAATAGTCATGGGGGTTTTAAATATGCAGGTTGGTGCTAGATCCCAAGAGAAGAAATTTATCGAATGCCTTCAGGATGGCAATTTAGAACAGCTTGTGGCTGAGCCGACCCAGGAAATGACGATTCTCAATGGGGTATTGTGTAAAGGAGCTGAAAGTAAGGAACCCTCAGAAGGCAGTGATCGTGATATAACTCATCCTGCAGTTTGAAAAGGAGAAACTAAAATCAGAGGTGTCAGTATTACATGGGCTAAGGGGGACTACAGAGGTATGAGAGTGTAACTGGCCAAAATTGATTGGAAAGGCACTGCTGAGCCTTTCAAGAGTAGTCAAAGCCAAAGTTAAAGCAAGAAAGGCATTCAAAGAAGCAAATATTAGTGGGAAGATGACTGGGAAGCGTTTAGAAGGCAACTACGGAGGTCATTATGAACCTTGAAAGGAAGAATACAAAATGTGGTTTTTAAATATATAGAGTAAACGAGAGGCGAGAGCAGATATAGGACTGATACAAAATGGTCCTGAAAAAATTGTAATGGGTATTTTGCAACAGTCTTCACTATGGAAGACATTAGCAATACTGTATTTCAAGGCTGTCAGGGAAGATAGATGAAAGCAGTCACAATTACCAGAGAGAACATGCTTGGGAAACTGAATGGTCCAAGGATGTATCCTCAGGTTCTGAAAGAAATAGCTATAGAGATTGTGGAGGCATTAGTAATGATCTTCCAAGAATCAATAGATGCTGACATGGCGCCAGAGGACTGAAAAATTGCAAAGGACCCTCTGCTGTTTAAAAAGGGAGGGAGGCAGCACAAAGGAAATTAGAAACCTGTTGGCCTAACATTGGTGGTTAGGAAACTGTTGAGGGTCGATTGTCAAGGATGAGGTTACAGAGTACCTGGAAATGTGTGAAAGGCCAAAGTTAGCACTATTTCCTGAAGGGAAAATCTTGACTTACAAACACATTGTAATTTTTTTGAAGAAACCACAAGCAGTCCAGACAATGGACGTGTATTGGATGTTGTATATTTGCACTTTCGAAAGACCTTTGATAAGGTGCCGACATGAGATTGCATAACAAAATGAGAGCCTATGGAATTACAGGGAAGATACCAGCATGGGTTGATCAGTAGGAAACAGAGAATGGGGGATAAAGGCATCGTATTCTGGTTGGCTGCCAGTTGCTAGTAGTGTTCCACAAGGTTGGGGCCACATCTTTTTTTACCTTGTCTTTCCATGATTTGGATTGTGAAATTAATAGGCTTTCTGTGGCTGTTTGCAGATGATACCCTTAGAACAATATAAAGCTAGGTGGAGGGGCAGGTAGAGATAAGGAGATGAAGAGGCTGCAGAGAGACTTAGTCAAATGAGGAGAACAGGCAAATGAAATCCAATGCTGGAAAGTGTCTGAAGATGTACTTGGGGAGAAGGAATCAAAGGGCCGACTATTATCTGGATGGGGAGAAAACTCAAAACTCCGAGATGCAAAGGGACTTGGGAGTCCTCGTGCAGGATACCCTAAAGATTAATCTTAGGTTGAGTCAGTGGTGAAGAAGCCAAATGCAATATTTGCATTCATCCAGAGGAATAGAATACAAGAGGAAGCTTGTGATGTTGAAGCCTTATAAGGCACTTGGGAGTACAGGGTACAGTTTTGGCTCCTTATTTAAGGAAGGAGAGGGTTCAGAGAAGATTCACAGGAATGATTTCTGTAATGAAGGGATAAGCACATGAGAAACACTTGATGGCTCTTGGACTGGACTCCTTGGAGATCAGAAGAATGAAGGGGAACCTCATAAAAGCATTTAGAGTATTGAAAGGCCTGAACAGAGTAGATGTGGCAAAGTTGTTTCCCATGGTAGGAGAGCCTAGGATAAGAGGGCACAACTTTAGGATTGAAGGGGGCCCATTTAAAAGAAGGATGTGGAGGAATTTCTTTAGCCAGAGGAGTGAACCTCTGGAATTTGCTACCATGGGCAGTTGTGGACACCAGGTCATTGGGTATATTTAAGGCAGTGATTAATAGGTACCTGAATGGTCAGGGTATCAAAGTTTATGGGGAGAAGGCAAGGGAGTGGAGCTGAGTCAGAAAATGGTTCAGTTCCTAATGGAATGGCAGAGAAGACTTAACGGCCTAAATAGCTACTTCCTATATCTTCTGGTCTTAGACAAAGAAGTTTACAGCTAAGACTGCTGATTAGAAGCAAAGAAATGTGCAGAGATGCATAAAGAAACACAACAGGGTCAGTGGGCAGGACTATGGAGGACAATTTCCACACTGGTAAGTGAAGTCACTCATTTGAGATCACAAAATGAATACATCCAATTAAGAAAAGTGATGAAGCAGCTGGAAACAGTTCAGTTTTGGTATGTGAGGATTGAAGTGAATTTTTATGCTAAGGTATGAAGAAGAAGCGTTTAATATGGTTAGCCTTAAATTGTAGAAAGTTAGAAACTCAAAGCAGTTTGGCTATGAGCCTGCAATTATACTTAAAGACAAGGCACTTGAGAAAGAATAAATTGGCTTTCAAAAGGATTATTATGCAGATTTGCCAGAATATGATCCTGAGAATAGAGAATGTTTGGCAACGATTTAACTGGGGAGCAGAAACCCACCATTCCTCTCTGGGGCACTGTTTGGTTGTTTTGCCAATGGCCCCACACAATTTAAAAAATATATATATTGGTAACCCCCATGAAGGTCCTTGTTCAAGATGACAGCCTCAGACCACATGGGTTCTTGGCTATGGGGGAATTATCGGACTGGTGTAGGGCACCAGAATGGAAGAACACCTTTCAGGTGAAAGGGAGGTGCACCAGAGAAGATCTATTAATGAAGACCACCTCAGCAGTGGCCCACTAAGGGGCTCGGAGACCAAAAGACTCACACCAGACTGTGAGCTGCGGGAGACAGGCTCATGGAACCAGGAATCGTGAGGGTGGCAATGGCAAGCAGTGCTCTTGGAAGACCTTGGGTGTTAACGGTTTCCTAATCGTATCAGAGGTTCAGAACTCTGGTTCGCCGCTGGAACAAACAGGAGGCTTTGCAGTTGCAGAGGTTTCAGGAAGACAGGAGGAGAATCCATGGACCCTCAGTGTCTCTGAAGGGATACATTTTTGCTTCTCTTTCTTATTGGTGGGGGACCAAGCTGGTGGCTCCTTTTTGTGTGCCTTGTTGGCAAATCAAAATTGATACATTTTGGCTACTATATACACACAATAAAGGAATCTTGAAATAACCCTAATCCTAAACAATACTCTTAATGTTTGAACCAATTGGTAATCATTAATGACACGATTACTTACATCCATTTCAAAGAAGTGGTCCTTCAACTTGGAGGCAATTTCATAGTCTGCTCTTAGTGCAAGGTCATGAACCTTTGTGCACTCTCCAAGATCCATTCGCTATTGGAAATAGAGAGGAAAAAAGTTCTATTACTAAATAATCAACACAAAATGGTAATACATGAAATAGCAAACAAAATACCAAACCATTCAGGAAGTATAAAATGAATACATCAACAACAGGAACCCTTAGCTGCTGTGTTTTAAGCAACCAATTATTTCTGGACTTAATATGAAACTTCCAAAACAAGGTAGTACAGTAAGTAATCAATGTATACCAAGTCTAAATCATGTTTTTAAAAAAATCCTTTTTATACTTAAAGATTTCATCAAATCAATACAGTATAGAATACGGTGCAGGAACAGGCTCTTCGGCCCTTGATGTCAGGACCAAACACAATACAGTAAAAACGCCTGCTTTCTAGAATTCAAACAACTGGCCGTGGGAGTGACTCTTTTAAAGTGTTGCCTTATTCCTGCTCAGTAAGAGTTGCCCCGGTCAGAGGCTTTATCTGTAAACTTGGGGGAAGGGGTTAATTATGTATGTTATTGTTCGTCTTTTGGGATGGGGTGAAACCTTTATATGCAGCGATGGTTAAATGTTTTCAAAGAATGTGACTGAAAATAAAGCAAAATGCTTTAAGGTTTAATATATTCATGCAAGTGAAGTTTGTTCAATGCAAGTACAGTGTAGTATTTAAACTGTTTGTTCTTGATGCAGCGACACATTAATAGCTCAGTCATGGAGAGAGCAGAGACCACGAAGTTCCTTGTAATCCACTTAAGAAGTGACCTATCCTGGACACACATCTCACTTTCTGAGAAGACTGAGACAGGCAGGGTCATCGGCCACCATCTTGACAAGTTTCTACAGCTTTATTGAGAGCATCCTGGCCTGCTGCATCACAGTGTGGCACAATTTCTGCAGAGCATCAGATCGGAGGCCAAACTACAGAACCACAAGAGTGGCGGAGAGGATCATTGGGGTCTCCTCTCCACCATCGATGTGATTTATTGGGACAGTTAACAGAGTACTTCCAAAATAAGTGAGTACCCCCACCACCCTGCATGCAGCATCTTCCAGCTAGTCCTGTCAGGAAAAAGATACACAAGTATCAGAGCCAGAACCACCAGGCTGTGAAACTGCTGCTTCCCACAGGCAGTGATACTCCTGAATAACCCTCCGTGATCCTACTCTCACTTAAAATCCTTTGTATGGGGGCAGAACGGTTGCCATAGCATTTAACACAACGCCATAACAGCACCAATGTTCGGGACCAGGGTTTGAATCCCATGCTGTTTGTAAGGAGTTGGTATGTTCTCCCCAGTGGCTTCAGTTTGTTTCCTCCCACCTTTCAAAATGTACCGGGGGGGGGGGGGGGGTGTAGGTTAATTGGGAGTAATTGGGCGGCACGGGCTCATGGGCCGAAATAGCCTGCTATCGTGCTGTATGTCTAAATTTTAATTTAAATAACCATTTACTTTAATATTTGTATATACACTCTGTGCATATGTATCATTTGTCTGTACGCATGTTATGTTTGCAGCGTTTTACACCAAGGACTGGAGAAAGTGTTTTGTCAGGTTGTACTTTAACAATCGGATGATAAATAAACTTGAATTTCTTTTACATCTGTTCCATTGAATCCTTCATTGTTTAACCATTGTCAGTAATTTCTTTAAGCATCACATTATTTTCATCTTTTTCTGATTGTTTTTTTTGTTCTCTTGATTTGCTGCATTTCTACTTTTCATTTATTAAATGATGGCTAATATCTGGGAGCTAGCTTTTAAAATGGCAGCAAGTTAGTGCAATGCTGCTAGAGTGCCAGCAATTAGGCCTGGGGTTCGAATTCTGCGCTGTCTGTAAGGTGTTTGCATGTTCTCCCCGCTTTCTGCATGGGTTTTCTCCAAAGGCTCCGATTTCCTCTCTCCAAAAAAAACCCATACAAGGGCTGTAGGTCATGGGCCGAAAGGGCCTGTAACCATGCTGATGCTTTATTAAAAAATTTAATTTAACTTCCGAGTGGACCCATATAACCATTTAACGGAGCGGAAACAGGCCATGTTGGCCTTTCGAGTCCGCACCGGTTCACTGATTTTGTGCACCCTCTTCAGGCATTGGTCCCGGTATGCCTGGTCTTTCCAAAAAAAAAATTAAGAATATGAAATGTCATCATTTTTTTAACATGACTTCTCCATTAATTAAAATCTCCAATTTTAACTACTTTGTTTCTGCATGTCAAATTTATACATTGGTGCTATGAAAGGTCTGCAGATCACAATCAGTATAACTGCTGTACAATGTCTTATCCCCTCTTTTCCCAGTTTCCATAGTAAGATAAAGATTTTGCAGCCTGGAATATCCAGATCCCAAAATTGCCCAGTTTATACCAAGATCTTATTATTATAAATATAAATGTTAAGGCATGTATGCCATGCTTTGAGGTCATCAGTTTTGCTATTTTTGATGCACATTTCTGGCTTATGTATGCTCATGAGCTCACGGCAAAAAAAAAAATACAACTAGCATGCAAATGAGTGCAAATCTATTGTTCAAAACAGAACATTCATTAAATTACATAGCTTCTAAGATTGCATCTGAATGCTACTACTTGTACACTGGTACTGCTTCCATTTAGATTTATCCACATGTTATTTCCAAGATGAGAGATTGCTGACCCAAGGTATCAGTAAACCAGTGAGTTACTCAGGCTGCAAAATTTAGACGTACAGTGTAGTAACAGGCCCTTCCAGCCTTGTGCTGCTCAAATACACCTGATTGACCCACAACTCCTGTACATTTTTTTTGGAAGGTTGGGAGGAAACTGGAGTGCCCAGAGAAAATCCATGCAGTCATGGGGAGAACGTACAAACTCCTTACAGACAGCGCCAGACTTGATCTCAGGTTGGTTGTGCTGTATAATAGCGTCATTTGGCGAAAAAATTGATATACGTTGAGGTCAATCAGTGACAACATGGTTGACATTGTGATTGATTCTGCGTGACATGGAAATCAATGTACATGTTAGTTGTATATCTGGCATGCCGTTTCTATATATCATGCAAAATTTTATTGGAAAAATCCAAATTTCTGTGTCGAAGTCTAAAATCTTATGGCAAGAATCGGATTGACATGGTTTTTAAATTAATGATCAGCAACAAAGAGCATTAAAATAGAAACAAGTACAACAAAAGCAGCAGAAAACAGGATATATTTTATATTTATAGTGATTTTATGCAAAGCTGGACCAAAATATTAATATTTGGTATGCACATGAACTCTAAACACTACGCTCATACTATGTTTCAGTCAATGACCCGTCATCAGAAATACAGAAAGCTGGAAATGCAAAGAAAGAGAGAGGTGCAGAGAACAAGGGAAATAACTGATCTGCTGGAACCAAGGATTGAATGAAAAGTGATGGTGCTGCCCGAATAGTCATGGATTCTACAAGCAGGTGAAGAAGAAGAGAACGGGACCCATCAGACGTGATGTGTGGATGGAGTTGGAGGAGGTTGCGGAGGCCCTCGCTTTGCTTTAACGTTCACCAGAGAAAATGACCGCGGCAATTGTGAGGATGACGTACAGTGGACTGAATTGCATGAGCATCTTGACATTAAGGAAAAGGACTTACAAAACACAAGGAGGTAAGTCGCCAGAACCTGACAACATTTATCCAAGGAAAGGATTGGAGGGCTGTAAATATGGTTCCCCTGTTCAAGAAAGGGAGTAGAGGAATCCAGGAAATTATAGACCAGTGAGTCTTCTTTAATGGTTGGTAAACTATTGGATAAGATCCTGAGAGACAGGATTGACAAGCATTTAGAAAGACAATCTGATTAGGGATAGTCAGCTTGGATTCATCAGGGAAAGTTTGTGTCTCACAAGTCATGGAATTTTTTGAGAATGTAACAAAGGACATTGATGAAGGAAGAGCAATGGATGTAGTGTATGTGGATTTCAGTGAGGTATTCGATAAGGTTCCCCATGGAAGGCTCATTCAGAAAGAGGCAAGGAATCTAAGGAGGCCTTCCTTTGTGCATCGGGTAGAGGGTAGTTAGATGGTTCGCATTCCGTATGGAGATCAGTGTTCTGCGGGTATCTGTTCTGGGACCCCTCCTCTTTGTGATTTTTATAAATGACCTACATAGGGAAGGATTGATTAGCAAATTTGAAGATGACAGGAAAGTGGGTGGTGTTGTGGATAGTCTGGAGGGTTGCCAGAAATTACAAAGGGCTATTAAGATGAAGAGATGGGTTGAAAAGTGGCAGGTGGCACTTAACTCAGCAAGGTGTGAAGTGGATCATTTCAGTAGGTCAAATTTAAAAGCAGAATACCATGTTAATGGTAGGACTCTGAGCAGTGTGGATGAAGTGCGAGATCTTGGAGTTAGTGACATTAGGACACTGAAAGCTGAAGCACAAGTTGATAGTGTTGTTAAGGCATATAGTGTGTTGACCTTCATTGACAGTAGAATCGAGTTCAAGAACCGTGAGGTAATGTGTCAGCTATACAAGACCATGGTTAGACCCAACTTGGAAAATCATTTACACAAAAATGTTAGAGAAACTCAGCAATTCGCACAACGTTCTTTATGTAGCAAAGATAAATAATCAATATTTTGGCCTGAGCCCTTCATCAAAAAGCAGACAGGCACATGATTAAAATGGTGGGGGAAATGGGTAGGGGGAGGAGCACAGGCCTACAGGCAAGAAGTAGGAGGACAAAGGAAAAAAAGCTGAAAAGTGATAAGGAGAAGGGATAGCTCTATGAATGGAGAGGGATGGGATGGAGAGCTGGAGGAAAGAAGACAGGGGGATGGGCAAGAGAGGGAGACAGGGGAGTAGCCTAATGGAAATTGGAGAAGTCAATGTTAATGCCATCTGGTTGGAGAGTACCCAGATGGAAATATTAGGTGCTGTTTTTCCAATTTGCAGGTGGCCTTGGTTTGATGGTGCATGAGGCCAGGAACAGACATTCTGGCATGGGAGTAAATCATGGAATTCAAATGGTTGGCCACAGGAAGATCCTCGCTTGTTGCGAACAGAGCAATGATGCTCAGCAAATTGATCTCCCATTAGCAGGGAGATCATGGGAGCACCAGATAATGGACAATAGGTGCAGGAGCAGGCCATTCACCGTGATCGTGGCTGATCATCCACAATCAGTACTCCGTTCCTGCCTTCTCCCCATATCCCTGGACTCCGCTATTTTAAGAGCTCTATCTAACTCTTGAAAGCATCCAGGGAATTGGCCTTCACTGCCTTCTGAGATAAAGCATTTCACAGATCCACAACTCTCTGGGTGAAAAAGTTTTCCCTCAACTCCATTCGAAATGCTCTACCCCTTATTCTTAAACTGTGGTCTCAGGAACATTCTTCCTGCCTCTAGTGTGTCCAATCCCTTAGTAACCTTGTATGTTTCAAGCAGATCCCCTCTCATCCTTCTAAATTCCAGTGTATACAAGCCCAATCACTCCAATCTTTCAACATGTGACAGTCCTGCCATCCCGGGAATATTCCTCATGAACTTGCACTGCACCCGGTCAATAGCAAGAATGTCCTTCCTCAAACTTGGGAGACCAAAACCGTATACAATATTCCAGGTGTGGTCTCACCAGGGCCTTGTACAACTGCAGAAGGACCTCTTAGCTCCTATAGCTCCCGTTGTTATGAAGGCCAACATGCCATTAGCTTTCTTCACTGCCTGCTGTACCTGCATGATTACTTTCAGTGACTGATGAACAAGGACATCTAAATCTTGTTATACTTCTCTTTTCCTAATTTGACATCATTCAGATAGTAATCTGCTTTCCTGTTCTTGCCACCAGTGGATAACCTCACATTTATCCACATTAAACTGCATCTGCCCACTCACTCAACCTGTCCAAGTCACTCTTCATTCTCATAACATCCTCCTCACATTTCACACTGCCACCCAGCTTTGTGTCATCTGCAAATTTGCTAATGTTACTTTTAATCCCTTCATCTAAATCATTAATGTATATTGTTAAGTTAACTGCTGTCCCAGCACCGTCTGCAATAACCCCACTAGTCACTGCTGCCATTCTGAAATTGAACCATTAATCCCTACTGTTTCCTGTCTGCCAACCAATTTTATATCCATGCCAGTACCCTACCCCCAATACCACATGCTCTAATTTTGCTTACCAATCTCCTATATGGGATCTTATCAAAGGCTTTCTGAAAGTCCAGGTACACTACATCCACTGGCTCTCCAGATGCAGTAGATAACCCCAACAGATTCACAAGTGAAGTACACCAAAAGGTCATGAGAGAGGAGGTGTGGGCATAATTGAAGCATTTTCTGGAGTTGCAGGAGTAGGTTTCAAGGTGGCAATTAGGAGGAAGGGATAAGTCACGGAAAGAGTCTTTGTGGAAGGCAAAGAGAGGAGGAGATGTGACTGGTGGTGGGATCATGTTGCAGGTGATGGAAAATTAGAAGGATATTACGTTGAATGAGGATGCCAATATGCAGAGGCTGGTGGAGTGGTAGGTGATAAAAAGAGGAATCTTGTCTTTACTACAATTTGGGGCAGATGTGTGAGAAATAGAGATGCAGGTAAGGGCTGAGTTGATAGTGGTAGAGGGGAAGCCACAATTTTTGAAAGAGGAGGACATCTCAGATGATCTGAAATGAAAGACCTTATCCTGGGAGCAGATGCGATGGAGACAGAGGAATTGAGAGAATGGAATAACATTCTTATAGGGGACAGGATGTGAAGAGCTGTAGGCAAGTTAATTGTGAGAGTTGGTGGGTTTGTTACAAAAATGTATGTTAAAAGTTTGTCTCCCAATGAAGACAGATTCTGAGAAAGAGGAGAGTGTTACTAGAGATGAACCAAGTGAGCTTGTGGTCAGGATGAAAGATGGTAACAAATCGAATAAAGTTGACGTGGGTGTGTGAGGCAACACCTACGTAGATGTCAATGTAGCAGAGGAAGAGTTGAGGAGCCTTGCCTGTGTAGACTTGTAGCATGGATTGCTTCAGTTACCTAGCAAAAAGCCGGGCATAGCTGGGACCCATGGATACCCTTTGGACGGTGCAAGTGGGATGAGTCAAAGGAGAAGTTCTTGAGGGAAAGAACAAGTTCTGCCAGGTGGACTAGTTGGGCCGGTGCTTGAGAAAAAAAACGAAGGGCTTTGAGACCTTTGGAATGGGGGATAGAGATTGGATGCCCAAAGTGAAAATAAGGCAGTCATGTTCAGGGAATTGGACATTGTTGAAATGATAGAGGGCATGTGTGGTATGTCAAATGTAGGTGGGGAGGGACTGGACCAGAGGGGGAAAATATCAGTTTGGTGGTAGAATGCAGAAACAATGGGTCTACTGGGACAATTGGTTTTGTGGATCATGGGTGAATGGTGGAACTGGGCATATGAGGTTGGGAAACATTACGTTTGGAGGCTGTTGAATGATCTCTGGAAGCGATGGGTTAGAGATAGTATGTAGATGGTGGCCTGATGTTCTTTGAATGGGGTCCTGTTGAAGGAGTAAGTAAGAGGAGGTGTCTTGAGAGTTGTCATCTGACTTTGGAAAGGTAGAGATCAGTGCGCCAGACCACAAGGGCACCGTGTGTTTGACAGCGAGGTTGGGATTCGTGCAAAGAAAGTGGAAAGCAGAGCATTCCACCAAGGTGGAGACAGTTGATGTCTCAGCAGCATTATTGTGTTCATTAGAAAGATGTGGATAAGAGTAGATTTACAAGGATGGTGCCTGAATTGGAGAACACGCCTTGCAGATAGGATGAGTGAACTTGGTCTTCTTGGAATGTTGACTTCTGAGGGGTGACACATGATGAGGGGCACTGAGAAGCAGAGTCAGAAGCAGCAATGAGAAAGAAAACAGGAGGGAGATAGATTAGCTAGTTGAGTGGTGCCATAATAACCTGGCACTCGACGTTAGCAAAACTAATGAAATTATCTCCACCCTTTCCCCCTCCATTAAAAGAGCCATCCCTCTTCCCCTTGCTTGCTGGTGTGCCTTCCCTCTCTTATCCACCTTATACCTCCTGCTTATTAGACCATGCTCCTCCTCCACCATTCTGTTCAGACACCTGCTCATATTTCACTCATACCTTGATGAGGGGCTCAAGCCCAAAACATTGGTCATGTATCTTTATCTTTGGTGTATAAAGTACATAGTTTGTGTCAAGAGGGCAATTGGTGGGGAGGGAGGAATGGAGTGCTGAGTTTTGCCAGCATTGCATTTTAAAATTTCAACCACAGTGTCTGCAGAATTCGTGTTTTACTACAGAGAATAGGGATATCTGGTGTCTGGCTGGGTGATAAGAATTGACCCAACTGTTCACAAGATTAATTAATGGTTTGTATTGGAGACATACAGGGTTCTCCCTTAACGGGAGAGGAGAGGTGAGAATTGACCGGAGGAGGGGGGTAGTTTTTAGCTCTGTGAAAGGGGACAGAACAGAGCTCGACGTTAATGCGCAAGCAGAGCATTTCCGGCAATCACAGAGGTAGGTGCCTCTTCACACCCTGTTCCCTGCAAGGATCCATTCCTTTCTCTCTCATCTCCGTCACATCTGCTCCCTGGATGAGATGATCATGCCTGATCATCAGAGATGTCTTTCAAATAAAATAGCTTCCCCTCTACCATCATCAAGGTCCTCACCTACATAGCCTCCATTTCCCACACATCTGCCTTAGCCCCCTCTGCAACAAGAACAGGATTTCCCTTGTCCTCACCTATCACCCCCCCACATCTAACATATCAGGCCTGCCAGGCTGGGAAACAGCTTTCGCCACCAACTCAGCCATTTCTGCCACCTACCATGTGACCCCACCATCAGACACATTCTGCTCTCTTCCCCTCTTTCCTTCTTTTTCCCTCTGCAATTCCTTTGTCCATTCCTCCCTCCCCACCAATTGCCCTCTTGACACCTACCTTGTGATGCAGGAAATGCTTCACTTGCACCATACCTCCTCCCTCACCATCATTCTGGGCCCCTGCTTAGCCTACTGCTCTACACTCTAGCCCCAATACTGTGTGGCTAGGCACAGTCATTGATAGAATCACAGACGGCAATGAGGAACAATACAGGAGGGAGATAGATCAGTGTGGTGCCACAGCCATGCAAAACCAAGGAGGGGAAAATCAGTCCTCATTGAGGGATCAGCAGTGAAACTTCAACATCTCTAAGGATCTGTCCTGGAGCCTCCATGTCGATGCAATCATGAAGTGGTTATAATTTGTGAGGAGTTTGAGGAGAGTTGGTATGTCACCAAAGACTCTTGCAAATTTCTACAGGTGTACTGTGGAGAACATTCTGACTGCATCACTATCTGGTATGAAAGCACCAAAGCACAGGACGGGAAAAGGCTATAGAGTTCTGAACTCAGCCAATGCTACCATAGGCATTAATCCCACTCCATCAAGGACATCTACAAGAGGCAGTGTCTCAAGAAAATAGCCTCTATAATCAAGGACTTATCACCCAGGCTAAAGACCAATGGTACAAAAACATCATCTTCCCCTCTCCCATCTGATTTCAGAATGGACAATGAACCACGGACACTACCTCACTTTTTTCTCTGCTTTTACATTAAATAAATTTTTTTAAATAGTGATTTTTGGAAATTTAATCTAAAGCAACTTTTATGTAATAAACAATAATGCTGCCACAAAACAACAAATTTTGTGACACATTCATGATAATAAATTCTGAACATTGATCATGTGGATGGCCAGAGGCTTTTACCCAGGGCTGAAATAGCTAACATGAGGGGGCATAGGTTTAAGGTGCTTGGAAGTAAGTACAGGGGCAAGTACAGCAAAGAGATAAGATTTTCACACAGAGAGTGGTGGGTGCATGGTATGCGCTGCTGGCAACAGTGGCAGAACCAGGTACAACAGGATCTTTTAAGAGATTATTACATAGGTACATGGATCTGTGAAAAAGGGAGGGTTATGCAGTAGAGAAATTCTAGGCAACTGTTAGTATGGGTTACCAGGTTGGCACAACACCATGGACCAAAGTGCCTGTACTATGATATAGATTTCTATGAATCACAACTAATTTGGATCCTCTTTGAACTTCGAAGGTTGGAGGAAAGTGGATTGGGAGAGGTGAAGGATAAAAAGTGTTAGAACTGTGAGATAAAAAACCTCAGATGCTGGAAATCTGAAACAAAATGAATGCTGTAAATACTCAGATCATCCAATATCTGTGGAGAGATGAATAAGAGTTAACATTACAGGTTAATACATCCATCAGAACTGGCAAATTCTGAAGCAAAATGGAAAAGCTGACGATCAGAAATGGTTGATACACTAATATTCCCTGAAGGACATAACATGCCTAATCAGAAGACATGATGCAGTTCCTCAAATTTATATTGGGCTTTATTCAAACCGAGGCCAATGGCAAAGATCAGAATGGGGGTGCGATGTAGAATTAAATCAACAAGGAACAGAAAGCTTATGGATCTCCTTGTATGCTGAATGGAGGTGTTCTGTAAAGCAGTCATCACATCTGCATTTGTTCATTTCAACAGAGAAAACTACATCAGAGGAAGTACAGTACATTTCCCCATTAACTGATAATTTCAATTATCATAACATTTTTTTGGTGGTAACATGACATAACAAGTTAAATTTTTTTTGCACCTGACGAGCTCTGTGAGCACCAGTTTGGTAACAAAAAGAGCTCAAAACCAGCTGGGAAGGCAGATTGAGGCTGGCCGCTGGCTTAGAGAAGCAGGCTGGAATCTCAAGCCATCAACGAGCATCTGAGGGAAGTCGGCAGGTCAGGCAGTGCATGAGGAGATTGTTCTCGTTTCAGGTGACTCCCTCCCCTCTCTCTTTCCTTTTCTTCTTTACCCTCCACAGTAGTACTTGATTCTTTGCTGTTCCAGGGAAGGAACAGGGACCTCGGGCAGGATCAGTGACAGAGGTGGGGGGGTACCAGCGAGTGGCGACACCAGTGGGGGGGGGGGGGGGGTACCAGGGAGCGGCAACGGCGGATATTCTGTTTTTTCTGATAACTGATACAAGTAATCTGCTGATCTCACTGGGCTGCTTAAAGCCATTATACAGTTATCCGAAAAGTCGAGTTAACCAAAAAAAAGTTCAGTCCCAAGCTTTTCGGATATGGGGAAATGTACTGTACAATGAATTATTGCTTCATTCAAGAGAGTACTTTGCTCCCTTGAGCCGAAAGTACAGGTATTACATCTCCTGATCCCAAGCTTCGCAGTTATTTGTGACTTCGATTTTCTAACTCTGTCTCACACTTTTCCAATAATGTCCAATGTTGGTTTTCATCTTTTGACCAGGCACATTGTAACCACAAGGACTCAAAACCAATTTTAGTGCAGTATTTTTTTTTCTGTCCATGGATGCTGCCTGACCAGCAGAGTATTTCCAGATTCTTCCTTTAATTTAGATTTCTAGTTTCTGCAGTATTTTGTTATTTAAGATCATTGATATTTTTTCTCTTTACACTGTTGCCATTCACCTCCCATTTAACACTCAGACAGATCAAATGCAATTAACAAAGGACTCTAACCTGAAACATTAACTTTCTATAGGTCCTGCCTTTTTAAAAAAAAAATGTCATTAACGTTCACCAGTTCTGCTTAAACTTTTTTAGTTAGTCATTCTCTTGGACTCCATCCAATCAGAGCTATTTCCTTTGGTTTTCCCATTCGTCCCCTTCCTTTGCAACTCAAAATATTAATTTCTGTTTATCTTCACTGATAGAGCTTGAGCTTCTGAGAATTTCCAGTATTCTCTTTATTTTAGATTTCCTGAATGTGTATGTTTTAGCTTTTGATTAAATCGACACATTCCAAATTTGAAATGTGGCAGACAGCCATGGCTCAGTGGATACCGGGCTCAGCAGTGTTTTGGACCCTCCAAAGCAGAATTGGGGGAATTCTAGCTGAGATCTATCTGTAGGAACATGAAAGATCCCATTTTTGTATTTTAAACATTGGGGAGCAGAGGCATTCCTGACCACCCATCTAACTTCGCACGACGAAACAAGTAGTAAAACAAAGGAATGGCAGTGCTGCCACTAGTGTGGACCCAGGGAGAGCAGAGAGCAGAAAAACAGCACTGCTCCGGAGGGTTGCCAACGGATAGAACAGGGGTTCATGTGGCTGCAGAGGTCGTGGGAGCACTGTAGGCAAATCCACAGACACTCAGTGTCTCTGAAGGGAATTTTGCTTCTCTTCTCTGACTGTAAGGGGTGTCAGGAAACATAATGGAAACTCTTTTTGTCTGCCTTACATTTTCTGTTTTATTACATGATAATAAAGAAACCTTGAATCTTGAAGTATCTGGGGAACTTTGCTGCATAAGTTCTTTCTCCTTTGCAACTAAGGCTGTCTTAAAAGGACTAACTTTGAAGCGCGTCTTTACTTCCTGGGGCCCTGAGAGATGCTAAATGGATGCAAACAATAGCTTTTCCTTTGTACATTTTTATGCATTATAAAACTGCGACATATAAACAATACCAAAGTATAATTACATTATGAACAGTGCATTAACACACACTGCAAGTATCATATTGTTTTACATTAACAAAAACATATCGTAACATTAAGGACCTTATGAGCATATTCCATGATGAATTAATACCCACACAACAAAAACAAAACTGAGCAAGCTTAGGATGCAAAATCAACAGAGCAGCTAATAATGGATTGTTTTGATGCGGTAGATATTGGCACGGTTGGCGTAGCGGTTAGTGTAATGCCTTTACAGCGCCAGAGATTGGGACCAGACCAGTGTTCAAATCCCATTCTGTTTGTAAGGAGTTTGTATGTTCTCCTCGTGTCTGTGTGAGTTTTCTCTGGGGGCTCTGGTTTCCTCCCACTGTTCAAAACATACCAGGAGTATAGATTAATGGGGTATAAATTGGGCAGCATGGACTCATGGGCCAAAATAGTCCGTTACTGTGCTGTATGTCTAAACTTAAAAAAAATTAAAAATATAATATTCATGCTATTATAAATCCATTTATTGTACCATTACTGTATACAATATGAATCACATAGAGCAGGCTAAAATTGATGATTAAACTATATAATTTAAAAAGGAGCTGACTTGATCTAATCAATTGAGAAAACGTTTTAGTGATCTCCATTTTTCATGACAACCTATTCCAAATATCACAAAAATAACAGGTTTAAAATTACAAAAGGCACAAAACTGTTACCATCAGGGTATGACTAATTTCAAATTGAAATGGTTTATATATTTCATAAAACTGTTTACCGTTCCAGAGAGAATGTCATGTGGACAGCAGCTCAAAAGATGACTCTTGCAGACCCGATCGTCCGTAAATCTGATTCTCTGCCGACTGGCATCTCCTGCAATACAGGGGTCATAGTGCACAATCAGGTTAAGCAGGAAACTAGGAATCACAATACCGACATTATTCCACTTTATATCCCTCTGACTAAGTATGCTTCCAATACCTTGTGCCTTTCCCAAATTAAATGGACAATTTAAAATGTACCTATATACAATGAGTTCACAACATAACTCATTGATCATGGTTTGAAGGTTTGCACAAAAAATATATATGAATTCAATCTGAAAATATTTGCAGTAATTCAACAAGACCAGTACTATTAAAACTCCAATTATTTTTATGACAAATGGGTCCTTCAAGCCAAAAGATATTAAAAATACAAGTTTTAATAAATATTTCAGATCAAGCTCCTTGGCCATTTTAGCACCCAACTTCCTCCTACCTGATTCGTTTATTTGACATGGCATGTCTCCAGGTAGTTATGGAAGCCAAGATAGTTGCTTTTTGCATATCCAATAGCTGCTTGATATCAAGTTATTCATTACTATAGGACTATGAAAGCAAAATAAGTTTTATAAAATTACACTAGGGCAATAAATTTGCTCAAATTTTAGAACTGTTATAAAATAGAATAAAACACAATTCAAAATGTTAGGAGACTGGGATTACATCTGAAACAATGAGCATCAAAATTTAATTACAGAAGTTTGGAATATAATCACTGCTATCTTACGCCTTCCAAAAACCAGCATATGTATACACATTTAAGTTGCTGGTAACACCAAAGTGAAAGTATTTTGTCAGTTCTAAGGTATTCAATGAAAATTAATTGTTGTAGAATCACAACATTCCAGAGACTATTAGCATTATAAATATATCACCGTATATTCACTCTGCATATGTTACAACACAAAAATAAAACAGGCATGTGGCTCTCACAAGTACTGCCAGTGCATTACCTATCAAAACTAGCATTAGTGGGGACCCTACATCACACCAAAGTTGAAAATTTCTTGCTTTCTGTATGGGCGAAGAGAACCTCATCCTTAACCTCAGAGAATCTGGTTAGGATTTCTTGGGTTTAACTACAATGTAAATGCAGTAGTCTTCTACTGGCATTTCTTTCAGAGTCTGGACTTGCAGGGCAAGGCAGCCATCGGAAACATACTTTTATACCCAAGTACATTTTATTGTCAATAAAAATTACAAATCATACAGATGATTTCATATTTGTTTCAGTCAACTTGCATTTTAAGAGGTCATCTATCAGTCTTTTGTGAAGAAGGTTCCAGGCAAGTACCATGTCTTGGAAATAAAACCTGTAGGAAAATTAACTTTGTGATAACTAGAGAGCTGGATACAATTACACCGACTGCAGGGGAAGAAACTCACCAAAATTGTCAGTCTATCTGGACTGTACATGCTTAGAGAGCAGAGTATAGAAAATTGTACGACAGTTTAATTTCAAACTTACTGGAATAGGCAAAGAGATCCATAATCAACAGATTCAGTTAAAGGAAGTCTGAACTCCTTTTCCTACCTTAAGAAAAACAAGGAGAAACATTTCATCCAAATGAAGCTCCTAAAAGATTTAAAGAGGTCGCACTACTACTTGAAGGAACTTAAATGACTGACTGAGTTCCATTTTAGACAGCAAATCATGCCAAAACAACCAAATTATAATTAGGATTCCAATTTAAGTTCGGGTATTCAGAGGCGGTCACTTACAGTATTCTCCATACTGACCTGATTCGAACCCACTTTATACACCTGCCCACGCACTTCTTTCATCTAGCTGCATTGGAGCCATTACATATGAGAGCGATAATGGGACAGGAGAAAAACACATTGAAATCACATAAAACTAAAAAAAAAAATTAAAAAAAAGATGAAAACACCACTGAGAAGACGAGTTATAAATACATTATAAATCACCGTCCAGTATTTTATAACCTCAATTATATCACAGAAGTGCAGTGCGTTCACTTGTCTAAACTACTCCAAGCAGTTAACTTGTTAATTCTAAACCCATGTGTGCAGGTGGCAGAATTTAGGATGCTGTTACAAAAAAAAAAAGCACATGGGAAATAACATAAGCTCCATTAAGATCACACGCCAAACAATATGCAAATCTTCACAAAAATAATTTTGGTAGTTGCATCACCCTACCCTAAAGATCCTGTGTTGCAGTGGTCCAAACATAGACCGCATGCCAGGTGAACGCCTGTGAGAGTAAAGCATTGTTTAATGGATATAAACTGCTAAGAGTAAAAAAACATGAATTAAAGATATATTTAAGAAAATTACACATTAATAAACCAGAAACTGCAGATTTGGCACTGTCTGAACTATATGGCCATCATTAATATCCCCATTTCACTTTCCAAGATTCAGTATATAGTTCTTTTCCAAGACATGATACCTTATGGAATTCTTTCAGTCCAGTAAAAAAAGCCATTTGAAATCAATTGCAGAAAATCTTTGTTTTTCTTTTAGAACAAGGAGGGATTACAAATTTGAAAATCTTGCAAAATGAGAATACACACTGACAGCAGGCCTCAGGACATCAGCCTCCATCTCTCTTACTATTAATTAAGCGAGTCAACTGTATAGTGTTTTATACCCTGGATGTTGGAAAATTAAAAAGCAGAAGTGTTCAATATTTTACACCTGCAAGGATGAACTTGCACTAATCACACCTCAAGTAAAAATGAAAATGAATTACCTGCTTTTTGATTTTAGAAAATATTCAATATAAACTCTCATTTTAAAAAAAAGTTTAATTCCCTGAAGGCCATTCCAAATTAAAATGTAGGTTTTATTTTGCACTGTCCAACTGTGGGAAAGATCATTTCTCAGAGAGAACTTAAAAGGCTGTTAATAAAAATAAACTTCTAGCTCATACAAGTCCTTTCCATTGAACTTTTCAAAATTGAAATCATAGAAGTTTAAAAGAAAATGCAAAATTAAATAGACATTAGCCTTTTCCTAACGAGTGATTAAACTAGAATAAGGAAATGGAACTTTTTGGGCTGGAAAGCAAACAGAATGCACATTTGCGAGTGGTGATTTATTAAAATCTTTCATTCAGTTCTATTGCTAATAAAATTTTACATAGGATGCAATATGCAATGGTTTGATACATTTCCCAAACAAGCCTTGACATAAATATTTGCATAAAATAATTTTGTGAATTCCATAAATGAAATGATTACAAATTAATTAATTGATTATTTGTTTCAACTTTGAATGGACAATGCTAATTTCTGGAAAGGCTAGGTAGCAACCTAGCCACTAGGTTTAAACCTTAAGTGTATCTATAATCAATCAGCAAATGGTTCATCCCAATTATTTGGCAAATCAATGCCAGATATATTAAAAATTCTAAACTGCAGCTCATAAATTCATAAATTATGAATTTAATTATTTTTTACGCTGGCAATATGAAACTAAAACCTGGCATTATGAAAAGTACAAACATTAGGCCACATTTGACCCCAAGTAATCTTTCTTCTCTCTTAAAAAGTAATTTTCCTAATCTGTAAATATCTATAAAAAAATGTTTAGTTATTTTAGATTTAGAAAATAATTGTTCAAAAGATGTCAAATTTTGGCCAGTAAAGAGATCTTGGAAAGACTGGATACCAAACCAAAATCTTGTACTGAAGGTTTAAAAAAAAGGAATTAGTTAAAGAGGACAGATTAATAAAAATCTATGGCATCCAAAATGTTTTCTAAATTGAAATCAAATCCTCAACATATGTTTAACAACAAAATTATCAGTTAATTTAGAAGCAGAAAAGGGTAATGGAACTTCAACAATCAAAATGAGGGAATACTTCTTGGTAGAAACAATTTCCAAATTAATCCAACTAGCAACATCCCATCTGTCCTTACGATGAATCCAACAATTAATACATCTAATATTAGATGCTCAATAACATAATCTAAAATTAGGCAACACCAATCCCCCTTTTCTTTTTAGGATTTTAAAGTTTTATTAAGACAAGAGCATTTATTTCTCCAAAGGAAGAGATGATCTTTTTAAATTCCTTGGCATTAAAGATGATAGAGAAGATTTATAATCTTAAGTTGAATACTAAAAAGTTATCAGTCCTCTACGAGTTATTTTTGATGTCTCGAAGTAATTCCCTGCACAAGACTAAGAAACAATGGGAGCAAGATTTTCAGCAAGAATTTTCTGATGCTACGAGATTCTATCTTGAAATTGGTTACCGTATTTTTATGCATATAATGCACGCATTTTTTACAAACCAGTTAACCCACTTCGCGTTATACAAGAATATTTTTACATGCTGAAACAATGTGGACAATTTATAGCGGGTGTGGGAAAAGTAATAGCGACAATTGAAAGCATGAGCACAATTTATATAGCGGGTGTGGGAAAGTCGCACCGGCAATTTATAGCAAGCATGGGAATGTAATAGCAGCAATGAAAGAACAGGCACAATTTATAGCGAGCGTGGGAACTGGGTACATACAAAAGGGCAAAATTCAAATTTTCATCTCGGGAATATCTCTTTGGCCTGAGTGCCATGGTATTCCAAGAAACAGGATATTCTGGGTGGGACATTGCACCTTATCAATGTTAATTGCCCAGACCTATCCCCAGAGGAAGAATAATAACATAAGGATTCTTTTAAAGAAAGGCTTTTTAAATCATAACAGAATTTAAATCCTGCTCAACTCTGAACCCTGTCTTTGATCTATTTAATGATTCCTCTCCAAAGCTTGTTAATGTGTGGCAGGAGGATATCTATATTATGGGCAATTGACACCTCTGGGGGAAGTTAAATGGGTGTAAATCGCAGGAGATTAACTGTGGCGGATAGAGGGACTATGGAATGTGTTTTGCCTCATGTCCCAAGAAAACGAAAACTGCTCTTGTGAGTCAGAATGTAGAATACTTCACACATACGGTTTCCAAATGTGTGCTATACAAAAATATTTTTACTCAATTTATGATTTTCTGAGCATTATACGAGTGAAAATACATTAATTCATAATCTCTATGCACTCAACATTCATTATTGCAATTTATAATACACCGAGCTTACTTTTCCAAAATTCAAGTGTGTGTTCAATCATGGTGGCTGGATCATTTACATTAAATCCATGGTATAAGGGAAAATTTAATTCCATTTCTTAAATAGAAAGTTATAGGGTATGTTTGCTATTTGTAAGATAATAAAAGATCCAAATAGAGTATTCTAATGAAATTAGATTATTTAATTTTCGCCGTTTTTAAATACTTGAAAATGTTACCAAATACCTTCTGGAAATTTTTTAAAAATAAAAGCTGGTGAGAAGGAGAATAAACTTGACTGTTCTTGTGATCAGTATGAAAATAGTCAGCTTTGGTGCAAGAGAACACAATTTCTGTGAGATACTGCTGGACGGCTGTGCATGTGCATAGATGATGTCGTGTATTTTTTTCCCTCTAGGTTGGCCATCCCTGTGATTGTCTAGACTGCCTTTTGACTATCCAAGCCTAAAAATTCAAAACTCACTATACTTGAAATCTTTATTAAAGTAGTAAATCTCAACTAAGAATATTTTCAATTACAAACACTGAAAATTAAATGGTGAAATCAAGTTGGCATGGCTAAGAAAGCCAACTCAATGCAAATTCAATGTGAATGGACAACAAAAAGCACATTCCAGTTTTAGATCGCATATCATTACTCCTGCACTGGAACTAACTTACACATTTCAATTATCCATAATCAAGAAAGTGTAAACCCATCTTTCAGAGTCCAGGGATAAATAGGCTTCTAGTCATACTTAACAAACAAATAACCTTACTATGCACAGATGTACCAAAGCAATACAATGTCAAGCCTTGTTTGATACTCATGTACCAAGCTATTGTATTCAACAATTCTATGTATTCCTTCAATTAAATTTAGGTGTTTAATGTCCTCTTCACTATTCAACAAATTTCATCGGCCAATAAATGATCATAAGTCATAGAAAAAAGTCTATTACTAGTTGCTACATTGAAGCAATTAAGGCCACTTGATTTAACAGTGGAGCTATTTTCATACATTTATGATTAAAATACAGCATTGATTCCAGTTGTGGTTACAGAAAATACAGCAGATTAGTAGCAAATATAAAATCTAAGAATTTCAAAACATCAAGTTAAATAATTTCAAATTCCCAACCAAACTCAAGTAATATTCTAAAGTCATTGTTAATTCTCAATCCTAAGATAGGAGTCCTATCCTTGACGCACTGGATAAACAGTTTTAAAATAGAGTTGAACATTGCTTTCAACATAGACAGAATATTCTCAGATCCAAGACACGTGTCTTTAAAAATCTGATGGGCTGCTCTTCTCCCCAACTTGTGTTGTCATTCCTTACATGGAATCCTCCAAAAGTTCAGCTCTTTCAGAAAGCAGCAGAACAAAAGATCCACATGCTTCCAACTTCACAGCATGAAAATGTTGGGATGATGGCTATTTTTTTTTTCCACATGAACCATCAAATGTGTACTCTCTTCTCGCAAAGTAGTAACTCGGATCATTATGGTGAGAAAGCATTGGCTGAAATATAAATTGGCGTGCATTTCTAATTTCTTTCATTACTCAAACTAGTAAAATGTTATTGTGAAGTTCTTTTTTAAAAAAAAAATGATTTGCATTCACAATACACATTTTAAAAACGAACCAGAACAATTTCATAGCAGGTCCAAGTAGATTAGTTGCTGTAAAAAACCCCAACCAAATAAATAAAGAACAAATCCTTGCTGCGCTGGGGAGAATGGGAAAGAATATCAAGTTTTATGGGTGGGCTGCTCCAAGTTTTAATTCGGTAATGGAAATAAAATTTCTATTTGTATTTTAATTAATGCCTGTGCTCATACAATTTCCAAAAAAATTTACAAGAATAAATTAGATTTGTAATAGTTTTTTTTCCTCCCACAATTGTTGGGGGTTGCACTAAACCATGACAATAATTGAAGGTTGTTATGTAAGCTGATCTCTTTTACTCTATCTTTTTCCTTTGGGGTAGTTTAGAGGAGGGTTGGGAGGGATGGGTGGGTTAGGGTTATCTGGGGTAAAATATTATGTATTTACTTATATTTTTATTATGATCAATAAATAAAATTTTCAAAAAAAGAGAATAAATTAGATTATAGGTCCATTGCATACATGATGCTTCCCACATTCTGGGGAAAAGTGTTTGGATGCTTTTCGTAAAGCAGGATTAAGCAGGAAGCAATACATCTCCTCTTCCTCTCTCTGTCAATAAAAATGTGTGGTAGAAAGGACAATCAAGTTGAGCAGAGCAGTGTGTAAACCTATTTCTGTCCTGAAAGCAGCATTCATTTTAAAGGAGAAAAGCCTATTACTTAGATGCACATCTCAGGTTTTAAAGTGGCACGTTTATTAATGAAGTTTGAATACCAGTAGTGATTCTGCCTGTAAATTCAAACATTTGCCAGAACCACCTATCACTCTGGTTGTTAACTATTAAGTGCAATTTGGTTACTTGAAAAGTGAAACCGTTGAAATTAATAAGCTTTTCAAAAGCAACCATGTACTTTTTTATTGCTGGATTTGGCAGTTTGTGCTCCTTTGTCCTGTTGGGAATAAAATCAGCAAGTGGTAACTTCTGATAAGATAGAGGTTTTAAAATAGCAAATCTGTGTTAAAAGAACACATGGCAAATTTTGAATTGCTCCAGAGTACTCATCATGAGGAGTAAACAATGCAGCTAAAAACCACACCGTGTCCAGTAGTTACTGGCCCCAGTTTAAATCTAGTGGTCTCAAGTTGCTGCTTGTAGATTAGTAATAGAGTCCCTTTCATTGATTTCCCCCCACCAAAATAAAATAGTAAACCTACATATCAAATTGGTCTGGCCAGAATTTCTATCACGCTGCAGACTACTCATTTTCCACTGTTGTGTACACCGCATCCTTGCACATTGCAGCTATTAAAATTGAGCGTTTCCTTGTCCACATTTATTAACACAGCTGGAAAAATTAGTCATGACTCACGGCTCGATGAACGCGGGGTGTTTCTGTAACTCCCTTGCAGACTGAAGTAGGCAGGCAAAGATACACTGAACCTTTATAAATAAAACAAGGGGCCAAATTGTTCAGTTGTATAGGTTAAAAAAAGAGTAAATGCCCAGCAAATTCAACAATGCATCTAAATGCAGTATTGCATGCCCTGGAAGGGAGAAAAAACCTTTGTAGTTATAATTAACCCATAGGCTTTAAATAGAAAAGTCCCCATATCTTCCAATTTAGCTAAACAAATTTTGACTAAAAACAAATGTAACTTTAGAAAGCCTCATAAAAACAGCTCAATTTCCCCCATTTTAAACTATTTCCCACATGCCCTCCCATACCAAACCCCGTCATTTGAACTATAAAGTATTTCGAGATAAATGCTGATCCATATTCACCCCAAAAAAGCCCTCTGAGGATCCACTGAACCTCTGAATAGCTATGTTTTTGCAAAATAAAGTAAAATGCATCTAATGCTATCAGAAAAAACATGTTAATGACTAGTAGCTTTTATTTAATCTTTTGGATCAAATCAGAATGGTCACTGTTTAATTCTGTACAAATTCAGGTTATATTCACTATTTTATTTTGTATAGCAAATAAATGCTTCCAGCTCAACCAACTGCATATTGCAGAAATGTCTGTAATATAATAATACAGCATGTTGGCCCAGATTTTCTGGAATCAAGACATCTACATACATCATTCCTTCCCCCTGATGTTGCTTTTGCTATAAAGTCTACCTCGTGGACCAAGATGAACCTCCCAGCCCCTACCCTAAGCCAATCAGCAACACCTTGGTCAGGGGCAAGGCTTCAAATGCCACCGCGGGGTGATGTGGGCAGGCCAGGTCTCACCCACATGACTTCTCTGAACATTTTGAATTTTTTTTTAAATATTAAAAAAATACATAATTATTTAAGTCTTAACAATGGAAAATTTTGAATTTTTTTTTTACAAAACAAAACACAACAGAATAACAATCCCTACCCCCACCATTTTATACCCACAGTATAAAACCATACACCATCAGGGCTTACAGTTGGGTTAAAAAAAAATATCTTCTTTGGGGAGATCACAATTTTTTATAATAATAGCACCTTTTCTTTTTTATTCATATTTGGGCCTCTATAGTTCAAATATGGTTGCCATATTTTATAAATGTCATCTTTGTTCTTTAAATAAGTGATTTCCCCCCCCCCATAGATATTCATCTGTCTTCCATCGTGTTATCTGTAGAGGGGAGTCGGATTTCCAAGTAATCTCCATACATTCTTTAGTCACAGCCACAACTATTTTAACAAATGAAATTTAGTTTGTTACTTATTTCAAGAAAATTACCCAAAAGATAAAGCTCTGGGTCGTCCACGAAAGCCACCCGCTATCCTTTAGTATTTCAGTAATATTCTGCCAGAAAGGTCTCACCTTCACACATGATCATGTAGCATGTACAAACGTTTCCATTTCTTTTCCACATCTAAAGCACATCTCTGATATTTCCAATTTTGATTTATGTAATTCCTGTGGTGTGAGGCATAATCGGTGTAGGAAATAATATTGTACTAATCTGTATGTTGCATTTTAATTGAGGTCATACTATCCAAACACCAATCTTTCCATTATTGTAAACCTAGATCCGACTCCCATCTCTCTCTCTCTCTCTCTCTCTCTCTCTCTCTCTCTCTCGCTCTCTGTCAACCTGGTTTTGGCCTCACATTTTGGAGAGCAAAGTACGTTTTAGATATAAATTTAGGTGTGTTCCCCAGCCAAATTGTTCATTTCTTCTCACTAATTTCAGGTGGAACCAAGTTTGGTCCCCATCTTTCTCTCAAGAACAATCTTAACTGGAGAATGCAGAAGAATGTCCCATTAGCTACTCCATATTTATTTCTTAATTGTTCAAAAGATACAAGAGATCCTTCCCTATAACAAACATTAACATAACTTATTCCTTTGTCATATCATGAATCCAATATTTTGTTACCAAGATTCATAGGCAGTAGTACATATTTACATAATGGTCTTTCCCCCCCCCCCCCTAATATATTCATTTATTTCTTGCCATTTTCTTATCATATGTACTGCATTAATAAGGATTATCCTTTTTTTTTGTATTGACTTGACAATCCACATATATGTCCTTTGTTGTCTCCTCCTTTATCAAATTCAGTCCCTTTCAAATTCATGAAGGGAACCGTTTCCTTCAAAGAAAGATGATAGAAATATTTCTTGTGCTGATCGATGATAAATCCAGGAGTCCAAGTATCCCAATTTATAATCCCATGTTAACTTTTCCAGTTCAATTCTTGGTACTTTGTTATTCCATAGGATTTGTCTTATACAATTAGGTAAATAATTTAAAGAAATGTTTAATTAGTGCATTAGACGATTGAAAGAGATACTACAGTCTTGGCATTACCTTCATTTTTATGCAATTTAACCTTCTTATTAATGAAAATGGCAGATCTTTCCATTTCTGTGAATCTTTATTTTTTTTTCTAATAAAGGGGTATAATTAAGCTTATACAAATTCTGTAAATTATTATCCATCATTATTCCTAAGTATTTAATTCCACCCTTCTTCCATTTAAATCTTCTACCTTTTTGGTATCTTTCATAATCAAAGTTTGCAATGGCATTATCTCACTTTTGTCCATATTTATTTTATATCCTGATATTTTCTCTGAACATTTCTTAACAGTTCTCAAAGCCCCACTCCAACTTTGCCATCTGACTTTTTTAAAAATAAAACTAATGGAACACCACGGTGAATGGAATTATTAAAAATAACCAACTAAAAGCAAAAAATATTAAAATTATTAAGCAAATTATTAAAAATTGTAATTTACCTTGAGACTTTCCTTTCTTCACAGCAATCCTACAATCGAATGAATGGACTCACAGATACTGCTCAAGGTTCTAAGAGCAAATTCTCCAGAGGAAATGCTGGAGAACCTCTTTAAGCTCCTGCTCACTAGGAGTCCACCAGCAGAGTTCAGCCAGTAAGTGTGGCACTCGTCTGTCACACAAGTCCCAAAACTCGCTGGCATTAATGCTGACAAATACCAGCAAGGCAAAGCAGAACCAAATCAGTGTTTTATTATTGGGTAGTAGTCATTTTGTCAATCGATATTGTTCTGAAAGGTGGTTCCAAATTGAGATAAATGTTTGCAGATTTAACATTGGATCAACTAAATGCATAAAATGGTCAGATGTTCAAATGGTTGACTTCAAATCAAAAGTTTGAGAGCTACAATATTTTTGTGGGTCCATGTCGATGCAATCACAAAGGCTCGCCAGCCGCTCTACTTGGAGATGTTTGAGGATGGAGCTAGTGGAGTTGTTCAAGTGAACCGGTACGGACTTGAAGGGCCGACATGGCCTCTTTCCGTGCTGTAAACAGTTATATGGGTAGCCACAGGATTTTAAAAATTTATTTAATTTCACCAGAACTTCTGCTTGATCAAGATTCTACTCTCCTGAATAAAATCATATCATTCCTGTCTACTTATACTACAATAAAACTTGGTTGCAGCGGTTGCAAGGGAAAATTGGTGGGTTGGGGTTGGGTGTTGGGTTTTTCTATCCTCACCAGACTACAAAAAGAACCGCCCCTGATTCATAACACCAGCTGAGTCCCAAGTTGGACTCCCATGTGAGGAAAACTATAGAAAGTGTAAACCAATTGCCTAGCAATCAAGCAAAATAAAACCAGAAAACAGATGCTCATTCCCAGTAGTTTCCTTTCCTGTATCAGTGAAGATTATCCTTCACTCCTGTTGACCTTCCTCGCTGCTTGTTAGCCACTGGAAAATACCAAGGAATTTGATTTTTCCCTCCCTGCATGCAAATGCTATCCTTTATCTGGCCACATCCCTGTGAAGGATGTTTGCAGTATGAAGCTGGAAGTTTGTTAACCTTGACCACGAGTGAAACAGAACAACAAAATTTAGTTTACCAATCTAACAAGCTTCTTTCACTCCTCAGTAATGTATACGACCGCTGCATTCATGAACATAGAAACTGACAGCAGAACAAAGTACAAGCTCTTTAGCCCATGATGTTGTGCTGACCTATAAACCTACTCAACACCCATGACCCTCTATTTTTCTTGCATCCACGTCCCTGTCTCAGTCTTTTAAATGTCCCTGTTGTACCAAACTCCACCATTGCCCCTGACAAAGATTCCAGGTACCCACTACTCTCTGGGGAAAATTGTAGCTCTAATATCTCCCCAAATGACTCCTTTGACAGGATACCATCCAGATTTGTGGCTGGTAATATGGACACTGCTTTTGACAATATATAAATAAATATTGTTAAAGCTGTAGAATCCATTATTCAAACATTTGTTATTTGAATTATCTATATTCTACCTATGATTCTATAGCCCACCCCCCCCCCCTCCTCCCCAACTGTTAATACAAATACTCTGGAAGGAGTATAGTTAGAATGAGACAAAAACCAAATGCATGAAAGCTTCAAGATACTAAAAACATCACTAAAGGTCATCTGATTGAAAGAACACTGTTAGCTTTCAAAAATAATGCAACCTGAATTATTTGTTATATGAAATCTTGTGACCTATTAACAAAATAGCTTATTTGGAATGATGGTTTTAAATATTTATTAATCCTAATACATTTCACAGAAAAAAATTCCAGAAAAGAGAATTGCATGATCATTGTTTAGAAAAGGATCAGTATGAATTTTTTTTTGTCAGAATTAAACTTGCCAATATTAGGGGAAGATGATGTGAGGAAACTGGACTCTCCGTTTACAGATTTAGAAATAAAGGATGTTATTCAACAAATGTCTAATGGGAAGTCTCCAGGAGATGATGGGTTCACTGTTGAATTTTATAAAGTTTTTTTTATGACGATTTGTCTTCTTTATTTATGGATGTTCTTCATCAGGTAACGCAAGAACAAGCTTTACCAGACTCGTGTTTAAGTGCAATAATAATGGTTATACCAAAAAAAAAGATAGAGATCCTTTGAATGTAGCTTCATATTGGCCAATTTATTTATTAAATGTATATTATAAAATAATAGCAAAATTATTGGCGAACAGACTTGCTAAGTATTTACCACAATTGGTACATGCTGATCAGGCTGGTTTTATTAAAAATAGGTATGCCTCTGACAATATTCTTAGAGTGATTTCACTGATCAACGCTTCACGTCAGCAACACAAGCTACCAATGGTAACTGCTCTAGATGCTGAAAAAGCTTTTGATAGGGTCGAATGGAATTTTTTTATTTAAAGTTTTGGAGAAATACAAGTTTGGACCCTTTTTTATTGGTTGGGTGAAGGCACTATATAATAATCCCATTGCTAGGGTGGTGACAAATGGTCAAACCTCTTCTTTTTTAAATTATCGCGCTCAACTCATCAAGGTTGTCCTTTGTTGCCAGCTCTATTTGCATTGGTCATTGAACCATTAGCTCAAGCGATTAGGCAGAATGAGAACATTAGAGGTATAAGGATAACAGACGATGAATATAAGATTAATCTATTTGCTGATGATGTTTTGATATATTTAACTAACCTGGAATGATCTTCAATTTACTTGTAAGAATGTTTAGAACAATATGGTAAATTGTCAGGATATAAAGTGAATTGGGACAAAAGTGAAATATTTCCAATTCCTGAGGGAAATTACAACCAGTGTAGACAAATTACTAAATTTCATTGAACTGATAAAATCAAGTATTTAGGTATAATGATTGATGTAAATATTCAATCATTGTCTAATTTAAATTATACACCATTAATGAGAAAGATTAAAGTGGATTTGATTAAATGGAAGGATTTACCTTTGTCATTAATAGGCCGAGTAAACTGTATTAAGATGAATATCTTTCCACGATTCCTTGTTTACTTTCGAAATCTTTTTTTCAGGATTTAAATAAAGTAGTTCGAGAATTTTTATGGAAGGGAAAATTAGCCAGAGTAGCGATACATAAATTGACTTGGAAATATGCTTTGGGAGGTTTATAATTACCTCATTTTCAAAATTATTATGAAGCAGTTCAATTAAGATTTAATCGCTCAAGCGATTAGGCAGAATGAGAACATTAGAGGTATAAGGATAACAGACGATGCTGGATGTTTCGTGCTCCCCCCCCCACCCCCCCCGCCCAGCTGGGCTAGGGTAGAATTGGCTGGTATTTCTGAACCTTATTCACATCAATTTTTATTTAAGTGGAATTCTGTTTTATTACAGAGATATAATGTACCGATTTTAAAACATTTGTTAGAGATTTGGACTAAAAGGAATTTATTAATAGGCTCAAAAGGTAAAATATCAGTTCAAACCCCAATATATCAAAATAAATTGATTCCTTTTTCATTGAATAATAGATTTTTAAGAGAATGGCAGGTTAAAGGAATAAAGTTATTTCAGGATTGTTTTGAAGAGGGTAATTTGTAATTTCAATGAATTCTTTGTTTGTTTATTATCAAATAGAGCATTAGTGAAAGATAATTTTGCAAGAGAAATGAAAATTCCCAAGTTAATGAAATTTGAGTTAATGATTTCTCACTTTTCAAATAAGGGTTTTATTTCTGAGATATATGCATTGTTACAAGACACTATGGATAAAATAAATTTAGATAAATCTAGGATTAAATGGGAAAATGATTTAATTTGTGATATTAATCAGGCCGATTGGGAGACAATGTGTTTTGATGGTGTGACTAAATTGCTTAATGTAAGATATAGTATGATTAATTATAATTTTTTGCATCAGTTATATCTAACCCCTGAGAAATTGAAAAAATATGGATTTAGTAATTCAAGAGTTGTGTTTTAGATGTGGATTATGTGTAGGAACATTTTTACATTCAGTTTGGCTTTGTGATAAGGTTCAATCATTTTGGTTAAAATTAGGGAATTTCTTCAAAATTTGTTTAAAATACAATTTTTGTTAGATCAAAAATTTTTTTTTGTGGGGTTATACTGCTCCATTTATGGATTTGGGGTTAGATAAGTTTCAGACAGCATTTTTTCGTTTAACACGTGCTGTAGCACATAAAGGTGTTGCGATTTCTTGGAAAGACAAAGTTTAGATAAATGTAAATTGTTGGCACAATGAGTTGAGCTCCTGTATTTATATGAAGAAAATAACAAACAACTTGCATGATAATTATGACTTTTTTGTTAAGATGTGGTCACCTTATTTGAAATGTATGAATTTAGTAATATCTTAAACTGCTGTATGTGTTTCCTTTATTTTCTTAATGCTTCCGTTGTGGAGTTTGTTGAGGGTGGAAGGGGGTGGGATAGTTGTAGTTTTCATTTTTATATTACAGACTTTGTAAAAGATTTTGTTTTGAAAATATTAAATAAAGTTTTTTTAAAAAAGAAAAAGTTCAGTAAAATTTGCGGAAAAAAGCTGCGACAAACTTCTTACAGAACTTGGGGTAGTAATGCTACACAACCAACTCCACTCCTTCTGAATATGACTCCTGATCCAATTGTCAAAACATAAAGCCATTTTCCACTTAATAAAAGTTGCATTTAAAGTCACATTTCAACATAGTACAGTTCCTTTGGGCCATGATGTCCCAACCTACATAAACATACTCCACAATAATCTAATCCTTCCCTACCTCACACCTATAGACCCCTTTCTTACATACATGTTCCCATCTAAGTGCCATTTAAATATCCCTTTTATACCAGCCTCCACCACCCACCACCCACCCCCCCCACCCCAGCAATGTATTCCAGGCATCACTCTCTGTGTAAAAATAAAAATTACCTCTGACATCTCTCCCAATCTTTCCTACACTCACCTTAAACAGATGTTTTCTGGTTTTACTACTCTTGCCCCAGGTTAAAGGTGTTGGGTGTCTCTGCCCCATATAATCTTATATACCTCATTAAAGTCACTTCATGTTGATTTCTCATGGTCAAGGCATAATTGAAACTTCTCTGCAGAGGGGAAGGGGTGGGGGCTATAAGGGAAAGAAGGGAGGTGCATTCATTTAATTCTTTTCTCTTGATTCCAGGAAAGCGTGTTTGCTGATGTCAAGTTCCAACTTATAATTACATTAGCCTCTTTCACACTTGTGTCCCACTAAATTGGATGTTCAGTGTCTTGGGATAAGAATGGGGCTTTAGCTTTTCTCATTTGACCACTCTTAACTGAGACACTGAACGCTTTCACACTTTCAAGGAGCCATCTCCGCAGTTAGGACTGTTCTACCTTCTACCAGTGACGTCATGACGCATTGAGCGATAGTGGACCTGCCCTAAATCCTGATCAATGTATTAAGATCTTATATTTGAACAAAATTAATCACACCCAATTATAACATAATTAAGCTTTACGTACAGCCAATATGAGTCATTCAGCCCCTGTTGTTGTTGTGTCGACCTATATAAAGCTTTATAAGGGACCTTGGGAAAATGCTATCAATAAATAGCAATAGTGGACATTTTTAAAAACAGGGTGGGAAAGTTGGTAGTGTTTTAGCACACAGTTTACACAGTGTGGGTAAGTTTGTAGCACTATCATGTACAATTTATAAATACCATGGGAAAAAGCAATGACAGACCTGCCCTCCAAGAATTCCACGCGGCAGAGAAAGAGCTGTATGTTCAGCTGCATGCACGGGCCATTCATGGAGGGGTTTCTCTGCCACACAGCATTCTGGGAAGTCAGGTCGCCATTGCTTTTTCCCCACGGTCTTTATAAATTGTGCGCTTTTGCGCTAACTTTTCCGTATTGTTTAAAAATTGTCCACTATTGCCATTTATTTCCTCGCTCCCTCCCCACTGCAATTTTCCTACGGCAAAGTTTATGCCTTCATTTTAATCTTTTCTTTCTTCACATTCCTGTTCTCTTCCAAAAACTTGGCTCAGTTCAATCCCAAAATGCAATCGCCCTTTCACACTTGCATGATTACAATGCCGCCGTCTGCAGACGCTGGGGATTGTACTAGGGGTAGAGGCCATCAATCCCCAGTGCAGATGACATCATCTGATGCTGACGTCGAGCTGATTTTGCTTTCACACTAGACACTTTAAATGCTGATTGGCCTTTAATTCCTGGGATCACTTGCAAGTGTGAAAGGGGCTTATAATAGAAACTCTTTCTCCACATCTTTGCAAACCAATATTCTGCAAGGGATAGAAAATATTTGCAATATTTGTTACAGATTTTGAGGTTCATTGACAAAATGGTGGGATAGCCTTCTGTTTGGCACATCTAAATTTAGTCTAGATGTACTGATTTCCAGATGGTTGGCTTGCAGTACATCAAAGACATGGATGAACTCATTCCTGGCTTTCCAACCTGTGCATTTAAATTTCCACTCTCTTTAAAATGTCCCTAATTAAAAATATTTCACAATTGTTCCAAGATCTCTGACAGCAGTGAGCTGCAAAAAGACATCCTCTGGGCCTGTGAAGCCAGGGCCTCCAGATATGCCCTCCAAGGCCAAACTGCTCCTTGTGAACTACTTTGCCCTAAAGGAGTTATGACAACCAGCCTCCCAGAATGACTGGATTCAAAGTTACAACAAAAAAAAATGCAAGGAAGCAAGTGTGAAATTGGCCAGACTGAAGGCTACCTGACCATTTTGTCAATGGACTTCAATTCTGTAACAAATATTTTCTACCCCTGGCAGAACAATGACTTTCAAAGAAGATATTTAGGGGCCATTCATAATATGGTCTGTGCACTGATTCTGTTGTCATGACCTTTTGCCTTTCCATCCTTCCTTATTTCAAGTTACCCAACTAAATTAGGAATTCCACATAAATTTTGGGGGGAAAAAAATCAACTACATACACATTGAGCCCTTGCCTCTCCAAATAAATCTTGAAACTCTAAATGCAAACCAACTCAATTTTCCTCCTCTCACTCTTCAAAATAATTGAATGAAGTAGTAAAGATCCCAGAAATCTGAAACAAAGAGAAAAATCTGCAAATTCTTAACAAATCACGCAGCATCTACAGAGACAGAGTTATTACTTCAGGTCAATCACCTCTCAGCAGTTCTGATAAATGGCACTGACTAAAATGAAGGGGAAAAATTGCTTACCCAAGATCAACATTTCCACAATGTCCAAGCTCATTGAGGAGTCTCGTGATGGAGTAGTGGCCGGTAGGGAAATACCAGCTCTCTCCAGAAAAAATAAAGTGAAGAAAACGCAAAGTTCAAGAAACACAAAACACAACAAATAAAAGATAAAGTTGTGGAGAAAAGAAAGAAAATGGCACCCAAGAAGGAAAAAGTAAAAACAACGGGAAAAAAAGAAAAGACGCCGAAAGAGAAAGGAGAAGGACTTACCTGCATGAAGAAACAGGGAGCCATCGCGGAGAAGAGAGCCCGCTCCCCAAGATTGGTGACGACCCCACAGAGTCGTGACCTCCCGACCGCTGGACTGCAAAAATGGCTCTCTGAGCCAAAAAGAAGTGCGCGAGGAGTTGCACATGCGCAAGCTAAGGAAAAAGAAAACACCGACAGGAGGGGGGCCCCAGCTGAGGAGCAAACTATCACAGTGTGACCAGCTGAGGGATGCCCGACATCAGGGCTCTCAGCTGGAAGAAACAGATAACTAGCCCAGAAGAAGAGGACCAACAGCAAAAAGCCAAGCAAAAAAAACACACAGCAAAGTGAGGCAAGCAGCTCAACAAGAAAGTCAGAAGAGACACAGATACAAAGAAGAGAAGTAGAAGACACAAACACAGGTGCAGACACAGAAGAAGACCAAGCTCTGCACAGAGGAATAGAAGGTAAAATAGATGGACAGAATATAGATTAAAAAAAATTTTCAAGAACAAATGAGAGCATTAAAAGAATGGTTGACATTAGAATTTAGTGAAAAGAAAAATGAAAAGTACAGAAGAAAAAGTGAGTAGAATAGAGCTGGACATGACAGAAATAGGGAAAAGATTAGAAAATGTGGAAGAACGAGAAACGGCTGTAGAAATGGAAGTGAATGACTTAAGAAAATTGGAAGAAAGTGACAAAAAAGTTAAAGACACAGGATTTGTTAGCTCAGAAGATTGATATAATGGAAAACTATAGTAGGTGAAACAACATAAAGATCGTGGGCCTAAAGGAAGATGAAGAAGGCACAAATTTGAAAGAATTTATAAAAGAATGGATCCCAAAGGTCCTGGGAATGCCAGAAATACAGGAAGGAATGGAAATAGAAAGGGCACACAGAACACTAGCCCCGAAACCAGAGACACAACAAAAACCAAGATCCGTTTTAGTAAAATTTCTGAGATACACGACAAGAGAAAATATACTGGAGAGGGCAAGGAATAAAATTAGAGAAGACAAAAAAACCATTGGAATACAAGGGTCAAAAAATATATTTTTTAAACCCAGAGATAAGTTTTGAACTCCTAAAGAAGAGGAAGGAGTTTAATACAGCAAAATCAATCCGATGGAAAATAGGTTATAAATTTATGTTAAGATATCCAGATGTGCTTAAAATATTTATCCCGGGGGAGCAAAACAGACTGTTCTCGGATCCAGAGAAACCATGAGAATTTGCAGAATGCCTGCAGGACAGAAGGAGAGATGAAGAGATGTAACAAGAACGAAGAATGACGACAAACTACATATAAAGATGTAAAAATAATGTACAAGTAAGAACTAAAGAAGGGAAAGAAAAGGGAAGAAAGGAAGTAAGGGGGGAGAAAAAAAGAGGGTGAGCTTTGTTATATGTGAAGATAAAAGTCTTTTCTGGAGGGGGTTGGGTGGGAGAGAATAACCGTAACTGCGAAATCAGTTGATGCTTGCGAGTGGGATCACAATCCAAATGGAGAGGGGAGTTGTGGTTGCCCAGCAAGGGACAAGGGGCAACTCAGAGAGGGGGGGGACATTTGGGGGTTAAGGGAATTTTAGATGTGGGTATTGTTGAAGTATTTTATGTTTTAAAAGTGTTGTCATACATTGAGTTCAAAAAGGGAAAACTGAGAGATGAAAATGGGGAAAAGGGGGAAGGTGGTCGTGAGGAAGCGGAAATGAGGTGTAAACAGAATATGAGATGGCCATGTTGAACTATATGACTAATAATATTGATGGAGTACATAACCAAATTAAACGAAAAAGGCTATTAAATTTCCTGAAAAAAGAAAAAATAGACATAGCATTTGTGCAGGAAACACATCTAATTTAAGTGGAACATAACAAATTAAGGAGAAACTGGGTAGTAGCGGCAGCATCATATAATACAAAAGCCAGAGGTGTAGCTATATTAATTAATAAAAATGTACCAATCAAAATAGAGGAGGAAATAATATATCCAGCAGGGAGGTAATGATAAAGTGTCAGATATATTCAGAATTCTGGAATTTGATCAATATATATGCCCCTAATGAAGAGGATCAAAAGTTTAATGTCCAAGCTCATTTACTTTTACATGTTCCCAAATGATGTGTATAGAGCAGTGGTTTTCAAATTGCCCCCCTAAACTCACATTCCACCATAAGCAATCCCTATGCCATAAGAACTCTGTGATGACTTAAGGAGGTATGTTAGTGGAAAGAAAAAAGTTTGAAAACCTCTGTTTTAATAGTACCTAATTGACTCATTATATGCACAGTTTCATAACCCACAGTAAATGGGCCAATGACAACCAAACCCAGGGACTTACGCCCTGGTATTTATAATCACAATTCCTTAATCTTCATCATTCCCTCACATCCTTTCTCTCAGATTTTTTCCCCATACAATTCCTTAAAGCAATTCCCATCCTTATACTTTTCCTTTTTCACAGACTAGAACCCAAAAACTATAATTGTACATCGTTCAGCTTCATCGAATTTGATCATTGTTCAGAAATCAGTCTCTTTTGCAAAAGAGAAAATCAATTACAGCTAGTAATTCTGCTAGTGTGATCCTATGTTTTGGTCTTATGGCACTTTAATTCTTCTGGCTATAATCTTAACCATCCAACCTTTTTTTTTAAACACTTAAAGTTTAAGAAACAGCATTTCACCTTTTGTCTAAACACAATACAATATTCTACACTGTTAGTTTAAAACTTTTCATTAACCTTACACCACATAGAGGCTCATCATTTATTTGCTTACGAGTTCAATTATCCCTTTTTGCCATGCACTTCATCCCTACTGATAAAATCACTTCAGCCTTTCACCCCATCATAGATGTTACTTTTTCCTCTGTTCCCTTTGTTATTGAGAATCTTAAGTCATTTACTAACATTTTCTAGTCCTGACCAGAAGTTAGCAACCTGAAAAATTCTGTTGCTTTTTCCACAGATACAGTCTGGCAAATTTTTATAGCATTTTCTAATTTTATTCTTGGAATCTGTTGATTGATGACGCTTTGAAAGAAAACTTTACATTTACTTATTTTTATCCAGAGCTATAGATAAATGCACCTTCAAGGCATCTCCATGTTGCCCTCTTAAAGTTGTCTGGTGAAGAACCACAACTTTACCAGTTACATACCATTCACTTAGCTCATTATATCGTAACCTAACAATTCCCACGTAACATTCTTTATTTTCACTAGTGACAAACTGATGGATTTATGGTGACTTGAAAAGAGGGACTCTCACCACTTCAGCTGTGTGTGTTAAATTAGTTCCCTCATACCGTTGGCAACGCCTCTCCAAGCCATTTCCCCCAGATGTCTTCAGCACTCACTGTTTAAACAAAGATTTAAAAAGACAAAAGAAATACAGAAAAAAAATCAAAGGGATATCAAAATGATCCTAATCCTTACTAGCAGGCTGATTTGTTTATTAAAAAAGTTTTGATGAGATATATACTTTATACTTGATCATACAGCAAGTATAGCATACAATGCTGTACAAAGCATAGGCTAGTCTCCGTATATGTTGTACATCTGACTGCAGTTTTGCAATTGATAGAATAAGACACCTAGGATGATTAGAAAGATACAATTGTGACAAATCTACTGTTTGAACAAGTAAATCTTAATAATTTTGTCAATCCTGAAGATCAATTCCATCCATTAAATCGTTCCAAGGTACTTAACCAACCAAAAAGGATGGAGAGAAGATCAATGGCCAGCATGTCCTATATCACAAATACAGAATGAAGCCCGTATGAAAAATCACAGGAATCAAATAGTTGTTACAAACAATTGGGAAATATGAATTCATCAAATAAATTGGAAAATTCAGTGAACTACTGGCATTTCAGTTGAGATCCACTTAAACGCACATTTCCGTTTTCCCTCTGGGTAATGCACAGCCCCAAATGAAGAACATTTGTGAATCCTCAGGAGTTTGTGGAAGTTTGATAGGACATCGGAAACACTGGCAAATTTCTACAGATGCATGGTGGAAAGTGTGCATCACGGTCTGGTGGAGACATCAGTACCTCTGAGCGCCAAGCCCTGCATAAGGTAATGGGCACAGCCCAGGACATCACAGGTAAAACCTTCTCCAATATCGAGAACATCTATAGGGAACACTGCCGTCAGAAAGCAGCAGCAATCATCTAGGATCCACATCACCCAGCACACGTTGTTACCATCAGGTGCCACAAGACTTGCACCACTAGATTCAGGATAGCTGCTACCCCTCCATCATCAGACTTCTTAAAAAATTCAATCAGGGACTCATTTAAGGACTCTTACTTTTGTTCTTTGTACTGCTTCCCCCCACCACCCCCCCCCCCCCATCTCTCTGTATTTCACAGTGTATTTACAGTTTTTTTGCACTATCGGGAAGTGGCAATTCTGCCTCACCCACAGGAAAAAGATTCTCAGGGATGTATGTGATGTCATGTCATGTATGTATTCTGATAATAAATCTGAAATCTATAATCGGACTGATGTAATTTCCTCTCCCGCTTTGATATGACAATCCTTTAAACACGAAGTGGCTAAAATCCCAGGACAAACCTATTCTAAAACTAATGATCTTGCAGTCTCCACCTCGGTGGCCAATAGAAATATTATAGCACAGAACAGGCCCTTTGGCCCTTCTAGTCGTGCCATACTGTTATTCTGCCTAGTCCCATTGACTTGCACCCTCCATACCCCTCCCATCCATATATCTGTTCAAATTCTTCTTAAATGTTAAAATTCAGCCCACATTCACCATTTCAGCTGGCATTTCATTCCACACTCCCAGTACTTTCTGTATGAAGAAGTTCCCATATTTCCCCTAAACTTTACCCCTTTCTCCTTTAACCCATGTCCTCTGGTTTGTATCTCACCTACCCTCAGTGGAAAAAGCCTACCTACATTTACTCTATCTATCCTCATAATTTTAAACACCTCTATTAAATCTCTCCTCATTTTTCTATGCTACAGGGAATAAAATCCCAACCTATTTAACCTTTACCTATAACTCTGGTCAACATCCTCGTAAATCTTCTCTGCACTCAATACTCCACATTTAGCCTCACAAATGTCTTATACAACTTTAACATCATCCCAACTCCAATACTTGATTTATGAAGGCCAATATGCCAAAAGCTCTCTTCTACCTGTGACGCTACTGTCAGAGAATTATGTATCTACATTCCCAGATCCCTCTGTTCTACCGCACTCCTCACTGCCCGACTATTTAACTGGATGATCTTTCTTGGTTTGTCCTTACAAAATGCAAACCTCGCATTCATCTGCATTAAATTCTTTCTGCCATTTATCCAGCTGCGAGCTTTGAAATCCTTCCTTGCTGTTCGCAACGCTTCCAATTTTATATCATCTGCAAACGTGCTGATACAATTTACCACATTATCATTCATTGATATAGATAACAAACAACAATGGTCATAGCTCCAATCCCTGAGGCCCACTATTAGTCACAGGCTTCCAGTTTGAAATGTAATTCAATTCAAACCATGCCAACTGCCATCTTGAGCTAGCAATACAGGCAGAGATCCTTTGAAGAATCTCACCGAAAAGCTCGCAAGAACTTGAAGCTTGAGGCTAGTGCTGGAAATGAGGCATTTTGCCACATGACTTTACCAGTGACCGAAAATGAGTCACCATGAGCTACACTCCAATCCTCCAGCTGGACATTTTAAATATTTCTGCAATGGCCCCTGAAATTTTGACGCCAGCCTCCCTCAAAGTCCGAGGGAATACCTGTCAGGCCCTGGGAATTTGTCCACAGTTATTTGCTTTAAGACAGCAGGCACTTCCTCCTCTTTAATCTGTAGAGATTCCATGACCTCACTGCTCATTTTCCTTACTTCCATTGATGCTGTACCAGTTTCCACAGTAAATACAGATGCAAAAAAAACATTTAAGATCTCCCCCATCTCTTTTGTCTCCATACACTCTGATCTTCAAGAGGACCAATTCTACGCCTTACTATCCTTTTTCTCTTAATATACTCCTCAAGTACCTAATTTTCTCCATGTTCCCTATACCTGCTATACAACTCTCTTCATCCAAATCAGATCCCCAATATCCGTTGAAAACCAAGGTCCACTATACTTGTTAACTTTGCCCGAAAGGAACATACAAATTTTCACCTTTGAAGGTCTTCCACTTACCTAGCCAGAAAACAACTTCCCAATCCACGCATTCTAGATCCTTTCTCAATTCCTCAAAATTGGCCTTTCTCCAATTTAGAATCTCATTATACCTGCTCCCGGGAAAGGTTTTGGGAGTAAGCCCTGAGGAAAATTCTGGAGTCGGAGTCCCAAAGGCAACTTATTGCTGTATCCAGCACTGGCAACTCTGCGATGCTGCTGACACCAAAATATATAGATTTTCATCATTCAGTTTGACCTGTCATTAGCATGGGGGGGGGGGGGGGTTGGGGGTCAGGTGGATTAGCATATCAACTCTGCCCTGGCTTGCGCCCTGGAGAGGCCAATCCAGCTTACCAGAGGCACAGTACCCACGGTCGACTACAACCAACGGAGGCCACGAATGGCATTATGATCATTGGATCCAAAATGTTCCCCTACACACACTTCTGTCACCTGTCCTGTCTTGTTCCCTAATAGAACATCCAATATTGCACTCTCGGTAGTTGGTACGTCTATGTATTGATCTAGAAAACTTTCTTTGTCAAATTCCAAATCACCCATCCCTTTTACAGTATGGGAGTCCCAGGCAATACATGGGAAGTTAAAATCTCTGCAGCTGGCTACTATCATTCTCTACAGATTTTCGCCTTAAATTCTCGCTGTCTATTGGGTGGTCTATAATACAACCCATGAGTGTGATCATCCCTTTCCCATTCCACAGTTCCACCATCCAGATAACCTCAGTAGACGAGCCCTCGGGTCTGTACTGTCTGAGCACAGCTGTGAAATTTCCCTGATGACCAATGCCACTCCTTCCCACTTCATCCCACCAGCTTAATCACGTCTGAAACAACAGAAGTCGTGAACAAAGCTGCCAGACCTGCAACCAAGTTTTACCGATACCAACAATATCATAATTCCACATGCCAATCCATGATCTAAGCTTGTCTGCCTTTCTTACAATACATCTTGCATGGAAATAGACGCACCTGAGAAAATTTCCACCTCGTACAAGCCTTTGACTTCTGATGTTATATGCGACCTTCCCTTCATCTTTTTCCTCCTCTACTCCCCTATCTGTTCTGGCACTCTGGTTCCCGTCCCCCTACAAATCAAGTTTAAATCCCCCTGGAACAACACTAGCAAACCTTCCCGCAAAGAAATTAATCCCCATCCAGTTCAGCTGCAAACCATCCCATTGGAACAGATCTCACTTTCCCTGAAGACCCCCCTCTTGAACTATCTCTTTAGCCACGTGTTAAGCTGCATTACCCTCCGATTTCTAACCTCACTAGCATGTGGCAAAGGTAGCAATCCCGAGACCACAACCCTGGAGTTAGGTGCTAAGTCTTTCAACTTAGCTCATAATTCCCTGAACTCTCTTTGCAGGACCTCATCACCCTTCCTACACACGTCATCTGGCTGCTCATCCTCCTTCCGAGAATGCCGTGAACTCGATCTGTGATATTTTGGACCCTGGCTCCAGGGAGGCAACATACCATCTGGGACTCTTAATCCCTTCCACTGAACCCTAACTATGGAATTCCCCCATCAATACAGCTCGTCTCTTCTCCTCCCTTCCCTTCTTAGTCAGAGGATCACCATGTTTTTTTTTAATGTCTCCTTTTCCACCTCCCCCCTTCTCACTATCACAACTTCTTACCAAGGGGCAGCACAGTTAGCGTAGTACTTAGCAAAAGGATGTGCAGCAGCAGCGACCGGGGTTCAGACCCAGCATTCTCTGTCAGGAGCTTGTATGCTCTCCCCATGTCTGTGTGGGGTTTTCCCCAGGGGCTCCAGTTTCCTCCCACCCTTCAAGATGCACTGGAAGGCTGCAGGTTAACTGGGCGACATAGGCTTGTGTGCTGAAAGAGCCTGTTAACCATGCTGTATGTCTAAATTTAAATATAATAAATTTATTGAGGGGTTCAGCCATAGGGGTGCCCGACACTGCCTACTTGTTTGCTTCCCCTCTTCTGCCCAGCTACCCTCTTCCTGCTTCCTAGGAGCGGCTGCGTTCCTGTAACTCCTGTCTATCACCCCCTCAACCTCCCAAATGATTCCAAGTTCAGCCAACTCCAGTCCCATAACTCGGTTTGTCAGGAGCTGAATGCAGATGAAGTCGTCAGGGACATTGGTCCATGACATTCTCTACAGTGATTGGACAATCAAATAATCAATCACAGATGCTCTCTCTTTGATTGGCTCGTGCCACCGTCAATCAATGAAGACACTGTTTATTGGCTGCGGCACCCGACAATCATTCGGCTGTGGGGCGGGGCGAACACGAGTTTCTTCCACCATGTTGGCGGATTCTCAGGGCGGACATATTAGATTAATTCATCGGGAATCATCGACCATAGATTTAAACAACAGAAGGATAGGCCTCACCACCGTCAATCTTACCGTCCCTAGACGTGCCCATGAGCTGGTCAAGCATGGCTCGCATTTGGGCCTGCGCCGACATCCTTCTCTCTCTGGCGGATCGGAGACGCACTTAGAAGCGGGCACACGCGTTCGGGTCGGCACGTCGGCGCCGAGCTGCTGGGGGTTCGCGCGGGACACGCCACCCGTGAGCATCCACCGGCTGTTTTCGCCTCTTGTTTTGCTCGAGCGAGGCTGCCTCGTCGCCTGCCGGAATTGACGTCACGCCGGGCGTCGGCGACGCGCCGTGGGCCGGGGTCAAAGGTCGCTGGTGATGCTGGGGGTGAAGGGTTGATGGAGGAGAGGGGAAGGTGAAGAGGGGGTGATGGAGGAGAGGATGGGGATGAAAGGGAGGGAGTTGATGGAAAAGAAGGGGGTGATTGAGGGAAGATGGAGGGGAGGGGAGTTGATGTGGGGGTTTGATGGAGGAGGGGATGAAGGAGGGGAGAGGGTTAATGGAGGGAAGGGGAAGATGGAGGGGAGGTGGTTGAAGTGGGAGGGGGATGGATGGGGAGGGGGGTGGAGGGGAGAGGGGATGATGGACGGGATGGGATGACGATGGAGGGGAGGGGGAATGATGAAGAGAAGAGGGATGTTGGAGGAGAGGGGATGATGATGGAGAGGAGAGCGTATGATCGGGGATGATGTAGGAGAGGGGGAGGAGAGAGGATGATCAGGGAAATGATGGAGGAGAGGGAAAGATGGAGGGGAGGGGTATGATTGGAGGAGAGAGATGATGGAGAGGGAACGATGGAGGAGTGGGGGACTGATATGGGGAGAGGGGATGATGAAGGAGAGAGGGGATGATAGTGGAGAGGGGAGGGAGGGCACATCACCAACATTAGCAAAACCAAGGTGATGATTGTAGACTTCAGGAGGAAGTCAGGAGAACACAAACCAGTCTTCATCAAGGGCTCAGCAATGGAGAGGGTCAAGAACCAAATTCCTGGGTGTCAACATCTCTGATCATCTGTCCTAGAGCTTCCATTCCATACAACCACGAAGAAGGCTCACCAGCGGCTATACTTTGTGAGGTGTTTGAGGAGATTTGGTATATCACCAAAGACTCTCGAAAACTTCTACAGGTGTACCGTGGAGAGCATTCTAGCTGGTTGCATCACTGTCTGATACAGAGGTGCCAATGCTCAGGACAAGAAAAAAACTCCAGAGGCTTGTTAACTCAGCCTGTGACATAACAGGCATCAGTCTTCACTCCATCGAGGGCACCTGCAAGAGGCAGTGTCTCAAAAAAGCAGCCTCGATCCTCAGTGACCCACCACCCAGGCCATACCCTGTTCACTCTGCCACCATCGAGGAAAAGTACAGGAACCTGAAGGCGAGCACTCAGCAGCAATAAGGGCAGCTTCTTCCCCGTTGCCATCAAATGAAGAATGAACCACAGATATAGACTTACTTTGAATTTTTTTTGCACTAATTTTTATTTCTTTTGTAAGGTGCTTTATATAAATGTTTGCACTTTGATGCTGCTGCAAAACAAAAAATTCATGACAATAAATTCTGATTCTGACCAGCGAGCAGGGACGGGAGGGATGGTTCTGTGAATGGAGAGGGAAGGGAGTGGAGAGCTGGAGGAAAGAAGAGAAAGAGAATGGGAAGAAAGGGAGAACGGGGAGTAGGCTAGCAGAAACCAGTTAATGCCATCAGGCTGGAGAGCGCAGAGACAGAAAATTAGGTGTTGCTCTTCAGTTTACGGGTGGTCTTAGTTTGACAGAACATGAGGCCATGGACAGACATGTCAGCATGGGAGTGGAGCACAGAATTGAAATGGTGACATCATTTGCACTCTATATGCCGTTAACCAATCCCCCGGAGCAGGTCAGGAATCCCCCATTCACATCTCTGGAATAGAGCAGGTGAAAGATTGAAGGAGAGCTGGCTTGTTAGATAGGGAATGACCTGCGTGGCCCAAGCAGTGGCGTAACTGGAGACCAGGTTTGTGTGTATGTATTTGCTTAGTTACATGGTATATCGTTCCTATGGGTGTTGGACATGGTATGTTACCCCTGCATTCCCAAACAGGAATTTAGATTGTTTAGCAGTGATTTATTAGGCTGTGTAACTGTGGGCCTTATTTTTTGTGAATTACCCTGTACAAAAATAAAGACCATTGTTTGTTAATAACTCATGTCCAGCCTTGATTCTCTTTGAAACCGTGGAACCTGTTCTGAACATAACAGTGGCCCATCTAATGGCACTCTGAAAACATGTCAGACTCTAACTCTGGCATTTTCTGCAACTGATTAGAGAGCAGAGTTCACTTGGAGGGAGCATTGCGTTCTGATCTGGTCACCTCATTACAGGAAGGATGCATATGTTTTGGAGAGGGTGCAGGATGTTGCCTGGATTAGAGAATGTATCTCGTGAAGCAAGGCTGACAGACCCGGGCTTTTCTCTGTGCAGTAACGAAGGTGACTTAACTCTTTGGATTCCATGCCCCAGTTCTCAAGGACCACCAACAAGCGCATATACTCTGTGTCCCTGTTTTCTGGGACTTGTTTTATACTCAACCACCAGATGTTTCATATTGATGTTTGTACTGTAGTTTACCCAAGGACCTAGTCCGGAGTATATACTGTATTATTTTTTTCTTTCTTTGGCTTGGCGGACGAAGATTTATGGAGGGGGTAAAAAGTCCACGTCAGCTGCAGGCTCGTTTGTGGCTGACAAGTCCGATGCGGGACAAGCAGACACGATTGCAGCGGTTGCAGGGGAAAATTGGTTGGTTGGGGTATTATGAAAGGTTAACAATGGCTGGAGTCCAGTGTTAATAAAAGATTATGAAGGACTTGGATAGGGTGAATACCCTGCACCATTTTCCTGTGGTGACAATAGCAAAGTGCAGTAATATATTGGCATAGATGGAAAATAGGTTAATGAAAAACAGTGACTATACACAATCTTTCTATGGTTGACTAGTAACATCCCCCTGACGTCAGTCCTGCAACCTTCACTATTTATAATTGACTGTAGATGAAGACAGTGGAGGTATGAGTGCCAAATTTGCAGATGATGCAAAGATTGGGAGGGAAGATATAAGGAATAATGAAAGGGATAGAGCTAGAACATAAAACACTACAGCCCTCAATGTTGTCCTGACCCATATTTTCCTTTAAAAAATTACTAAACCCTTCCTGTCTCGTAACCCTCTATTTTTCTTCCTTCCATGTGCCTGCTTGAGTCTCTTAAATGCTACTATTGTTCCAGCCTCCACCACCATCCCCAGCAAGACATTTCAGGCACCCACAACTCTTGTGTGTAAAAAAAAACACATCTTACTCCTGACGTCTCCCCTAAATTTCCTTCCCTTCACTTTGTACAGATGTCCTCAGGTGTTTGCTTTTCCTGTCCTTGGAAAAAGGCACTGGCTGTCCACCTTATCTCTGCCTCTCATGATCTTGTAGACCTCCATTAATTCTCCTCTCATCCTTCTATGCTCCAAAGAGAAAAGTTCCAGCTCTACTAATTTTCCCTCATCATTTGCCAATCCAGGCAACATCCTGGTAAATCTCCTCAGCACCCTCTCCATAGCTTCCAAATCCTTCCCATGATGAGGTGACCAGAACTGAACACAATACTTCAAGTGTGGTCTCACCAAAAATTTATAGAGTTACAACATGACCGCTTGACTCTTGAACTCAATCCCCCTATTAATGAAGCCCAACATCCCATAGGCCTTAACTATCCTATCAACCTGTGCAGCGACCTTGATAGATGTACAGAGGTTGGATGAGAGGGCAAAGATCTTCCAAATGGAACATAAAAGTGGAAAAAAATAAGATTTTTAAAATTTTGGCAGGAAATGTGGGGGTGAAAAAGCAACGCTTTGATATGAAGGTGGATGTAGGTGTTTAAATTCTTTTTAAATTTACACGTACAGCACTTTTAACAGGCCATTTCAGCCCACAAGTCTGTGCTGCCCAATTACACTCAATAAACAGTTGGTGGAAACCAGAGCCCCTGGAGAAAACCCACGCAGACACAGGTAGAACGCACAAACTCCTTAGAGACAGCGCCAGGACTCGAACCCTGGACTGGTCCTGATCATTGGCGCTGTAAAGGCATTGCATTAACCACTACACCAACCATGCCACCGTGAGAACCGTGTTCTCATAATTTTGGTAAAAGGCTATGCAGTCTGCAGTGTCCAGGTATGACAAATATTAGGAAAGCCAACAAAATATTGTTTATTGAAAATGAAATTGAATGCACAAGGAAAGTTATGTTTGTATTTATATGAATCATTGTTTGGTATGACACCGAAAACCTTGGCAAACCTCTATAGATGCATAGTGGATAGCAGCGTGCTGACTGGCTACATTATGGCCTGGAATGGAGGCACCAATACCCTTTGAGTGGAAAGCCCTGCAGAAGATAATGGACGCAGCCCAATACATCACAGGCATAACTCTCCCCACTATCGGGAACATCTACAGGAAACGTTGCCGTCAGAGAGCAGCAGCGATCATCAAGGATCCACCTCACCCAGCACACGCTCTGTTCACGCTGCTGCCATCACGAAAGAGGTATCGGTGCCACAAGACTCGCACCCCCCAGGATCAGAAACAGCTGCTCCCCCTCAACAACAAACTCAATCAGGGACTCACGTAAGAACTCTTTGCACATTAGTTATTTTTGAACATTTACTTTCTATATTGTAGTTTGTTAACACTGCCTTCTTGTTTCCATTTCACTCTCATATACATATTTTTTTCTTGAATCGTTTTTTTTTGCACTACAAAATAAGAAATTCTGCTTGGCCTACAGGAAAAAGAATCCTGTAGGATTCAAGGCTGTATGTACTATGACAATATCTTTGAACTTTAAAAGGTTTATGGGTATGCAAAGTTACAGTCATCAATCAGACCATCCACAATTTTAATAACTTGCATGGCAGGCTTGAAAGGCTGAGGGACCTCCTCCTGTCCTTAATTTGCAAGTTTGATGATCTGAGAGGTTAAGGTGAGTTGTTGGATTGGTAAAGTTGAAAGCCTCAAGCCCGAAACATTGGTTCTGTATCTCTACCTTTGCTACATAAAGGACACTGTTTGACCTGCTGAGCTTCTCCAGCATTTTTTTTTTAAAACTTCGACCATAGTGTCTAGAGATTATTGTGATTTACTCCTGAAGGATATTGGGCTGTGTTAAAGGGTGCTATTATCAGGTGGCACAGATCTGGAGAGAGAGAGTTTTTCTCATTTCTGTTCTCCACATTTACATTTCTTTGTTTTCGCTCCAGTGATCTAGAAATTGAACCTTTCTTATCATCTGGGATTTTACATTACAGCTCTGAGGTCATTGTCCCTCACACTAAGTCTTTGTGGTATCTGGTTGCATTGGTTACAAGAACACAGGAGCCAATAGTAATTTGAGGTCACTTGCCACTTAATCAGTGTTAGATGTATTCACTGAATATCATTGCAGTCACTGAAACCACCCTACAGTGGAACAAGTCTTTATTACTTAAGGGAGTCATGCAGTGCTGGAATTCAGTGATGTGTCATTAAATAACCCTGCCTTGCAGGCCTGGGTTGTTATCTGATTATATTATCAATGAATGGATCAAAATTCTAACATTGCCAAGATCAAGTGCAGTTCATCCACTGTGAGCTGGTCAATTGGGATCCAAGAAACTCTCACATCAAAAATGAAGAGGAAACCGTTGGAACAGACAAGATACTCTGGTGCGAGCTGGTCTGGCGATGCAGGGGCAGATCCTCATTGATTGGGGGACCAAATCTAACAGTAATCCTACATCCATTAATCTCATGAGGATGGTCACAGCTACAAACTCCTCAGGAGGACAAAAATCTAGAACACTGACAGGGTGGCAGTGAAAGACCTTAGTGAAGGTTCCCTGTTTTCCTGGGGCTTCTTTAGCCCCTTTCACACCGTCGATTACATGAGAGTTAACTTGCCAAGATCACGGGTTGAATTTCATGGTGTGAAATTACATAACCGGGCAGGGCGAGTAGATTTCAACTGAGCCCTGATGCATGGAGGGACCAAGTGTCAGAGCGCGGCTGAGTTAACTCACCAATCGATTTCTGTCAGTGTGAAATGACAACTAGCCTAACCAGGTATGATTAGTGACATCAGTGCCTGCGAGCGTACATCACAGTGGTGGGAAATTTGGGTGGGCTCAGACCTGCTGGAAGTATCCAATGCTATGCTCCTGGCAGGAAGTATGTCAGACTCCATGAAGAAGGGCACCATCGCTCTCATCTACAAAAAGGGGGAGGAAGAGGAGGAGGTCATCAGAAATTGGAGACCTATTTCACTGCTAAACATGTTCTGCGAGGTCCTGTCAAAGGCCATCGCCAATCGAGTTTGCTCTGGGACACCCTGACCAGACCTGCATGGTTCTGGGCAGGAAGATCTCTGACAGCTTCGCACTGCTCAGGGACACCATCGCGTATGTGCAGGAAAGGAGGGTAGACATCTGCCTGGTCAGCTTTGACCAGGAGAAGGTGTTCAACCGGATATCACTTATGTCCATGATGGATGTGCTCTCCAAAACAGGCTTTGGGCAGAGAATCTGGAATTGGATTAAATTGCTCTACACAGACGTCTGTAGTGCAGTCCAAATCAATGATTGGGAAACAGGCAGCTTCCCATGCAGTCTGGATTTCGGCAAGGCTGCTCGCTCTCTCCAGTTTTATTTGTCTGCAGATGTTCTACCTGTCCCAGGCATTGCCCAGGTGCTGTCCCCATTGCTACACAATGTCCCAGTCAGCTGAACTTTGCCACACAACCTATCCTTAGTGAAAAAGATTTTCCAAAGACCTTTGACCACAAGACCTGGCAGTGGTCAGCACCTGCAGAAGAGGACACAGTGAGATGGTTCCCTGAACAGACCGTCTAGGTCATCAGGTGGAATGACTCAGACTGTGCTTATGAACAAACCAGGACTTTGTGGTGAGAGGAGCCCTCCTACACATATCATTCCTGTACAACTGGAACATCACCCTCCACTCATGTTGTCTTCAGAACGGCTGTGGTGGAGAGGAGACAGTTTCTCACCTTAATGCTGAATGCAAATTTGCCAAGAGTATGCGGAGAGGGATGCAGGGGGCTTTGTCACGTTTCATCCCAGCGTGACAGAGTTCTCTGATCTACTGACTATTCCCAGGGATGCACACGGTGTCAGATAGCCAGAAGTGCTGGAAGACCATAAACTCGGTGAAAGACCCACTTTTGTTGGCCCAAAACCTGTTGGTCTTTCTGCATGGGGACGTCGGTCTGAGAATGCTGCCGACTGGCACATTGCAGGCTGCAGGAATACACGCCGAGGCTTGGTGCAGAGAACGCGGAGACGCTGTGGGGTGGGACCACAGTCCAGAGTCCTCCCATTACCAGACATTGAGGGGCTGAGCCCGCCGAGGGGAAGGCCTTCAACCAACAGAAAGGGAGTAACAGCAAGGTGCCACAGCGCTAGCAATGGTGTTGAGAGAGTATGTAATATTATACAGCAATGGACATGACATTAAGGGTGGAAAGGGACTTTGAATGGTTTTTGTTTTGTAAATAAATCATTGTGAATAAAGTCTATTTTTGGTTAAAAAATTCTAACGTCATACCTTTAACTATCAAGCTGCAGCTCTGAATTGGGGAAATAAATATGTTCCAATGAGGTAGTTTGACCCAGAATATTCAACTACTGACTCTTATTTTCCATTTTATGTGAACTAATTTGAGTTGATCCACCAACAACAATTCTAGGACAGAAATCCTCCAAACATTGCAGGAAATATCCAGTTCATTTCTGGAAATGAAGGGGTTGACCTGCAAAAAAGGTCGAGCAAGGGGTTTAGAAGAATGAGAGGTGATCCTACTGAAACAAGACTCTGACAGGGCCTGACATGTAATTTTGAACTTTGGGGTAGTTTCAGAATCATCCATTGAAAACAGATTGAGATGGCCTTTGGAATTCACTACCCAAAAGAGCTGTGGAAGCAACATTGTTGACCATGTTAGACTTTTGGGTCTCTGGGGTCATCAAGAGTTTTGGGTATTAGGCAAGAGAAAGGAACAGTCACATTCAGATCAACTATCCCACAAGGTCCAGGCTCAATAGGGCCTCCTCCTGCTCCCATTTCCTATGTTCAAGGGAAATTCTCATTTCTCTCTTCAGGCCACAGCAAGGAAGGAATGAGAATTTAGATTTCAGGGCTGTAATTGAGCATCAGAACCATTCCACAGCCTGATCATTAATCCAAAAGATTAATCCTATTGCTCCCTTGGCAGATGTCGTGCAACTTTCTCAAAATTGTTTATTTTGAATTTTTAGCATCTAGAGTATTTTGCTATTGATACACGCAAAGAGGGGATCAAGGGTTAGAATCTCCAGAGAGCTAACCGGTCTGACTTTGGAGGTCCTGCTGCCATGTTGAGAAGGTAATTGTTGGTACAGTCAGGGAACTAGTCAGCTGAAATCTGACAAGATTGTACCCAAACACCTTGACTGTGAAAAGAGCTGAAGAACAATTGAATAAAATCTATTTTATTAGGAACTAATAAATGACAGAGTTCAGAAGCAAGAGCAATAGCGATGGTGAGAGACCGGATCTAGTCAGAATACAATTACAATTGTGAGAGAAGACGAGCCTACAAAAGGCCGAGCTAAGAAAAGGACTGAAGATTGAGTGGGATTTGGGCAGCATGACACCTTTACAGCGGCAGTGATTGGGACCGGGGTTCAAATCCTGCACTGTCTGCAAGGAGTTTGTACACTTCCCCCATGCCTGCATGGGTTTACCCCGGTGGCTCCAGTTTCCTCCCACCGTTCAAAACATATTAAGGGTATAGGTTAATTGAGTGTACAGACTCATGGGCTGAAATGGCCTGTTACTGTGCCGTATGTCTAAATTTAAAAATAAGTATCACAGGTTTAAAAGAAAATTAACTGCGGCCTTGTGGATCATGGGCCAATCCTTTGGTGGGGTTGATAGAAGGCAAGAACATCTACAGACTCACCGAAACGGGGCAGTGGGAATGGGGGATCACACTGTTAAAAGCAGATCATTACAGACTGAGGGTGGGCTCTTTAGAGTAAACATTAAGAAGATATTCGATTAAGGTTTCCAGTTTAGAAATGATAAATAGATGGCCGTTTCCATTGGCACGTTATTCGTGAAATGGGGGAAAGACAGGTTTTCACATCCTGTTACATGGCAGAGTTGATGGGCTGGAATGGAAGTTCGCACCTTTATCCCATGATAGGGAACCAGATGAGCTAAGTTGAACTGTTTTGACCAATTGCACAAAACCTCCTACATGTCATTTAAAAGTCCACAAGATGCTTCTGTGGCACACAGTTAGAGGAGAGAAGCCACATTGCATCGCCAAGGATCAAATTATATGTTAAAACAGAAAGCACTCAAGCTTGTATCCCTAAGAATTTAGAAAACGAGCAGCCGAACCTGTCAAACAGACTCATGTATGGCAAAACACAGACACACCCAGAGGGCTGATTCAAACTGTGCATTGCAAAGAGATCTGATCGAACTGTCATGACCCCTCAGCTATTTGACCATTTAAACAGCCAGAGAAAGTTTATAAATGCATTTACAGTATTAGAGGGATATACAGTTTTAATGAGAACTGAATTACATTCAACTATCTCTGTCCTGTCCTAGCAATGAGGGCCTCATCCCATTCCCCGCTTGATCACAGTCTGACTCCGACACAAGGCAAGGAAGGAGAAGTCCTGTGGGAATGAAAAGCAGTGGGGTGGGTGCGGTTTGGTGGGGCCGACAGCAGGCTGCCCTCTGCCTAGGAGGCCCGGACTACCGTTTCTGCAGCACACTGCGGTCATGCTTCCTGATGATGTCGATCAATTTGTCGCCCGTCACCAGGTCCGGCTGTGCTCGCTGCCTGTTCCTCTGCTGCTCTCGACGCTGCTGTTCAGCCAGGTACGGAGAGTTGAGGAGCTGTGGGGGTAGCAGCGTACCTGTCGGCTTCACTCTCTTCACCAATTCCAGGAAGTGCCTGCTGCTACTATTGTTTACAAAGGTGATGGCTGTTCCTCTGTGGCCCAAACGACCTGCTCTCCCTACCTGGAACAACAAGCATGACAGCAAGACCAAGTCCTTTCTTGAAATATGTTCTAGTTTTTCCAACTATTTAATGCACATCATATATTAATTATGAGAACAAATGGAAAATAATTGTTAGTTCTCCCAAGTAGCTGGGACCCGATCATCGAAGTGGATAGCAAGGGTGCATTAATGTCTAATTGTTCGGACACTAAAATGTTATAGAGAATCCACTTCTGCAAACATACTGGATGTGTACAAACATACAGTAACAGAAGGGTCCGAAAATGGAGAAGAGATCATTTGAGGTTTCAAGTCACTAGATGACAACAAAAAAAAAGAGGGTAAATAATGTAGAAGCCACTTTGCACAACTTGATCCGTCAGTCCCCGTGCGCATGCCCTCCTCACACTCCTACCGTCGGGAAAAAGGTACAGGAGCCTTAAGGCGAGCAATCAGCGGGACAAGGACAGCCTCTCCCCCTCTGCCATCAGATTCCTGAATGAACAATGAACCACAGCCACTACCTCATTTTGTCTTTTCCTTGCACGATTTTTGTAACGTAGTTTACGTAAATGTTTGCTCTGTGATGCTGCTCCAAAACAATGATTTTTGTGGCATGTTCACGACAATAAATTCTGATTCTGAGGTGTTCAATTGTTTTACTGAACAAAATTGATTAAATGGACTCCATTAAGAAAAGCAAGTACAGGTACACACCCCTTTACGAAACTAGCTTGTAAGCCGAAATGGTGCAAAGCGAAGACCCATTCACCACTATTGAAGGCTATTTTCATAGAAGTGAAAACCCATTCAAATTTCTCTCTGATAGTGAACACAGGTTTCTTCATAAAAGCAAATTTTCGTCATAAAACAGGGTATATTTGTGTATCAATTGAACCAATGAATGGGGAAATGAGAACCATTCAGTGCACCCAGGTCAGCACACTTTGGTTGGGCTGAATGGTGCCTTGCCAAAATGTGACCACATTATGGGACAAGGGGAGGAATTCACACAAGGAAGTTGCACTACCTGATGCACGTATTCATCCATGGTACTCGGCATGTCAAAATTCACAACCAGTCTGACGTTGACAAGATCCAATCCCCTGCCAAGAACTCCTGTGCTGACAACAACTTCGTAGTCTCCTTGAAGCAGACCCTGGAAGAGATTTACACCAATAAACTTTGGAGATAGGACATCAAGCAGGCACTCACTCCCTCAGTTAAGCTGGGGGACCTCCTTTGCAATCACTTGCCTGCACTCCCCCCAACCTCCACCTCTTTCCCCATGCAGCTTAAGATAGGACTTGTCAGTGAGAATGCTAAAGCTTGCCACAGAGCCAAGGGGCACATTCCAGCTAATCCAGGAGCTGGTACATCAACCTGCAGCACTTTGCCCTGGTCTGATGAACAAATTCTTACCCCCTAAATTATTAATTCAATCTCAGCAATCCCCAGATTGAGCTTGTATCACTGATAGAGTCCCCTAAAATCCCAAAACTAAATGTAATAAATTGAAGCATTCTCTAGTTGGGCCAGAAATAACATTATGGAAACTGTTGGACTAGTGTTAAAAACCTAATGCCCTTCAGGAATCAAATGAAATATGACCTTCAACTATCAGGTGTTAATATTTAATCAGATGAAATGGAATCTGACAGAGATTGTCTCCAACTCCTTGCCCACTGGGGCAAACATCTACCCAGCTGATTCTTAATGCCAATATGTTTTCTAGTTTATTATATTTAGTGGTTGGAATATGGACTCAGAGTACTGGCAACTCTCCTGTGTGGCTCAGTAGATAGCTCTTTTCTCTCCGCTTAGGAGTTTTGTATTCCAGTCCGGATATTGCAGCCCAGAAGTATAGACAAATCCACCACTGCAGCAGTGAAGTATGGACAACAATGACAAATGGACATGTATCCTGCACCCACAACACCTCCTCGTTACTCAGGAAGGTGCAGCAGCGCCTACACTTCCTAAGGAGGTTGAGAAGATGGCAAGGCTACCATCCCCCATCTTACAGGAACACAACTGAGACTGTCCTGTGAGGCCTCATCATTGTGTGGGACTGTAGATGCAAAGCATCAGATGGGAAGTCAAGCCAGAGGATTGTTAAGACGGCCGAAACAATCATTGGGGTCTCCCTTTCCTCTATGGACAACATTCACTGGATCTTTTACCCACTACCATCAGGAAGGAGGTACAGGAGCATAAAAATCAGGTCGGCCAGGCTGGGAAATAGCCTCCCTAGGCTGTGAATTTTATCTGTTGTAATCTTGGGTTTCTTATAAAAGAAATTAGTAAATTATTCTGAATATTATATATTTATGCGATTATATGCTGTGTATTCAATGTACGTGGGTGAGGACTGTAGTCTGGAGAGATGCTGTTTTGCCTGGTTGTATATGTAGTCAGATGATAATAAACTTTTTTTTTTAAATTTTTTATTTTTCACACCATAAATCACAATAGCCATGATATACACTTTTTCTTTTTCACACATTTACAGTGACTTTTTCTCCCCCCCCCTCCCTCCTCCCAAGCCACCCCCCACCCCCCCCTCATCCATTTTAGGTATACAATCTAGGTTGCATTAATTCAGTCAGACAATGTTGTCATTCAACAAAAATACACCAGAAATTCTACAGAGTCCATTCTTTTCTTTCCTTCTCCTTCCATCAACTTAGGTAATGTTTGTCCCCGGTAGGTTTTCGCTATTGTATTTAATGTAAGGCTCCCATACTTGTTCGAATATTTCAATATTATTTCTTAAACTATATGTTATTTTTTCTAATGGAATACATTTATTCATTTCTATATACCATTGTTGTATTTTCAAATTATCTTCCAATTAGATGATAATAAACTTGAACAGAAAAGATCCAGTGCCAATCTTTGTGAAAGAAAATAACAAGGGCTTCTCCACTGGGTCTTGGCCAATCAATATAATTGAAACAGCTTCCCAATTGCAGACATCTGTTGTGTATCTTACTTCATAACATTACTCACATCTTGAATGTAAAGTGCTTTGGAATGTCTTGTCCTTAAGCAGTCCCTTGGGATCAAGGATGACTTGCTTTCACTAAGTGGATTCTGACATTGCTAATGTGGTCAATGGGAAACCCACAGACTCTGAGGATTTGGAATATTGTACAGTTCTAATCTTTGCTGCTGTTTTTATGAAGTTAGCATAATCTTTCTGAGATTATTGGGGGGGTGAAATGGGGAGGTGAGGTTCTGCTCTGCAGGTATCTTCCCACATCCCAAGGAGTCCTGGGAGGCCAAAGGCCACTGGAAATGACCCCTTGGTGGTGGTAAGTGAGAAGTCGTCAAGTTTATTATCCGATTGTACAAGTATAACCTGACAAAACAGTGTTCTCAGTGTAAAGCACACAGACACACAACCAGACATAGCACACATGCAAACAATACATTAGATGCAAAGGATAGTTGATAGGTATTGGAAATAGAAAAGGCTACAAGCAGACAGATGGAAGGGGAAAGGTACTGACAGGACTGCTCTATTGGCAGCTGACGTGAACCTGAAATGACCTTTTTTCTGTGCAACTAGGTCAGGCTGTTCTTCAGAGATCCTGGGGCTCTCCTTTAAATCACAATAAATACAGGAAGGGGCACTAGAGTTTAACAGATGTCAAATGCAGACAGAAAAGTGAACTCAAGATAAACTTTCCTCAGTACAGAGTCCCACCATGAGAATGCAAGTCCTGCCCTGGTTCCGACTGGCTGAATTGTTTCCAACCACAGGTGGAGTCTGGGCTGTGTGGTTTGGTAAAAGAATACAACAATCACAAACCCAGAGGTTATTTTCCATGTACCTGCAGAATCTGGTTTCGATCACACTGGGGCTTGTCTGAATGGATAGCTACTGATTTCAAGCTGGTGATCGTCTGCACTGCATTCGACAGAAGATCAGATCCCAGTTTGCAGTCCACAAACACCAGTACAGGGGGGTGAAAGAGCTTGCCATCCTGTACAAACACACAGATATTAAAGATACCTGCACTAAGAAGCATTTGTTAATGTTACAACAATGGCACAGTAATCATATTTCCTTACAACGCAGAAGGTGGTCATCTTGCCAACTGGGTCCATGCCAGATTTCAAAGCAATCCCTTCACTTTCCTTCCATAGAACCATAGAATATTCCAGCACAGAAACAGGCCCTTTTAGTCTGTGCCAAACTATCTAGACCTACTGACCTGCACACAGTCCATATCCCTCCATTCCCCTCCTATCCATGCACCTGTCTAAATTCTTCAATGTCAAAATTGAGCCAACATTCATTACTTCAGCTGGCAGCTTGTTCCACACAAATTACCCACCACTCTCTGTTTGAAGAAGTTCCCCAAATGTTCCCTTTACTTTCACCCTTAATCCATGTTCTTTAGTTTGTATCTCATCTACCCTCAGTGGAAAAAACTTACTTGCATTTACTCTATCTATACCCCTCACAATTTTGTATACCTCTATCAAATCTCCCCTCATCCTTCTATGTTCCAGGGAATAAAATCCTAACCTGTTTAACCTTTCCTGTAACTCAGTTCCTCAAGTCCCAGCAACATCCAAGTAAATCTTCTCTGCATTCTTTCAATCTAATCTATATCTTTCCAGTAGTTAGGTGACCAAAAACGGCACACAATACTCCAAATTTAGCCTCACCAATGTCCTATACAACTTTACCAACTCCTAAACTCAATAATGTGATTTCTGGCGGCCAAGGTGCCAAAAAAGCTCTCTTTATCACCCCATCTATCTTAACCTTTTCTCTCACGCAACTCCCAGTGACCCCCTTATCACTGATCTGCAATTAACCAAATGATTTCATGTCCTTGAGATATGGTAGAAAAGTGAAGCACCGGAGGAAACCAAAATGAAGAACGTGCAAATTCCTCAACAACATTCAAAATGCGGGGGAGGGGGGCGGGGGGGGCGGTGGGTTGCTGGAGCCGAGAGGCAGCCTCTGTCTCTGTTGCATCACGGATCCATCAGAAGGTAAAAACACAGAAGCTGAATAAATGGGGGCAGACACTCATTTATTTTTTTTCTCTCTGCTGTGGTAATTTATATGCATCGTTAGTATTTTATGTGCCAGTGTGGCTGTAACAAGCAGGAATATCAGTGAATCAGTACATTCTACTCAAAAGTCTGATGCCAGAAATCCAGACCACCTGAGAATCCACACTTTTAGAAAACTTTTAGCGGCCATTTGTGTGCGTGTGTACATAAGCGCCACAGATGCAGAGTGGCAACAAGCAACAATGCTTAATAAAGGTAATTGTAATACAAAGAAATCCATTTGTAAATGGTATTTTTCTTTTACAGTGTTCATTTTTAAACAATTTCAAGCATTACATGCTTTATTTGTAGTGAAAAAAATTGTTTACGTTTTTTGTCAAGGGTTGCCAATTTTTCTTTAAAACTGTTTGTTTTGATAAATGGAATATGCTGTATTCAAAATTTACCCTGTTCATCTCTTCTGTATTCCTCCTTAAATTTGAATTTTAAAAGTACTACCCAAGAATCTGGAAAATTTGGACTGACCCATTCCCCAAGCAGTCGATTTTCTGACTTCTATAGCAATAAATTCTCATCATTCCATTTTCTTTCCAATCCAAACAGTTGTGACAGAGTATATAGATATGCTTGTGAGAGATAAATTGGGAAAGGTTTGTTAGAATAGGTCACATACAAACACTTTAAAACAGGTTTTCTTTCAGAGAGAGAGAGGGAGAGAGAGACACGCACAGAGATCACTTCTAGAGTGTTATACCCAGTAACAGCAGAAGTAGCTGGGATTGGAAAAAGACAAGCTGGCAAGCTTGTGGAAAGCCCCATTTGGAAGACGGGTTTGTAAGTGGTTGACTTAGCTGGTCAAAGCCCTTGTAGTTCATGCAAGAGGTGAGGACTGGCTGTCTAATGTTTTACTTGGAATAAGAGAAACAAAAAGGAACTCCATGGTGACCTGAAAGAATGAGGTTATCATCTGAAAAACCCTGAAGGGGCAAGTTTCGTCAGCAAGACACTGATGTGCTTCCATCAGTTACTTCAGTGTCTTTCCCCAGCTGCTATTGCTGTTACTGGCTGTAACATTTAAGAAGTGATCTGTGTGTGTGTGTGTGTGTGTGTGTGTGTGTGTGTGTGTGTCTCTCTCTCTCTCTCTCTCTCTCTCTCTCTCTCTCTCTCTCTGAGGGAAAACCCGTTTTAAAATGTTTGTATGTGATCTACTCTAACAAACTTTTCCCAATTTTTCTCCCAAAAACATATCTATATACTCTGTCACACAGTACTGAATCCTATGGTTTAATCATGGACTGCCCCTCTTAGCTGAGCCTTGTTAATTCCTCACAGATGAAGGATCAAATCCAGATCCACATCTCCCAACTATTGTAGGGGTGGGGGGGGGGTTCTCATCACACTCAATGATGAAGCCAGATCCTGCCCAACTCAAGCCACTTCCATGGACGCAGATATGGGTGGACTGGAGGAGACTTAGTGCTTTTTATTTATACAGAAAGCAACAAGTCTACTTGCATTCAGGATCTCAAATAGTTTCTTCTTCTTGGATGGCTCCTCCGTCCATAGGATGATCTGACGGACATTGGAGCAAGGCTGGTCCTTTTGTCCGACTGTGATCCTGATGGGGTCCTGCAGGAATTGACTGGCCAGCTGCTGGATGCCTGCAGGGATTGTGGCAGAGACGAGAATTGTTTGATGCTCCTCAGGTGTTTGCTCCAAGATGTCCAACACCTGTTGCTGGAAGCCCATTTTCAACATTGTGTCGACCTGAACAAAAAACAAAAATCACACACTCCCGTTTAATTGGAAGCAAAGGTGCAGCCAACACACTAACCGGAGTTAAACAAGAAAGTCTGCTGGGATTGAGTGCAACACACAGACATGATGGAGAAACTCAGCAGGAAATGCAGAATCGGTAGGAACTAAAGGGGAACCAACATATGATCTGACAAAGGGCCCAGGCCCGAAACATTGGTTACCTTTTACTGCCTATGGAGGATGTGTGACCTGCAGAGTTTCTCCAGCCCTTTTGTGTATTACTAACACACTAACCCTTCATTTTCAATAGTGGCAAGACCAGCATTCATTGCTGCAGCTAGATGTCCAAAGATGATACAGGTCAAGTGCCCCTTATCCGAAATCCTCCAAAATCCAAAACTTTTTTCATTCATAGAACATAATAGAGTTCAGAAATCCCAATTGGAGAACGGGACGTAGCAGGTGCAAGTAGTGCATAATTGAATGTAGATTTTTCAATACATGTCGACTTCAGTTAATTTGTGCATATGAATGAGTGCAATTTTTAAATGGTGTAAATCCGGGAAAAAAAACCCCAAATCTGAAACACTTCTGGTCCATGCATTTTGGATAGGGGGAACTCTGGGCCACCTCTGCACCCGCTGTGAACTCTCAGCAGAGGTACTCTCATCCACAGATGGGGAAAGATTGACAAGAATTTGACCCAGTGATGAAGGAATGACAAAATATTTCCAATTCAGGATGCAAATGACTCACCCTGATGGCAACTGCTTTGTGGCTCTAAATGGCCAAGCTCCTAATCAAATCCTGACCTCACTCAGACTCCACGTTCTTGCAGGAATCTCTAGATACCATTTAAAAACAAGAATCCTAGGAAAGTTGGGTAGAATTGTTTAACAAGCAAGAAAGGATGGGGCAAGTTAGATCGAAGCAGACTGCTTATAGTTGTCAAGGGATGAAGTGGAGATGCAGCATTCCCTCATTTTCCTTATTAGTCTCTACAGAATCCACAAAACCAACATGAGAATAAATCATCCTCAATCACAATGGACTGCTTGAGGAAGAAATATATGAAATTAAAACAGAAATTTTCTTCAGGAAGGACCAGGGCTTTTTGCGGAGGAGAAAATGTTCAGCATTGGGGATTAGATTGGATAGATGTGGGGTTTATGAAGGGTCAGGAAAAAGAGATTATGATTATTTCTTCGCATGGAAAGTCAATGCGGGTATGCATTGGTTGAGTTGAAAAGCCTGCTTTTATGCTGTTATTCCTAAACATTGCTCCCACAATGGCCTTCCGTTGGATCACTTCCAAAGCAGTTTGGAGAGAGAAAAACGCAGTCTCAGCACTGTTCCACCAAATGGTTACAGGACAGGCCCAGCAAGGTCCAAGAGAAACAAGATAGTCTGCAGACGCTGTGATTGTAGTAAAAACACACAGATGAAGAGCTTTTAAGCCCGAAACATCAGTAATATATCTTTACCTCCTAAGGAAGCTGTTAGACCGGCTGAGTTCCTCCAGTATCTGTGTGTGCTTCTAAGAACACAGTGCATCCACTTTGAGAGGGCTTAATGGCAGATGCTGTTTTATCTGGCCAGAGTTTCTACAACTGGAGGCGAGTTCCCAGGATAAATGTTCAGCCAAAGATGAATCTCTTCACCCTAATCTTCTGTTCCAGAGAGCAGTAGATATTTACAGCTTCACTGAGTTATTAAAGGCAGGAAAGTGAAGCGCGGTTCCACCACAATCTTAGTCAATTTAATTTAATTTAGACATACAGCACAGTCACAGGCCCTTTTAGCCATGAGCGCATGCCGCCTAATTATAACTAACTAACATACAACCCCCGGTAAATGTTTAAGGGTTGGAGGAAACTAGAGCACCCAGAGGAAACGCACGTGGACATGGGGAGAACACACAAACTCTTTACAGACAGCACCAGATTCGAATTCTGGTCTCTGGTGCAGTAATAGCGTTGCACTAACAGCTATGCTAAATGTGCTACCCCAAATTTAACGGACTACATAACTTCCCCCCCCCTCCCCACCCCCCGCCATCATTCCAACTATAGGAGAGCTGTCCATTATATCTATACACAAGCAATTCAAGACCAATTTGTGGCCCCTCATAGTAGGCGTAGGGCCATGGTTGCTGGGAGTAGAACTGAGGCAGCCCAAACTCTTTCCAGCTCAAAAGAGGGAGAGGCAATCGGCTCAAGCCAGAATGAACCAAGATCAGATTCGAATCCCAATAGGCTTCTCAATGGACACCCACCTCATCCACCACCACAACACGTAGTTCGCACAGGCTGACAGCTTCTTGCTTCATAATTTCCAGCAATCGCCCAGGGGTGGCAATAATAACCTGCAGAGCCAAAACACAAATTAAATTTTACCATTCAGCATTGGGGGAACAGAGAAGGAGCATTTTGGAATAGGTCAAGAAGGGCTGATGGGAGGAGATGAAAAGAGTGAAAAGGAATCAGCCAAGTATTAAAGGCAAGTCCACTGGGCAATGAGCTTAATGTGGGTCGAGTGAGGGTGAGTGAAGGCCAGAGGAGATGGTTCTGATCAAAGTTACCAATTTGGCCGGAAAAAGAAGGAACGTTCTTGGAGGGAGGAGTAATGGAGGTACAGAGGGCATGAGAAAAGGAGATCTGGGAGTTCCTCACGGAGGAGTCCAACAGGAGGCAGCTAGTGAAAATCAGCCACAGATGTCTGTTTGAAGGGCGACTCCTTCTTCTCTCTTTTTTTTAAATTTTTTATTTTTCACACCATAAATCACGTTAGCCATGATATACACTTTTTCTTTTTCACACATATACAGTAACTTTTCCTACTTTCTCGCATGTCCAGATTGCATGAATTGTTGTTCCCATTTCTTTTTTACATCGAAAACATCTATCAGATACTGTTGGGTCCCATTTATTTAACTTTTGAGGTGTAATGTATAGCCTGTGTATCCAGTTATATTGTATCATACGTAACCTCGTATTTATTGTATTTCTCATCGTTCCAGAACATAACTTCTCCCATGTTTCCTTTTTTATCTTTACATTTAAATCTTGTTCCCATTTTTGTTTAGTTTTACCATTTGTTTCCTCATTCTCCTTTTCTTGCAGTTTAATATACATATTTGTTATAAATCTTTTGATTATCATTGTATCTGTAATCACATATTCAAGGTTACTTGCCTCTGGCAAACTCAAACTGCTTCCTAATTTATCCTTCAAGTAGGATCTCAATTGGTAATATGCCAGCGCTGTATCTCGAGTTATATTGTACTTATCTTTCATTTGTTCAAAGGATAAGAATCTATTTCCTGAAAAACAATTTTCTATTCTTTTAATCCCTTTTTTTTCCCATTCTCTAAAGGAAAGGTTATCTATTGTAAAAGGGAGTAACTTGTTTTGCGTCAATATTAGTTTTGGTAATTGATAATTTGTTTTATTTCTTTCTACATGAATCTTCTTCCAAATATTGAGGAGATGATGTAATACTGGAGAAGTTCTATGTTGTACCAATTTTTCATCCCATTTATATAATATGTGTTCAGGTATCTTTTCCCCTATTTTATCTAATTCTAATCTCGTCCAATCTGGCTTTTCCCTTGTTTGATAAAAATCTGATAGGTATCTTAATGGTGCGGCTCTATAATAATTTTTAAAGTTTGGCAGTTGTAAGCCTCCTTGTTTATACCATTCTGTTAATTTATCTAGTGCTATCCTCGGTTTCCCCCCTCTCCATAAAAATTTCCTTATTATTTTCTTTAACTCCTTGAAGAATTTCTCTGTCAGTTGTATTGGCAATGCCTGAAATAGCTATAATATCCTTGGGAAAATGTTCATTTTAATACAGTTTATCCTTCCTATTAGTGTTAATGGTAAATCTTTTCAATGCTCTAAATCGTCCTGTAATTTTTTCATAAGTGGATAATAATTGAGTTTATATAGATGGCCGAGATTTTTATTTATTTGTATACCTAGGTATCTTATTGCTTGCATTTGCCATCTGAATGGTGATTCCTTCTTAAATTTTGAGAAATCCGCAGTATTCATTGGCATTGCTTCACTTTTATTTACGTTAATCTTGTAACCCGACACTTCTCCATATTCCTTAAATTTCTTATATAATTCTTTTACTGATAGTTCTGGTTCTGTTAAGTATACTATAACATCATCCGCAAATAAACTGATTTTATATTCCTTGTCTTTTATTTTTATCCCTTTTATATTATTTTCTGTTCTTATCAATTCTGCTAGTGGTTCTATAGCTAGCGCAAACAATAAGGGTGATAGTGGGCATCCCTGCCGTGTTGACCTGCTTAAGTTAAATTGCTTTGATATATATCCATTTACTGTCACTTTCACCAATGGCCCCTTATATAATGCTTTAATCCAATTAATATACTTCTCTGGTAAACTGAATTTTTGCAATACTTTGAATAAATAATTCCATTCTACTCTGTCAAAGGCCTTCTTTGCGTCTAAAGCAACTGCTACTGTTGGCGCTTTACTCCCTTCTACTGCATGAATTAAGTTAATAAATTTACAAATATTGTCTGTTGTGCGTCTTTTTATAATAAATCTAGTTTGGACTAGATTTACCATTTTAGGTATATACTCTGCTAATCTGTTTGCTAATAGTTTAGCTATTATCTTATAATCTGTGTTAAGTAATGATATTGGTCTATATAGAACATAACATAACAATTACAGCACGGAAACAGGCCATTAGGCCCTTCTAGTCCGCACCGAACCAAACACCCCTTTCTAGTCCCACCTCCCTGCACAATGCCCATAACCCTCCATCTTCTTCTCATCCATATACTTGTCCAACCTTTTCTTAAATAATACAATTGTCTCCGCCGCCACGATTTCTCCCGGAAGATCATTCCACACGGCTACCACTCTCTGAGTAAAGAAGTTCCCCCTCATGTTACCTCTAAACCTCTGCCCCTTAATTCTTAACTCATGTCCTCTTGTTTTAATCTTTCCTCCTCTTAACGGAAATAGTCTATCCACATCCACTCTGTCTATCCCTTTCATAATCTTAAATACTTCTATCAAATCCCCTCTCAACCTTCTACGCTCCAAAGAATAAAGACCTAATCTGTCCAATCTCTCCCTATACTCTAGATGCTTAAACCCAGGTAACATTCTGGTAAACCTTCTCTGCACTCTCTCCACTCTGTTTATATCCTTCCTATAATTAGGCGACCAGAACTGCACACAGAACTCCAAATTAGGCCGCACCAACGTCTTATACAATCTCAACATCACCTCCCAACTCCTATATTCCATGCAATGATTGATAAAGGCCAGCATACTAAAAGCCTTCTTCACCACCCTATTCACGTGAGTTTCTACCTTCAGGGAACGATGTACCGTCACTCCTAAATCTTTCTGCTCTTCTGTATTCCTCAATGCTCTCCCATTTACCACGTATGTCCTATTCTGATTCTTCTTACCAAAATGAAGCACCTCACACTTATCAGCATTAAATTCCATCTGCCATTTTTCAGCCCACTTTTCTAAGCAGCCCAAATCCCTCTGCAATCCTTGAAAACCTTCTTCATTATCCACTATTCCACCTATCTTAGTATCGTCTGCATATTTACCAATCGAATTCACCACCCCATCATCTAGATCATTAATGTATATAACGAACAACAATGGGCCCAATACAGATCCTTGAGGCACATCACTGGTCACCGGCCTCCAACCTGACAGACAATTATCCACTACCACTCTCTGGCCTCTCCCTTTCAGCCAATGTTCAATCCATTTGACTATCTTAAAATTTATACCTAAAGACTGCACCTTCCTAACTAACCTCCCATGTGGTACCTTATCGATGCCTTACTGAAGTCCATATAGACAACATCCACTGCGCTACCCTCATCCACATTCCTAGTCACCTCTTCAAAAAATTCAATCAGATTGGTCAAACATGACCTTCCTCCCACAAATCTATGTTGAGTGCTCCTGATCAGACCCTGTCTATCCAGATGTATAGGTGCGAGTGGATCTTTCCCTTGCTTTAGTATTACTGTAATTATTGCTGTTTTACATGAATCTGGTAAGCTTTGTGTTTTATCAATCTGGTTGATTACTTCCAGGAGGGGAGGAATTAATAAATCTTTAAATGTTTTATAGAATTCTATTGGGAATCCATCCTCTACTGGTGTTTTATTATTTGGTAGTTTTTTTATTATCTCTTGTATTTCTACTATTCCAAATGGTTCTGTTAATTTATTTTGTTCCTCTATTTGTAATTTTGGAAGTTCAATTTTAGTTAAAAATTCATCTATTTTCCCTTCTTTCCCTTCGTTTTCAGTTTGGTATAATTGTTCATAGAATTCTCTAAAGTTTTCCTTGATCTCCGTTGGATTATATGTGATTTGTTTGTCTTTTTTCCTTGATGCCAATACCACTTTCTTAGCTTGTTCTGTCTTAAGCTGCCATGCTAGAATTTTGTGCGTTTTTTCCCCTAGTTCATAATATTTCTGTTTTGTCTTCATTATATTCTTCTCCACCTTATATGTTTGTAGTGTTTCATATTTTATTTTTTTATCCGCCAATTCTCTTCTTTTAGTTGTATCTTCCTTCATTGCTAATTCTTTTTCTATATTTACTATTTCCCTTACCAACTGCTCTGTTTCCTGATTATAGTCCTTCTTCATCTTGGTTACATAACTTATTATTTGCCCTCTAATGAACGCTTTCATTGCATCCCATAGTATAAACTTATCTTTCACTGATTCCGTATTTATTTCAAAATACATTTTAATTTGTCTTTCAATGAATTCTCTAAAATCCTGCCTTTTGAGTAGCATGGAGTTTAATCTCCATCTATACATTCTTGGAGGGATGTCCTCTAACTTTATTGTCAATATTAAGGGTGAATGGTCTGATAATATTCTAGCTTTATATTATGTTTTTCTTACTCTATCTTGCATACGAGCTGATAACAAAAATAGGTCTATTCTTGAGTATGTTTTATGTCTAGCTGAGTAATATGAATATTCCTTTTCCTTTGGGTGTTGTTTCCTCCATATATCCAAAAGTTGCATTTCTTCCATCGATTTAATTATAAATTTGGTTACTTTGTTCTTTCTGTTAATTTTTTTTCCCAGTTTTGTCCATATTTGAATCCAAATTCAGGTTGAAATCCCCTCCTATTAATATGTTCCCTTGCGTATCTGCTATCTTCAAAAAAATATTTTGCATAAACTTTTGATCTTCTTCGCTAGGTGAATATACATTGAGTAGATTCCAAAACTCCGAGTATATCTGACATTTTATCATTACATATCTCCCTGCTGGATCTATTATTTCCTCTTCTATTTTAATTGGCACATTTTTATTAATTAATATAGCTACTCCTCTTGCTTTTGAATTATACGACACTGCTGTTACGTGTCCTACCCAATCTCTCTTTAATTTCTTGTGCTCCAATTCAGTTAAATGTGTTTCTTGCACAAATGCTATATCAATTTTTTCTTTTTTCAGTAAATTTAGCAGTTTCTTCCTTTTAATTTGGTTATGTATTCCGTTAATATTTAAAGTCATACAGTTCAGCGTAGCCATTTCATACTTTGTTTATCTTCCCTTTCCATTTCTCCATCATCACCTTTCCTTCTTATCCATTTCTACTTTCTTGTTTTGAACACTTTATAAGACAACATTTCTAAAACATCAAACATTTTCCTTATTCTCTTATTTAAAACTTCTTTAACCTCATTTTCCCCTCCCCCTCCTGAGTTGCCCTTTATCCCTTGTCGGGCAACCACATCTCCCCTCTCCATTTGGATTTGCGAATTCACTCGCAAACGTCAACTGATTTTGTAGTGACCGTAACTCCTCCCCACCCAGCCCCCCCCAGAAAAGATTTCAATTTTCATATGTAGCAAAGGTCACTCTTTTAATTCCCTCCTTATTCCCTCTATTCCCTTTCCCTCCCTTATTAATTCATGTCTATACTCTATATATTTTCCTCTAAATACGGATACATTCATGTATACACACTATATATATATATATATATATATATATATACACACACATATACCCCTTTACACACATACATATAGTTCGTGGTCATTTTTACTCTCATTACATGTCTTCATCTCTCTGTCTGTTTTGTAGTTGTTCTGCAAATTTCCTTGCTTCCTCTGGATCCGAGAATAGTCTGTTTTGTTGCCCTGGAATAACTATTTTAAGTTCCGCTGGGTACTTTGACATAAATTTATATCCTTTTTTCCATAAGATCGTTTTTGCTGTATTGAACTCCTTCCTCTTCTTCAGGAGTTCAAACCTTATGTCTGGATAGAAAAAATTTTTTTGACCTTTATATTCCAGTGGCTTTTTGTCTTCTCTTACTTTCTTCATTGCTTTCTCCAATATATTTTCTCTTGTTGTATATCTTAAGAATTTTACTAAAATGGATCTTGGTTTTTGCTGCGGTTGTGGTTTCGGGGCTAAAGTTATATGTGCCCTCTCTATTTCCATTTCTTCCTGTAATTCTGGTCTTCCTAGGACCCTGGGGATCCAATCTTTTATAAATTCTCTCATATTCTTGCCTTCTTCATCTTCCTTAAGGCCCACTATCTTTATATTATTTCTTCTATTGTAGTTTTCTATTATATCTATCTTCTGAGCTAACAGCTCATGTGGCTCTTTAACTTTTTTATTAGATTCTTCTAATTTCTCTTTTAAGTCTTTTACTTCCATTTCTACAATTGTTTCTCGTTCTTCCATATTTTCCATTCTTTTTCCTATCTCTGACATGGCCATTTCCATTTTATTCATTTTTTCTTCTGCATTCTTAATTCTTCTTTTTATCTCATTAAATTCTTGTAATTGCCATTCTTTCACTGATTCCATATATTCTTTAAAAAAAGATACATCCATTGTCTTGCTTTTCTCTTCTTCTTCCACTTCTTTCTGTTCTTCTTCTTCTTCTTCCTCTGGGTTGACCATCTGTTGTTTCCTTGTTTTCTTTTCACCCTCTTCTTTCTTGTTGTCGTTATTGTCTGTGTTCTGCACCTGCTGCTGTGCTGCAGGTGTTTCTCTCAGCTGTGGAGATTGACTCCGCAGCTGTTCCCCCCTCCCGTCAGTGTGTTTTTTTTCATGCGCGGTTGCGCACTTTTACTCGGCTCCGCGAGACATTTTTGTAGTCCTGAGCCCGGGACTTCCACTGACCTGAGGGAGCGGGCTTCTCTCTCCGAGGCGGGCCTCTTCGGACAGGTAAGGCCTTCACCTTCTTCTTCCGACATTCTTTCTTCCTCTTTTCTTCCCGTTGTTTTCGACTTTTCTCTCTTCGCTGCCATTTTCTTCTCACCTTTATTTTTACTTTATTATAAATTTTAATCTTGTACCTTTGTGCTTTGTGTGTTTTTTTTTAACTTTTCGGGAGAGGGCTGGAATTCCCTGACCGGCCACTACTCCATCACGTGACTCCTCTCCCATTTATTTAACTTTTGAGGTGTAATGTATAGCCTGTGTATCCAGTTATATTGTACCATACGTAACCTCGTGTTTATTGTATTTCTCATCGTTCCAGAACATAACTGGGTGAGTTTCAAGTTGTAGAGAAATCCCCCTCTATTTTTTATGCTAGATACCATGGAGAGCCTTCTGAGAGGATCACAGTTTTGACTGTGAATATACAGGGCACCATTGTGGGTAAACTGATGATGATGTTAAAGGTGCCAGAGCAGAACTGATCCTTAGAGAACGAGATTTTAGAATCCATAGAACATTACAGCACAGAAACAGACACTTCGGCCTATCTAGTGCATTGACGTGCACTGCACCATAGCCCTCTAGACCCCTCCCATCCACGTACTGTACTTATCCACATTTTTCTTAAATGACAAAATTGGGCCTGCCATTCATCTGGAAGCTCGTTCCACATTGTCATTACTCTCTCCCTGAAGAAGTTTCCCCTAATGTTTCACCTTTCACCCTTAACCCATGCCTTCTAGTTCTTGTCTACCTAACCTCAATGGAAAAAACCTGCTGCATTTACTCTACCTACGGCCTTCATCATTTTGTAAACCTCAAGCTGAGACGGTTCTCAGCAAGAGTTTTGTTGCACTCCACTCTGTTGTGGGAAAGAGAAATATTCAGGCAGTGTTCCTGATCTGACCACCCCAGTTGGCAGCCATGTGTGTATGAAATCTGTGCAAGGATTGGATCAGATCGGGGGGGGGGAAGGGGGGAAATTGATGCAGAGTAGTTAAATTACATCTTGTTATCATTGTTCACGCTCATTTGCAATGACTGGCCATGAGAGTGTGGGGTGGGAGAAAACTAAAGTGAAAAATGAAAGGAATTCAATGAAGATTTTTTTAAAATCTCTGAAGGCAAACATGGAAAGAACAAGCTAAACGTGAAAGTCTCCAGGTGCTAGGGCAAGTGCAGAATGCAACTGGCATCCAGAGGAAGGGTAGTTATCACTTCCTATGGATGCAGCACGACCTGCTGTGTTTCTCCAGCATGGTTGTGCACTGCATGGAAATAACAAGGTGGCTCGTGGCACAGATTTGCTTTGGGTCTTACCTTAATGTTCTGTTGGAGCCGATGGAGCTGTGGGGGTAAGGGCATCCCCCCAACCAGCAGTGCAGTCCTCATGTTGGGGAGACCCATCATCAGCTCCTTGGCCTGCCCCTCGATCTGAATGGCAAGTTCACGTGTTGGAGTCAATATCAACCCCACAGGCTGCTGGGGAAAAACCTTGTTCTGAAAGGAGGAAAAACAACTCTGACTCAACAACACGGGACATCAGCCACTTAACCCTCGTCTGCCATTTAATAATCTGATTGTAACCTCAATGCTGCATTCCTATCAAGCTTTCAGCCCTTCATAAGATATAGGAGCAGGAGGCCATTTGGCCACCATTCCATCATCAGCTGATCCATTCTCTCACTCAGCCCCACTCCCCTGCCTTCTCCCTATCATATTTGCACTGCAACGTGGCTGATAACACATTTTGTGACTTGTTCTCGACAATAAATTCTGATTCTAATTGGTGGAAACCCCTTCTGGGTGTCAGGGGACATGTCACTTGCAACAGTCCAGCTGAGATTCTGATCATTGATGATTCCTAGGATGTTAACATTGGGGTACTTGGCAATGGTAAGGCCACAGTTAAACAAGAATAAACTCTTTCCCTTTCCTCCACCTCCCACCCCCTTTCCTCCCTTCTCCTATCTACCCCCGACGTTCTCCCCCATTACCTCTCTGCTTTTTTTCTCTTCTACCCTCCCACCTGTGACCTCTTACCTGTCAGTCTTCACCTCCCCTTGGCCCTTCTTCCCTCCTCCCTCCTCCTCCAAGAAGAGAATTGTGGACTTCAGGAGGAAGTCAGGAGAACACAAGCTAGTCTTCATTGAGGGCTCAGCAGAGGAGAGGGTCAAGAAATTAAAATTCCTTGGTGTCAATATCTCTGGGGATCTGTTCTGGAGCCTCCATGTTGTTGCAATCATGAAGGCAGCTGGCCAGAAGCTAGACTTTGTGAGGAGTTTGAGGAGACAGGTGGACCATGGAGAGTATTCTGGCAGGTTGCATCACTGTCTGGTACAGAGGTGCCAACGATCAGGACAAGAAAAAACTCAAGAGGGTTGTTAACTTGGCCTGCAACATCACTGTGTCAGAAACACAAATTCTCACAAATGAGTCTCTTTAAGATCGGTGACACGACAAGCTTTATTCACAAGTCTGCAGAGTTGGACTCAACCGGCTTCTAGCCAAGTCAAGCCCCGATACATACAGTGCATTGTTTTTTATACGATTTGCTTGTCCTTCAGCATCTCCACTACACTGCTTTAATTGGTTAGTTTTTGCAGAATCATCCTGATTACTGTTAGTCACGCACACCACGATCATTCATGACCTCTGCTCACACCAAATTCTGTTTTTCACTCTTTTTCAATCTTTGGCTCCTGCATGTCTCTCTGTAGTTAAATCTGTTGCAAGTCTGTTGTAACATTTTCCAGCTAAACTCTAGTGGTTAGCCCCCTTTTATGACTAATCATCACATTTTAACTTAAACCCTTTTTAACCCAAATTCTCTATCTATAACAACTGCACCAGACTTCACCCCATCAAAAACATTTATGTGAGGTGGTATCTTAAGAAAGAAGCCTCTTACCTCAAGGACCCCCACCACCCAGGCCACTCTGCTACCATCAGGAAAAAGGTACAGGATCCTGAAGACGAGCACCCAGCAGCAGAAGGACAGCTTCTTCCCCCTCCGCTATCAGATTCCTGAATGATCAATGAACCTCAGGCACTGTCTTACCTTGACTTTTTCATGCACTATTTTTAACTTGCATATCCCACCCCAATGCCACCCTGCCAATCATATGCCAGCTCTGGCCCTTACCTCTCGCAGGGCTGTCATAGTGACTGGGAGCAGGAAAGCCGCCGTCTTTCCTGAGCCGGTGTCGGCCGCCGCCAGCACATCCTTCCCCGCCAGGCCCTGTGGCAGCATCTGCATCTGCACCGGGGTGGGGCTGTGGTAGCCCAGCCTCTGCAGGTTGGCACTCAAGGCTTCGGGGAAGCCGCAGTGCTCGAACTCCACGATGGGCCGGACGGCGGGGCCCTGCACGGCGATGCCCAGCTGGTGCTGCAGGGCCTCCACCTGTCCGTCCGACAGGCCAGATATGAACGGGTGCTCCTGATACCGGCAGGCCCTGTCCACTGTCTCCTCAGCCTCTGACTGGCTTGCATCCTCGAGCTGCCGCAGGTGCTTGGCCTTGCACTCTAGACTGCACACGTCGGTGTCAGTCTGGTTGCAGATGTACTCGCCATAGCGGCCGCACATGGAGCAAACTGGCTCCCCCAGCTCTGGCCAACGCTGGCTGAGGCTCACTGCCTTCACTGGCTGCTCCTCGCCACTGTCCCCAGCTCCGAGCTCCTCTCCACCACCTTCACACATTTGGGCCTGACTGGTGTCACCGCCCAGGGTCTTGCTCTTCTTGGCTGCTTGGTCATTGATCTCTTCAGCCCTCTTCACCTTCAACGACCTGGGGACAAACATCTCACACATTCCACCTCTCAGAACGGGGGCTTGTACTGGTGTGGACGTGCAGCATCTGTGGAGGGACAAGCATTCAACAAAAATTCTCCCACCATCTCATGAGCGTTACTCCTGCTAAGATATTAATTTGTAACTAGAAGTAATTTAAGGGCAGGGGTACCCAAACTTGCATAACATAAGAGCCACAAACAATAAACATCAGATGTTTGAGAGACACAAGGCGTGAAAAAATATTACATACATGTTTTTAACTCTTTTTTTTTATATAAAGACTTTATTTAAAATTTTTATAACATGAATACAATAAAGAATTACATTTAAAGAAAAATAGAAAAAAAAATTTAAAAAGGTATGATTACAATATTACATCAGAAAACTACACAAAATAATCCCCCCCGTTAATTGTAACACAATATTAATAGTCTAACTAAAATTAGTCCAACCCTCCCCCCAAAATAAAGAGTGAAGAGTTAATAAAATTGACAATATTATATGAAAAAAAAATACCCACTTACAAAAAAAAGAGATAAAACCTAACCTAAAAAAATTCTAACAACAACAAAAAATTGTCAATACTAAAATATCGCACTTAAACATATATTTAAATCAAACTTAAATGCATATAATTAGCAAACGGAGTCCACTTTAACTTATAAAAAGACATCTTATCCTGAATTGAAAAAGATATCCTTTCCATAGTCAAACAAAATTTCATTTCCAAATACCACTTATCTAAAGTTAGTATATTTCTATCTTTCCAAGTAAGTGCTATACATTTCTAAAGCCACAACTAAAGCTAAATAAATAAATGAAATCTGATAATCCTCTAAACCTAAATCAATTAATGATTGCATGTTCCCTAATAAAAATATATCGGGATCTAATACAAGATGGATATTATATAAACTGTTAAAAACAGATTGAATACCTTTCCAAAACTGTTGCAATCGATCACAAAGCCAAACAGTATGCAAAAAAAGTATTGGCCGTCTGATCACGTCGAAAACAAGAATCCAACTTACTAAAACCAAATATTTTTAATTTCTCCGGCGTTAAATATAGCTGATGAATAAAATTATAATTAATCATCGCTAGTCTAGCATTAATTAATTTCCGACATATTTTTACTCTTACATGCACATTTATTTTTACCAAAATTTATATAAATATTAGTCAGCATATAGAAGGGAGATTGAAAATTTGGCCAAATGGTGCACCAACAAGAATCTTGTCACCAAAACTAAGGAGCTGACTGTTGACTTCAGGAAGGGAAACCAGAGGTGTACGATCCAGTGATCATTGGGGAATCAGAGGTGGAGAGGGTGAGCAAATTTAAATTCCTGGGAGTCACTATCTCGGAGGATCTTTCCTGGACCCGACATTGTGAAGAAAGCACGTCAACGCCTCTACTTCCTCAAGAGTTTGCGGAGGTTTGGTATGACACTAGAAACCCTGGCAAATTTCTACAGATGTGATGGGAAGTGTGCTGACCAGCTGCATCATGGTCTGGAATGGGGACACCAATAGCCCTGAGCGTAAAGCCTTCCAAAAGGTAGTGGGGACAGCCCAGGACATCACAGGCAAAACCCTCCCCATCATCGAGAACATCTACAGGGAACGCTGCTGTCAGAGAATCATCAAGGATCCACACCACCTGCTACCATCAAGAAAGAGGTATTGGTGCTACAAGACTCACACCACCAGGTACAGATACAGCTGCTTCCCCTCCACTATCAGACTCCTCCACAACAAACTCAATCAGGGACTCATTGAAGGACCCTGACTTCATTGTTTTTTTTTAAAATTATCTCTATATTACAGTTTAAATTTGTTATCTGTTTTCTGTTCTTTATTTGTTTACATGTATACACTTTGTACAGTTTTTTCCATAACCAACAGGTGGTAATTCTAAACATCTCGCATGTCAGGAAGGTGCCTGCAGAAAAAAAGAATCTCAGGGTCGTATGTGATGTAATGTTTGTACTCTGACAATAAATCTGAAGTCAAAAAGATGTCATTGTAAAGAACAGGACCGGGGGTGGAAAAATAAAATGAAAGTTCTGCAAAAAGTTGGTTAGCAAATTGGCAAGGAAGACACATGAGGTGCTAGCTAAAAAGGATGTCCAATTCATAAATAGAAAAAAATGCCAGAGTGCAAAGAGAATTGAAATCAGAGGAGATAAAACTATGCTGGAATGGTCCTCATCTGTAACTGCTGGAATCTGTGGGCATTAGGGCTAGAACTCTGTAGTGGAGCGCACCAAGTTTACTTAACTAGTGACCTATCATGGACACTCAACATCTCCTCCCTTGTCAGGAAGGGACAACAGTGACTGCCCTTCCTGAGAAGACGGAAGAGGGCAAGGCCACCGTCACGTCAGGAGCTGTCGAGTGTGTCCCGGCTGGCTGCTTCGCCGCGCGGGTACGGAGGCTGCAGAGGAATGGACCGGAGGTCAATCCACAGGACCATAAGAGTATCAGAGAGGATCAGTGGGGTCTCCCTCCTCCCCATTGGCGTGAGCATGTATGAATGAGAGGGGTGCACAAAATCGCTGAGGACCCCTTCCATCCTGCACACAGCATCTTCCAGCTGCTCCCATTGGGGAAGAGATACAGGAGGATAAAAGCCAGAACCACCAGGCTGAGGAACAGCTTCTCCCACAGGCTGAACGACCAAAGGAACTGCTCACAATCACCATCATATTCATAAAGCAATATTTATTTATCGATGCAGACTTGTTCTGCGTGTGTATTTTCAACACTCACCGGATTTACCCCAATCTTCCCATTCTCCTCCTTCAGTCGAGGCCGAAGCCGACCATCAGGGACCTCACCGTCTGCATCTTATCCCGCCTCACCCTGCGCAGCGTCACGGGAAAACCATTCCCGGCCCGAGCGTTCCTCCGGAACTGCTTCACCGCCGCACATTTCCACTGGAAACTGTGCACCGGCGAAGAGGGTCCGAGTGATAGGTTTTCAAAACGAGCACTTTTGATTTTCGTAAACGAATCGAAGTATGGTCCAAATGGTTACCTTGACGGAGGTGCTTTGCTCCCGTGTTATTCAGTGGATGTTTGAAAGGAAAATCAGTTCCGAATCGACCTGTGAAAGGAGTTTCAGGCACGGCAAGTCTCCCGCGCATGCGCAGGCGGAGGACGGATGATGGCGGCGGCTCTGTCCAGGGCGCTGAAGCTCCCGGGTAAGTAGGGGGGAGGGAGTGAGGTGAGGATGAGACCTCCACTCACCCCTATCCCCGCTGGTATACCGCTCTAGCCTTTCTTCCCCTTCATCTTCAGGCCCCGCCACCGTCCTCGTCTCCCCCTCCCCGTCTCCCTCCCTCCCCTCCCCTCCCCTCCGTCCTCGTCCCCCCTCCCCAATCTTCCATCCAACCATTTTCTTTACTCCCTGTCTCTTACTCTCAACTTCCTCCCACTTCTCCCATGTACCCCGGTCTCCCTCCTATTGTACCTCTCTCCCCTCCTTTCTTACCCATTATTCCAACCTTCCCCTTGCAATTATCCTTCCTTCTACCCTCTTCTGCCTCCCACTCACACCTCCTGTCTGACTCCCTCCACTTTACCATACCTTAATGAAGGGCTCAAGCCCAAAACGTTGGTTCTGTATTTTTTTTAATCTTTGCTATATAAAGTTCACTGTTTGACCTGCTGAGATTCTACAGCATTGAGTTTTTACTTCAACCGTGGTGTCTGCAGACTTTCTTGTTTCACCACCCTCCTCTTTCTTTTCTGCACCCCACCCCCCCCCCCCCCACCCCCTTTGTGACCAGGGATTGAAACTGTAGCTTTACAAGGCAAATTGACGAATGGAAATCATGTTAATGTTAAGTGATTGTTTTGTTGAGAGGAGAAAGTTGACATTCATCAATGTAACGCTTTTCAGGGAAGAAGACTCATGATTTTGGCGAGTACGATCCCCTGCGACAGGCTGATAGTGACGATAGTGCGGACGACGGTGACCTCAACTATCAGAAAAATGGCAGTCTGCAAACTGAAACAACTGTTGAGGCTGTGCTCCACAGAGATTCAAGCAGTGTGGTTGAGATGCAAGCACTGAAGGTAAAACAATTCCGGTCAGATCAACCCAGCTCAGCGGAAGTACATGCAACTGAGGTGTCCGATGAGTTTACACTGAAAAACAGAACTTCGTTTCTTCCTTGTCTACGGACAGCTGCCTTCCTCCTCACTCTCATCTTGACCATGGTGCTAGTCTTAGTCTGTGCTTTCTTCATCCCCTGTCCGGAAAACCACACTCTGAACACCTCGTGGAGCAGAAGTCTCGGACAAGCAGCTGGTGAGCAATGTTAAGATCCTCAGGGTAAAAAAAAACAGATCTATTTGTATACTGATTACGGCACATTCTGCTGCAGTCTAGAGAATGAAGCGCTGGTAATCCCAGCTGGGCGACTGCTGACCTGTGATGTGTGAAGTTGGGGAGGCTGGGTGGTGGCCATATGCCCCACAGAGGGGCACCCTATAGCACCTTGTGGTATAATGTTGGTGATAGCTTTGTTTGGCTGGCTGGAAAGTCATTGGAGTCAAAAAAAACAAGCACAAGTAAAAGCACAACGCTGGAGAAACTTAGCAGGTCAAACAGTGTCCTTAATGCAACAAAGATAAAGATACAGAACCAACCTTTAGGCTTCAGCCCTTCATCAAGGTTTGGGAAAATGTTGACAGGCATGGAGCAAAATGGTGGGGGGTAGGGGGAGGAACACGGTCCCAAAGGCAGGAGGCAATAGGTGGTTAAGGGATGGAGGGCACAGCCACAAACGGGGGTGGGGGGGGGGGAATGGATCTGGGAATAGAGAGACAAGGGGAAGGGAGGGAGAATGGAGATTAGGTTAGCAGAAACCGGAGAAGTCTATGTTCATGTCATCTGTTGGAGAGGGCCCATACATAAAATCTGAGAATCTGACATTTTGGCCCCACATTGTGGAGCTGGACGTTTTGGTTATATAAAAAAAATAATTTTGTAGTCTTTTGAACGTCTTGGCATCACAGTTTGGCGCTGGCCCGGCAATCTCCGGTGTTGCGACATTTCAGAAATATTTGCCAGGGTGGGTTAGATTATTTGTAATCATAAGCAGATTATTTTAATATAACAAACAAAATCCTGAACTATTTTTGAAACGTCAGCTGCCCTGTGACAGCCCCGCCCGCCGAACGTCCCGCTGGCCAAAGAGAGCAGCTTCTTTTCCTGCTCGCGTCTCATTACTGCGGCTTCAGTTCCCCGCCCCCACTCCCACTTACTTATCTTCAGCCCCTTTCCTTTCCCAATCTACATTCTGTCCCACCCCCAACACCACACATCAAACTCCACACATTCACTGGGAGCCTCTGGTTTCTCTTGCTTCCCCTCCCTTCAATATATCAGATTATTTGATCAAGAGCAATACTATTCCTCTCCAGATAAATAGCTCGTAGAGCTGCTGCCGCCCAACACCCCCACCCCCCACCCCCCCCAAAAAAAACCCAGGTTCAATCCTAACCTCTGGTACTTTGTGTGTGGCGTTTATATGTTCTCTGTCACCGTGTGGGTTCCTCCCATGTAATTTTATCGGTTAATTGCCACTGTAAATTGCCGAAGGGCCTGCACTGTGTTGTAATGCTCTATGATTTTTTTTAGAAGTACGGAAGAAACCAAAATTTGACTCCTTCACAGGAAACGGGGCCCGTAAATTTTGAGCAGAGTCCTAGTGGGGGAGGGAGTGGTCCATAGCCGAAAAAAGATTGAGAATGGCTGATCTAGACTGGAGAAAGTAGAGGTTCACAGGTCTGAGGAGTGAGCAGTCACTGAGGAAGTGGGAACGATCCCTTCTCTAACACTTCACAAAAGTTAACCCTAAAATGCCTTTTTTTTGATACAAGATTGAACAAACCAACCTCAGAGATTTGAGGAAGGGGAGGTTTCAGCAATGGATGACCCAATGGAAGTCACCATTCTGTAAGAATGAAGTAGCTGAAGAGCATAAGAAATGGGGGCCGGAGTTGGCCATCTGGCCTGTCGAGTCTGCTCCACCATTCAATGAGATCATGGCTGAGCTGATGATGGGCTCATCTCCACCAACCTCCCTTTACCCCATATCCCTTAATTCCCCAACTATCTAAAAATTATCCAACCATGTCTTAAATATATTTACTGAGGTCGCCTCTAGTGCTTCAATGGGCAGTGAATTCCACAGATTCACTCCCCTCTGGGAAAGTCAGTTCCTCCTCATCTCTGTCCTAAATCTACTACCCTGGATCTTGAGGCTATGTCCTCTAGTTCTAGTTTCTCCCATCAATGGAATCAACTTTGCCTCCTCAATCTTATCTCTGCCTTTCATAATTTTATACATTTCTATAAGATTCCCCTCTCAGTCTTTGATTCTTCAATATCTATTGAAGGATGGATAGATAAGCAAGCCTGCCATTTTTAAATCATCTTGTTCTCGCTCTCTGATTGCTCAAGGCTCTTGTTTGTATCTCACCAGAAGTTTATGATTCTGTTCATCCAGGGCTTCTCTTTCCATTCCACAGGTTTCCCTCCAGTGATCACTCTTTGGGACGTCAATGGTGACCAAGTTTCTGATGTGATCATTTCATTCAGCTCTGCTGGGAAGGTTCGAGACCAAAGAGGAGCCTTCAGCCCACAAGGTAATACAAAGCAGGATTAGGGTTATTCTAAGTCAGTGTCTCATTCTAATAATAGGCTTTGTAATATGGTCCATACAAAACACATTTCTCGTTTCTATTCAGATGTTCCAAAATAATGCAGGGAACAGGGTGGCTTGAATTTCTCTGAAAGCTGACTGAGTCAATGGGCCAAATGGCCACCTATATTGTAAGGAAACAGGGAAAATGTAAATGTTAATTGACCAGGCAGTGTGTAGTGGAGGCAGTCAGGCTTTGCATGACTCATGTCTGCTACTTGTATCCAAACTGAGTAGACCAGCTGCTCAGGAGATGGGAACACCCTCTAGCGGTCCCAATGAACCTGTGCCCTCAGGCAGCATGGGCAAGGCAGTTGGAAAGGTTTTCCTATTTCCACCTTTGTTGCATCACCATCTCATCCAGGCCAAGTTCACCAACGAGGCCGAGTCCGTCAGTACACATTCATCACTGAGCCGACGTCACTCCGACGTGGGATGAATGTTGGCTGTGATTACCAGAAGAATTCCATCCGGTGAGCCGAATGCAGGGATGTGACCCACCAGGTGTCTGAGCAAGATGTGAAAGTGGAGTGAAACACAAAAGTTTGCAGATGCTGTTATTGTAGTAAAAACACATGGAAAAGCGGTCTTGCAGCATCCATAGAAGATAAAGATATAGTACTGACATTTTGGGCATGAGCCTTTCCTCAAGTTGTAACCAAAGAACAGGAAGGTGTAAGGATAAAGAGCTGGATGACTGGCCGGGGGAGGACTCCAGACCAACAAAAGATATTAATTGAATATGATCATTGATTCTGGCTCTGTGAAAAAAGACAGAGGGAAAAGGGACACAGAGCTGGGTGAAAGTGACTAGTTTGGGGACACTTCTGGGAGTTGGTGACTGACGGACTAACCTCCATGTGGGAAGAGGTGCAGGAAATCGGAATGTTCAGCTGAATTCGGGGAGCCCCATCCTCACACTGCCCTGCTGGAGTGGACGTGCAGGCTGCTCCACACTGCATTCTATGTGACGCTCACCACTGACAGAACGCAACTCCTGCCTGACATTAGCGAAATCTTTAACTGCCATGCTGAACATTGGATAGAAAACAAATAGCAGCGCTGCTGGAACTACTGCAGCGGCAGTGCTGCCATTGGTGCAGACCCAGGAGAGAGGGGCATAGAGACATCCCTGCTCCTCAGGGAACTACTGCCCGGTTTTGATGGTGACGGCACTGTTCAGGCTTTAAATGGCATATTAAAGGAACTGACTGTGTTTTTAATTTAAATCCTGCAAGCACAGTAGTGTGTGCCCAAGACTACTGTGCCTGTGCTAGGCAGAGTATCATAAGTGGTTGCAGACTCTTTTGGGGGTGGGGGGGTGGGGGAAGCAGCAGGCAGGCACCAGAAATGGAGAGAACACCTCCATTGAGAAGGGGAAGCCCAGGTGATGTCTCTCCGTGACCCTATCGCAGCAGCGGACCAGCGAGAAACTCAGCAGCTGAACGGACTGCTGGCGACTTGCAGTTGAAGGGAGACTGGGGACAAGAAGGGCTCCTGAAGAGTCTCTAGTTTGTATTGGAGGTTTGGATCTGGAGCCAGGGTTGCCAATCGATATGTGGGAGTGCTGGAGGCTGGACACTCAATGTCTCTGATGGGCCACTCTCTTATTGTTAGGAGCGATGCTATAGTGACTCTTTGTCTTGCGGCAGACTAAAGTTGAAGTGTATCATTGTATGTTACATTTGTTTATATTATTACGTGACAAGAAAAAGGAATCTTGAATCTCATTGCAACCAAATTGAATCCATCTCCAATGGAAGCTGTAGTGGAGGCCTAACAACTGATCAGGAAGGTGGAGAATGTGTTGTGCCATCAGAAGGGCATGGAGAGGATAGTCAATCATCCAGGTTGCTGCCTTCTCCCAGAGGCTGCATCTATCCAACAAGCGGCAGACCACTGGCCGGGAGGAGTGCACGAGCAGGACCTACCTCTGCTCCTGGGGTGAAACAGTGTGCTCACAATAGCACAGCTTGATACCAGGTGAATAGCTAGAGCTGGAGAGGGATTGTCAGTTCCCAGCCAAAGCAGAAGGCCACAGAATGGTAGACCAATACACTGGGGAGCTGATGGTTGTCAAGAAGTGGGGCTGGTGACTTCTCTTTCTTTCCTCAGCCAGCGAGTCGGTGGTTGCACTGTCAGGGGCAGATGGCAGTTTTTTCTGGATGGCCCAAGCCCCTGAACGCCTGAAGTTCATCCACTGCGGCATCGGCCACACTGCAGGAGGAGAGGGCACTGTCTGTCTACTGGTTGGAGTCAATCATGTGCTGCAAGCCATTAACAGCAGCTCAGGTATGCAAGTTCCACAACCTCGTATTCCCCTTATCCTTGTCCAGTAAAGCCTGGAGCTGTGCTCTCGAAAAGTACAGTGCCTCAGTCTCTTAAATGTGTTTGTACTGAACAATGCCGCTGTAATTAAGCCAAGAAATGGGGAGCCCCCCTCACCGTAACTGGTCCCTGTGGTTTTTACAGAGCATCCTCACTATAACCAGGCCCCGTGGTTTAACGGAACTCCCTTGGTATAACCAGGCCCCACAGTCACAGAGTACTTCACCTTAACTGGGCCCCATGATTTTACAGATCACCCTCACTGTAACCAGGCCCTGAGGTCATGGAGCACTTCACTGTAACTGGGCCCCGCGATTTTACAGATCACCCTCACTGTAACCAGGCCCTGAGGTCATGGAGCACTTCACCGTAACCAGGCCCCAAGGTATTGTGGAGCACCCTCACTGTAACTGGGCCCCACAGTCACAGAGAGTCCCTATCGTAAATGGGCCCTGTGGTTTTATGGAGCACCCCTGCCTTAACTGGGCCCCATAATGTTACAGTGACACCTTTTTTAAGGGCCCCTCTTTTGTTCCACTTTCTTCAAAAAAATAACCACTTAATTCTGATTGTGTTACAGGAAGTAGTTTCTGGGAAGTGAAGAATATATACCCATCCCGTCGGACTCCCAATGCTCCACCTGTGCAGCTCACGGACCTCGATGGCGATGGATTTACAGACGTACTGATCGGGAGCAAACCGGCCACACTGGTAAGGAATCTCTCACCTTTAACCACGAATGTAAAGGGTTCAAACATCTGGGGGTTGTAGATTAATTGGGGTATTTTGGTGGCAAGGCTCGTGGGTTGGAAGGGCATCTTAACATGCTATATGTCAAATTTTAAATTTAAATTTCACAAAAAAAATTAAATTTATAATTTAAAAATTTAACCGTAGAACTCCATTCATCAAGCTGCAGAGAGACTGGAACTTGCTAAAATGTGCGGTTCAGGGGAACAACTCTGTTGGGTTGGAGTCACTTATCTGCTCTCTGACAGTTCCATTGGACATATTAATGAGTCTGATTGTAATGAACAGTGGCTACTTTTACAGATTCTTGGTGTTTCCTGAAAAAAAAATTATAAAACTTTTTTTTAAAAAAAGCATCTGGAATCCTAAGATTTATTTAGCTCTACCTTAATTGAAGTGTAAGTTGCTATTACAAAGATGTTGTGCCAAATGTTTAAAGGTCAGCAGTGAGATCTGGACCAGAGCTTTATGATCATCTGTAGGGACCACGTCGTCATCAGGATGTCAACATCATGGAGAAGGTGGAGACGAGACTTAGCAGAAGGGCCATGGACTGAGTCAGTTTCTGTGACGTGGGGGTTCTTGCGAAACTGGGGTTAGATCAGAGAAGGAAATTAAATTCACTCCGCAGATTAAGGTTTGAAGTCACATCCTCTGCATTTATTAAACCCTTTGGACTTCATATCCCAGTTTTCAGGGACTACCAACAAGCGCATATCCTCCGTGTCCCCATTTTCCGGGACTTGTTTTCTACCCAACCTCCAGCTGGTTCGTACTGATATTCGTTTACCCATGGACCCAGTACAGAGTATATATTATGAAAGGTTAACAGGGTTAACCTAGTCCAAATAAGTACCAGCCCCGTGGCCCCAGCAATCAGCTTCTAATGGCCACTGAGAGGAGGGCAGCCATGTATCTTTGTGTGGGAGATCAGTGAGTCTTGGTGATGAAGTGTGTTCACACTGGTTGGAGAGGAAAGCAGGACAAAAGTGAATATTCCTCTTAATTGATTATTTCTATCCTAGACCAATCGGATTCGTGATGTCTCCTTTGTGTTTGTGTCAGGAGCAACTGGGGCCCTGATTGGTCAGCCAGTAAAATATAATGTCACAGGTGAAGGCAAGTTGATTGGTCCAAAAGCCTATATGTTAGGTGAAGGAGTACTCTACGTTCTCTTCGGTTATGGTAAGCAAAAGGTACAAAATTTGTCATCCGCACGTGCCCATATCCCTTGTATGAATAAAAACAAACCACCCTGTTAATGCCTTCAGAATATTATGTTTCAATGAGACCAGTGCTTATATTTCTGTGCTTTATTGTGTATCGACCCAATCTGCTCAACATCTGTTTACATACCAACCCTTTCATTCCCAGAATGAAGCCAGTGAGCTTTCTCTGCATTGTTTCCAGTACAGAGCATCATTTCTTAAACCTAGGGGCCAAAATTGTGTGCAGTTCTCCAGGTGTGGTCTCATCAGTGCCCTGTAAAGGGATCGAAGCTCCCCTTGCTTTTATATTCCATACTGCTTGCAACTAAGGCCATTGATCCACGAGCCTTACCATATATACTTGTGTAATAGTCGAGTTTTGGGAACCAATTTTTTTGAGTCAAATTTGACTAAGTACCTGCATCATTCGGGGCATCTGGAACTCTGATAGTGGGCAGATAGCTGAGGCAAGGATCCACAGTGGCGGTGTCGGGAGATAGGATGGGCGGGTGGCTGAGCCGAGAGTTCACCGTCTGGAACTCGAATAAACGGGTGGTCGGGGCCAAAAATAAAGGGTGGGGGGAGATTCCTGTCTTTTACATGGGTCATTAAGAAAATATGCAATTTTTAGGCCAAAAAAAGAAGAGAGCCAACTTTTTCATGGGATCAACTATTACATGAGTATCTAAGGTATTGTACATGCATACCAGCCCTTTGTGTATCATGGACCAACACAACACCCCCTGCCCCCTATTCCTGTGTACATTGGCAATTTTACTCACACTTAATTTAAATAATACTTTCCTTTTTCATTTTTCCTTCCTAAGTGGATAACCTCACATTTTCCCACATAATACTCTTGTCTACTAACTTCTTTGTAATAAAAACACTGGAATCCTGGAGAACTCAGCCGGTCTTTCCGTATCTATAGGAGACAAAGATATATTGCTGATATTTCGGGCTTGAGCCCTTCTTCGAGGAAAAATCAGAAGCAGGATATATCAGAAAGTTGCAGAATTCAAACAATGGGGGAGGAATCCAGACCCACAAAAGGTGGATGTGATAAAACAGCTCTTCCTTTTCTGCATCATCGACTTCTTTGGTGCTACCTCATGTACCCATGATGAGCTCATTGACTTCATCCACTTGGCTGCCAACTTCCACCCCGACCTCAAATTCACTTGATCCATCTCTAGCAACACTCTCCCTTTCCTCGATCTCTGTGATGGACATCTTCTACAAACCCACCAACTCACAAAGCTACCTCAACTACCCCTCTTCCCACCCTGTGTCCTGTAAGGATTCTATTCTCTCACATCCTCCGTCTCCTTCACACCTGCACCCAGGATGAGGACTTCCATGCCAGATCATCAGAAATGTCCTCCTCCTTCAAACAATGTGGCTTGCCCTCTACCTCAACTCAGCCCTCATCCGCATATCCTCACTTACCCTCACTTTTGCCCTGGCCCCCTCTGCCCCCATGCTCAACAAGGATAGAACTCCCCTTGTCCTCACCCACCACCCCACTATCCTACTCCACCACTTCCACCATCTACTACATGATCCCACCACAAGACACATATTCCCCTCTCCTCCCCTCTCTGTCTTCCGCAGGGACCACTTCCTCCGTGACTCCCTTGTTCACTCCTCCCTCCCCACCATTCATCCCCTTAGGACCTACCCCTGTGACTGCAGGAGATGCTCCACTTCCGCCCACACCTCCTCCCTCAGCACCATTCGGTGCTCCAATAGTCCTTCCAAGTGAAGCAACGTTTCACTTGTGAATCTGCAAGGATCATCTACTGCATCCGGTGCTATGTTCTCCTACATCAGAGGCTGGACACAGACTGGGAGATCGCTTTGTTGAGCACCTCGAATGTGTCCGCTGTAATAGCGTGGATCTCCCAGTGGCCACCCATTTCAACTCCCCATCTCATTCCCCTGCCAACATGTCTGTCCATGGTCTTATGCACTGACAGACTGAGACCACCTGTAATTGGAGGAGGAACATTTCATTCCGTCCGGGCTCCCTCCAACCGGATGGCAGTAATATCGACCTATCTGGCTTATGTTAAAATCCCCCCCCATCCCCTTCATCCCTGTTGTCTCTCCATTCCTTATCTCCTTTCACACTGACATGATAAATTCTAAATTCTACCTAGTCTCTGAAAACATCCAATTAACACCTGTTGTGGGTCTGGATTCCTTCTCCATTGTTTGAATCCTGAGAGTTTCTGATATATCCTTCTTTTGCCTCGACTGATTTTTTTTCCTTCAAGAAGGGGTGTGAAAAAGAAAAAGTGTATATCATGGCTAATGTGATTTATGGTGTGAAAAATAAAAAATTTTAAAAAAAAAGAAGGGGTCGGGCTTGAAACGTCAGCGATATACCTTTGTCTCCTATGGATATTGAATAGACTAGCTGAGTTCCTCCAGCATTTCAGTGTTTTTACAACAATCACAGCCTCTGCAGCCTTATTGTGTTTCACCAACTTCTTCGTGTCGGGTTCAAGTTTATTATAATTTGATAGTTAGTACATATACAACCCGACGAAACAGCATCTCTCTACACCACGATGCGCACATAAAAACACGCAATGCACAGTACATAACGGTCACATAAATAATCAAAATAAATATTTGGAGTGATTTCCACAGTTGCAGGTTGCTGTTTATCAGTCTCACCTTCTGAGGGAAGAAGCTATTCCCCAGCCTACCAGTACTGATTTTGATGCTCCTGTACCACCACCTTGATGGTAGTGGGTTGAAGATGTGCACTGGATGGAAAGGATCTTCTAGAATTTCTTGAGCCTTATTTGGACAATGCTCCAAGTAAATCTCCATAGAGGAAAGAGAGACTCCAGTGATCCCCTTGGCTGTTTTAATGATCCTCTGTAAAGACTTCCAGTTTCCTCCCTAACTTGCCATCATACCCGTCCTTGTTTCACAGTGATGTTTGGCTACAGAACATCACTTTTCTATTCTTTGATCCCACAGGCATCCCTGGCCCTCCTCACCGAGTTCCCCACCATCAGCACCTGGGGTGTTAGCAGTGTCCAGAAACTCGGCCAGACCAGCCACTAAAACATTGTTGCCACAAGAGGCCGAATGTCTGGTAACAAGTGCCACCTATTTTGACGTCCCAGCCCCTTTTTGTCGTCTGCATCTTTGAATAAAGATCTGGAAAATTAGGGCTAAAATTAAGAGAAAGTTCTTCAGGTTAAAAAGTTGAAGAATATTTGCAATTCTCCACCCATTAGCGTTGTCAGTGGAGAATATATGATAGATTTTTGCACCTCAGGTGGTTCAGGCATGTAGTGAGCAGGAGTGGGGGGGGCAGGTGTTGAGGACACAGATCAGTTGTGATATTGAATGCTGGCGCAGGTATGCAGCCTGTTTCTTTTGCCTATATGCGAGAACTGTAGAGATTTGCATTCAGACAGCACCTATAATGTGACTATCCAACAACTGCAATAGGTTGGAGACTCAACCCATGGCCCATCTGTTTGCCTCCACCGATTCCCCTTGACCTGTTGAGTTCCTTCCACTCATTGCTAACTGCAATAGGTCCTCACTGTTTATGAATTAAAAGCAGTTAATGAAGAGCACACAGAGCAAGTCTCCCTTGGGGTAAAAGGGAGACTGTGGCACCACCTCTTGGATAGCAGAAAGTGGTGCAATGAATACTTGAAAAATTGCAGAGCAGTGGGAAGTGACTCCATCCTTGACCACTTCCCTAATTCTGATCTACAAATGGCTCATCCAAACTCCCAGGAGTGATTTCCGTACCACTCCAGGAATGTGTACCCTCTGTTTCAGGAATAGGTCAGAAAAGATGTTGTCCTTGGAACAAAGAAAGTTGAAAGAGTCATTCAGAAACACAACTGTTCTTGAGAGAATAAATAAAAGGGAACTGCTGCTGTTGGAGGAGGGATTGAGAACAGAAGTGTAAGGTGACTGAAGGAAACAGGGTGATCCTTCTTCACACCACAGGTCCCTGCATTCCTGGACGATGTTGATTGGTATATCGGCAGAAGCAGAGTTGTTTGTGGTCTTCACACAGAAATTAAACTATGGAAACATCGCAGGACTAGGGATAAAGGCCCGGAAATATAACTGAACTGGATTGCTCATTCCAAACACCATTTTTGGATAGATTATCCTCCCCCCACCCTCCCCCCCCCCCCCCCCAACCATCCTGCATCCTGGACTGTTATTATTCTGTGTACCCCCAATGACTGCATTGTACTGCCCCCTCCCTTCACCCGTCCACCTGGCCACTATAGTGCGGTATAAGAGAAAGGCTAGAGGACAGTTTGTATCAGTCCCACTCCCCCTTGGAGATTCACCAGCCACTGCTCTTTTTTGGGCAATAGTGTTTAACTAGATAGAGTTTTCCTGCGCTATCACCAAATAACTTAATAGCTCCACTAAATCCGCACTACCTTCTGTAGTCATGGTGCTGGCCTCTGGACTTTACTCCTTAATCCTCTACTCTTTCACCTGCCTTAGTTTAAGATTCCTTCATTGTCATGTAGTAACACAGCAACTGTAATGTTACGAGATTTGCTTTTGCCTGCTGTAAGGCAGACAAAGAGTCGGTGTTGCCCAGTGCCCAGTAAGAGGAAAAGAAGCAAAGGAGAATCCCTTCAGTGTCATGGAATGTCTGTGGATTTGCATCCACTGCTCCTCCTGCAGGCTCTGCAACTGCACAGACCCCTGTTCCCCCCTTTGGTAACCCGAGCTCCAAATCCAAACCTCTTTTACGATGAGGAAGCCTTCAGTGCCCAAGGCACCCTCTCAAATTCTAGTTCCGATACCTGGTTCCCATGAGCTAGCCTCCAGCAGCCTGTATGGATCCCTCAGCCACTGAGCTCCTTGATGGTCCGTTGGTCCAGTCACCGTCCTGTAGGTTCATCTATGCTTCCCCTCAGTGGGGTATGTTTTCCCTGTGCCTGGTGCCCTGTACCAGTCCACTGCTTTCCCCCACTCTGCAACCCCTCAAGCCCGCCGCCAGCACAGGTACTGCCATCTTGGGCACAGACCCTGTGGTTGCAGGATTTTAATTAAAAACACTCAGCTTCTTTAACAGGCTGTTTAAAGCCTGTACAGAGCAGTTGGCTTTCGGACACTTGTGGTCGGACCCTGCAGAGAAGCACTGCGTCTCCACTCCCTGCTCTCCCAAGGTCCACACCAGCGCAGCGCTGCTGCCACTCCGGTAGCATCGTTTTTTTTTAAGCTGACAATCTGTTTGGCCACAAGCCCCTTTTCTGCCTTGATGTCGTTTGTTTTGATAATGTTCCTGTGGAGCACTCTGACATTTTACCACGTGAAGGCCACAGCATCGTTAAAACATCAGGAGGGAGAGGAGATCATCGAAGAAGTGGAGGGTTGGTGATAAAGAAAGCAAATGAGGACTTGCTCAGTTATGTAGTGGGGCATTTTGTAAATCCTGAGCAGATCAGCCACAAATTAATCAGAAACAAATCTCAATTCCCACAGCAAATGCTTACATTCAATTTGTCTGCTGCTTTAAAATTCTGGTCTAGTTCATGACATTTCCAGACAGCCCTGGAAATGACGCTAATCAGTAAACTGCAGCTTGAATGGTAGGGGAAAAAAACACAGTAGCACAAAAACTGCTGTTAGGGTCCAAGAGAAGGACCTGCTGTTTCTGTAATGAAACGATCCTCCTCCTCTCACTAACCGTGCCTTTGTTTGAAAGGGAACATCCGAGCCGTGTCTGTGAAAGACATTTACAAGCTAGCGAATGCCAAGAGCAGCTTGCCTCCATCTCTGCAGACAGAAGACCCCATCTTGAAATGGAAGCGAGAAGGAGACCTGCCTGGAGTGCTGCAGCTGTACAGGTGACTATAGGCAGGTGGATTGGAAGGAGGTGGGGGTGGGTTTTAGTGCAGTTGTGTGCAGCCCACTGGTACCTCTATTGCCCTTGGATGTGCTAGGCTGGAGAGAGGTTGTTCCATTGCACCCAGTCCTACACCGGGTTGTTTAATGGCGGTCACTGAGCTGCCAGTGACACAGCAGATAGAGCTGCTGCCTTTATAGCTCCACTGATTTCAGGTTCAACCTCAGCTCCATTTTGTGCAGAGTTTGCACGTTCCCCCATGAACGTGAGTTTCCTCACATATCCCAAAGACCTGTGGGTCAGTAGAGTTAATTGGCTGCTCTCAATTGGGTCTAGGTGTAGGTGAAGGATAGAATTTTTAAAATTTCAAAATAAACTTTATGCGCAATAAAATACATATTCAGTGCAAGGTCATTTCACATTTTAATTTGTACATTTTGTTATTATAGCATTAATCTTTATAGCACCATTGCCTCTTTGCCCCCTACCCCCACCCCCCCCCACCACTCCTCAGGGTTATTCAACCGTTTATTGTTTGAGGGGCTTCCCCCACCAATCCCAGCATTCAATGTCCGGTACTGGTAGCGAAATTATCCTGGACTGTGCTCCTTCCCCACAGCTGCACCAAGCCTCAGTCCGTGCCTCAGCACGTTGTTCTGCAGCCTGGAATGTTTCAGTTGGCAGCACTCCCTTATCGACATATCTGTGTGCTGAAAGACTAACAGGTTTCAGGCAGACCAAAGCCCATCTTTCACTGAGTTAATGGTCTTGCAGCAGTTCTGGATGTAGATCAGAGAGTCCTATGTCATGCTGTCGCTGGGGATGAACCGCATCAAGGACCCCTGCATCCCACTCTGCACGTTCTTAGCGGCGTTCCACCAGATGATCTGGATAGTCTGTTGCACCCCACCATGTCCATTGAGTCCTTGTCTTTCAGTCTCTGCAGGATGGCCTTGTGGTCGAAGCTTTTTGGTCTGGAAAAAATTTTCCACAAAGGATAGGTGGTGTGGCACTGTCCAGCTAGTGGGGGATTGTGTGGTACCAGGGCCAGGCCTATCCTTTGCAACACTTGGAACAGGTAGAACCTCAGCACGTAGTGCCCTCCCTCGTACCTTGGTTCCACTCACAGCTTGATGCAGCCACACACAAAGGTGGTCATCAGGATGAGTGCCACATTGGATATACCCTTGTTCCCATTTTCTGGTGACTTGTGCATGCAGCTCCTTCTCACCCTCTCCATTTTGGAGCCCCATATGAATCAGAACCTTGATCTGGTAACTTCCAGGGCGCAGGTGAGGGGGATGGATGACACCTGCACCATGTACAGCAGCACCGAGAACACCTCACACCTGATGACCAAGTTCTTCCTTGTTATCAAGCGGGAGCGCTGAGCCCACAGCCCCAATTTGTGGTGGACCTTAGCGAACTGCTCCGACCAAGTCTTAGTGCACACCTCAGCCCCTCCAAACCAGATTCCCAGGACCTTCAGGTCGTCAGTTCTGACTGTGACCAGTCAAGCCAGTTACCAAAGGACATTGCCTCACTCTTCTTCCGTTTACCCTGCTGCACGATGCAGACTCAAATTGCCACAGAATTGGAGGAAGTTGCTGAGAATATGGAGAGAAACAAAGAAAGGTATTGGTGTGAATGGGTGGTAATTGACCATCATCCTTATTTGAATCATGGTGAGATACTGAGGCCTTGCTTGCTGCCCAGGAATGTGGCCCACTCTTTTGCTTTAGGTCACACCTTGCATCTGTTACTGCCTCACTTACTCGACTGCAATTTGGTAATGGAACAGATTGTACCCTTTCAACAGAGTGGTGTAACTTTGCTTTTCTACAGCAACTTTCACAAGTAGACCTCTGAATTGAACAAGGAGGAGCTTGGGGGGTAGAGTGCAGATATTTGTGCTCTAACTTCAGTCGAACAGCAGGCTAAGAGCACGGTTAACACAACGCTGTTACAGCGCCAGTGACCGGGGCTGCCTGTGAAAGGTTCTCCCCGTGTCTGCATGGGTTTCCTCCGGGTGTTCCAGTTTATTCCTATCCTTCAAAACGTACCGGGGGGGGGGGCTGTAGGTTAATTGGGTGTTTTTGGGTGGCATGGGCTCATGGGCTGAAAGGGCCTGTTACTGCTCTGTTTACGATTTTTTTTAAAATAAAAGAATAGCAGTGTGCCAATGCCCAGATATCTTGTGATCAGTGGCGTAAATGTAGGGTCTGTAATTTTATTTAAAATATTAAACCATGATGCATATTATCAGAAAACAAATAATACATATAGTCCATGAAAAATACTTGGTATATAGAAACACATTACCCCGCTCCTCCCATACCAACCCTTCCCCCCCATATCCAATTTCTTCTAACCTGTAATATGGGGTGTTTCTGAGGACTTGTATAAACCAGTACAATAGGGAGAACTTCTCTGTTCTCTGAAATAGAGCAGGGAAATGTTTCTATACACCTGAGAACTGCTCAGATATGATCTCTTTCCTGGGGGAATAGTTTTGGAATCCAACAGTTCAAGAACAATGGTTTTTATTGAATGGATAGCTTATTTTTTTTGTGTAGGTTGGACAAGGTCATGTTAATACTGGCCTTTGTGAGTTTGCATGTGATGTTGTCCCCTTTCCAGGAGGCTGCACTAAGTCACGTAGTGAGAATAATGCCAAAATTAGCTCACTATACTTCATCTCAAAATAGCAGGAAGGTGACCTGTGTCTGCAGCCAGTCACGTATTCAGAGAGCTGCCTTGGCACATCTTCCAGGTGAGTGTAATGAGCTATCAGTGGAAAAACGTGATCTAAAGGATGACCTTGGCAGCTGGGAAGGTGACCAAACGATCATGACCTTACAACCTTTTTTTTTTTCAGGGAATGTGTGTTAACTGCTCTGTTCTATAGACCATGGACCTGTGGTCTTGGGTGTTAATTGTGAAACCCTCCCTGTATTGACTCTTCTATCTGACAGATGCAACCTGTGAGACTCTCCTGTCCTATGATCTGGTATTTATAGGCCTGAAATATCAGCCATATATCTTTGTATCCCATGGTCACTGAAAAGACCGGCTGAGTTCCTCCACCATTTTGTTGGGTTTTTACTACATTCGCAATGTCTGCAGACTTCTGTGTTTCACTCTGTAGATTGTTGTCTGCATGCAGCCTCTGTTCTCTCAGGTGTACTAATTGCAGGGCTCTCTGCAATTTAGTGTGTACAGACGGTGGGAGGTTATATACCTCCCCATCAACATCAGAGCGCTCTTGTACTCTGTTGTCATCTCTGCGCTCTGTGTCCACACTGGCCTTGCACTCTTGGACCTGCTCTCCTTTCTTCATTCCTCACACTAAGTCCTGACAAGGTGCCCTCTGGCTCAGTGGCTGTGACTCCCAAGAGGAATGGATCAACCACAGACGAGGCTGGCTCAGGCTGTCCGCTGGGGTTTGGGTCTGTGGGGGGCTGATGGACTTTGTTTATTGTCATCTGACTACATGTACAACCCGGCAAAGCTGTGCACACAGACAGACACACAATGCACAGCACATATATACTTATAAAGATAAAATTTAAAATAAATATATATATATTTTGGGAATGATTTACTCAATTATAGGACACAGCCAGTGGCCATTCTGGAAGCTGTTTCCCAGCTGGACAGTCCTGGTTTTGATAAAAGTAAAAACACACAGAAATGCTGGAGGAACTCAGCTGGTCTCGCAGCACCCACAGGAGATAAATTGCTGACGTTATGGGCCTGAATCCCTCTTCAAGGAATAATCAAAAAATAGGAAATCTCAGAATAAACTGGGGGAGGACTCCAGACCAACAAAAGGTGTTAATTCAATAAGAAAAGGGAGAGTTGATCTTGTCTCTGTAAAAGGAGACAGGCAAAAGGGAGAGAGAGAGATAGAGGTGGGGGAAGAAATTAAGGTGGGGGGGGGAGAAATTAAGGTTGGGGGGGAGAGTTTAATGAAAGTCAGAGGTCTTCCAGACGGAAGATGAGGTATTGCTCTTCCATTTAGCGGGTGGTCTCAGTCTGGCAGTGCATGAGACCATGGGCAGGAACTTCAGCAGGGGAATGGGATGGGGATGGGGAATTCAAATGGGTGACCACGGGAAGATCCACGCTATTGCGGCAGACGAAGTCCAGATTTTGATGCTCCTGTATCTTTCTTTGTCAACGTGAACCGTAAACACACAATTGGGACAAATCGTTTAATCTATTCAAGAAGCCATTAGCTGGAGTACTTATGCTATGAAAGATCAAGGTAAAAGGGGTAAAGGCAAAAATGGGGCCTTGATCAAGATGCAGAGCAGGATCGCTGGGCCCCATCCGAATTTGCACGCTCCACTGTATCCACCCCGTGAACTCGTGTTTCATATTTTCCTCTGTGTTCAGGCAAAGACGCTTCTTCTAAACTCCCTGTTTGATTGCTTGGATTCAGGTTTCACCACTGTCCCCCCAATTTTTCACCTCAGCTCCAGCAGGAATGATCTCTATCCATCCAGGTGTGGGTGGGAAGTTAATGCGACGCTGTTACAACACCAGCTACCCAGATTCGAATCCCGTGCTGTCCGTAAGGAGTGTGCTCCGGTTTCCTCCCACCTTTCAAAATGTACCGGAGAGGTGGTTTGGGTGTCATTGGGCGGCATGGGCTCGTGGGCCGAAGGGGCCTGTTACCATGCTGAATGTCTAAATTTAAAATTTTTAAACGGACTCTCTTGGGTCTGGTTGTTCATCTGAACAATAGGGTCGGTGAAAGAAGAAGAGAGCGAGGAACAAAAATAGAAGCAAGGACATGAGCAACTAATTTTCCGAAGTGCTGGCTGTCAGTGAAACGATGTAATGCAGACGTGTGAGTGACAGTGCAGCTGGCAGCTCCTGTGACTGCAGCTTGACCGGAGGGCTCAGCCTATCACAGCTCACTGCAGCACACACCACCTCTTTCATAGTCCACTGCCTGTAGCTCAATCGGGATGGGGATTACGTGGGGGAGTGCCTGTAGCTCAATCGGGATGGGGATTAGGTGGGGGGGGGAGAGGAAGAATATGATGAAACAGTGACCGTTTCTAAGTCAATCATCTAGCAATCTAGCACTGGGTAGGCAAAGGTTATCAGCCTGGCAGGTTGCGCCGCATGCACTGTCTGACTGCAGGGTCAGTGTGCTGAGCGCAGGAAGGAATGGGAATCCACACTGCAATTCAGCACAGCTGCCATTGTCCTCAACCCTGGGATTGGGGTGTCCCAGTTCCCCGTGGTCGGGGGAGGTGGGGGGCCTCGGTCCCCTGAACTGAACACAATACTCAATACAAAGTGATCTCTCCAGAGATTTCTAGAGTTGCAACATGACCTCTCGATCCTTGGACTCAATCCCTCTATTAATGGTCCAGCATCCCATAGGTCTTAACTATCCTATCAACCTGCACGGCGACCTTGAGGGATTTATGGATTTGGACCCCAAGCTCCCCCTATTCCTCCACACTGTAAAGTATCCAACATTAACCCTGTTCTCAGCCTTCTGGTTTGTCCTTGTGATTCCCAGGGTAATTCACTCAAACTTGGGGTTAATGTGGTTGAACCCTACCGAAGCCTGGGGTTCACTACCTAATTCCTGGGTTAATTTGCAGTGGCTGATCCACTCAGACCAGATATGGAGATCTGCAAATCTCCATATTCTCATTGTGTGATGAAACTTGGATATCTTCACTGATCCTCTGGCAGGACCCAGTGCTCAGGCAACCCTCCAAAGGGTTGAATGTGAGTTACATTTTGCCTGGCAATGAAATAGTCCATAAATGCTCCCTGAAGTGTGAAACACAAGTCTGCAGACGCTGTGATTGTCATAAAAGCTCACACCAACAATGCTGGAGGAACTCAGCCGGTCATGCGGTGACTGATGGAGGTAAAGATATATTACCAACGTTTCGAGATGGAACCCTTCAAGTTATAAGCAAAATGCAGTCCAGAATTTCCATTTACAATGTAGATTTTGAGGTCTACTCACTGTATAAGACTACCCTCAAGTCTAACACTTACCACTGACCAGTGGAGTGATCCTGTCACAATATTTTAAAAATAAATTACCGAATAAAGATTGAAATTTTATTAACAAAGCCTGTACAGTACAGAGCAAATGGCTGTTGGACTGGGTGGGTGGATCCTGTGGGGGAGCGATGGGACTTTGCTGTCAAGGTTCGGATTTTATATTTGGTGTATAAGACGGCCCCCAGGTCTTGGGGCGACATTTTTAAATTGCTTCTCATCTTAGATGCCGGCATTTACGGTATCTCTGCCTCACGTGGACACTGCGGGACAGACTGAGTTCCTCCAGGATTGCTGTGTGCTTTTAGAAATGCTCCCCATCAGGTGACATGAGCTGGAGAGAGTGCGGTCAGTGAGCTGGAGGCCAGGACAACAGTGCCCACTGCTGGTCTCTTCATAGTAAGTTCAGAGCTCCTCAAAGGATTTAGTACAGGTACTCCCCAACTTATGGCCTATGCGACTTCGGTCCATCCGCACATATGACCAAAAAATTTGTTTAAAAAATATAAAGAAAAAAATTAAAATTTACATGGATCATGTTGTATTTGACAAACTATAACAAGGATACAGGGCATGTCAGAGCCAAATTGTATGTACTTACCTTGTTAGTCGGTGTCCCGGGATCTGTAGGCTGTGTACAGCCATCTTGATTTCTGTGGTCATGTGCCAACTGAAGACTCACACATGCACACAGAAATCAAGATGGCCGTGCCAAGCCTACAGATCCTGGGACGCCGACTTAATAAGGTAAGCATGGGCTAGAACGTAGAAAGCTTGACCGAGGTTGATTGACAAATTCAAGAAGCTTTAAGTTATTTGTCAAGTCTACAATGATAAAAAGATTTGATTATAAAGTTTGATTTAAGATTTGGGTACTCCAAGCGTGCAGGCAAAATTCCAATTTCGAGATGTGGCCGATCCTTCAGTCCCAATTATGGCCGTAAGTCGGAGAGTACCTGTACTGTTTACCAAAAGAAAAAAGGTGTTTAATTAATCTGTAAAGCTGGAAATGAAGCTGTGTTTACCAGTACCCAATCTGCCCTCTCTCCACCCGTACAAGGGACACTGATCCCAAGCCTGATCTCGTACCTCTGATTCCCTTAGAGCCAGGCAAATTTCTGCTCCCTCCACAGTCAATTTAGAGGGAGGTTTATTCTCTCTGACTCCTGTTGCAGATGGTGCGGTGCGGGGTAAAGAAGAGTTTACAAAAAAACTACAGGCACTGAAAATCTGCAAATGAACATAAAACAGAAATCTACAGCACAGTTCAGGCCCTTTGACCCACAGTATTGTGCTGGCCTATTAATCTAATAACTGCCTAGAATTTCCCTACTGCATATCCATTTTACTCAGATCCATGTACCTATCTAATTGTCTCAAAAGATCCCATTGTACCTTTCTCCACCACCATTGCCTGCAGCACATTCCATGCATCCACCACGCTCTGTGGGAAGATCTTTCCTCTTACATCCCCCAAGCACCTTTATCCTCTGTCCCTTTGTGTCAGCCATTTCGGCCCCAGGAAAAAGCCCCTGGCCATCCACATGATCAATGCCTCTCGTCAGGTCTCCCTTCATCCTCCACCGCTCCAAATGCTCAGCACATTAGGTTGTATCTGTGGGGGCAGAGGCAGCGCAAACATTTAAGGTCAGTGGCCTTTCAACACAGAACTGTGAGGGAGAGAGAGAGAGAGAGAGAAGGAACAAAGAGAGTGCCGGTAAAGGCACAGATCAAAAGAGACTCAACGATGCAGACAAAGGAAGCAACAAAGAGAAGGTGGTGATGCTTTGTTGGTCCATGCCAGGTGTGAAGGGATATCTGCTGAATGTGGAGGCAGATAAGTAGCAAGGCTAGGGAAATTCCGTCCTTGCTCTGAGTAGGAGCAGGTGTGAGGTGGAATGGACTTGCTTGAGACCCCTGTCAACTATGGCCAGGAGAGAGCCATAGTGTGGAATGTGGGATAAGAATATATGTAATCCAGCTCGGGGCCAATACGGTGAACATAACAGGTAGCTCCACGCTGTAACAGAGCGCTAGTGACCTGGGTTGGAATCCAGCGCTGTCTGTGAGGAGTTTGTACGTGTCTCCCCATGTCTGCGTGTGTTTTCCCCAGGGGCTCTGGTTTCCTCCCTCCCTTCAAAATGTACTGTGGTTGCAGGTTAATTGGGCAGCATGGGTTCTTGGGCCTGAAGAGCCTGTTACTGTGTTGATTAAGTGTGCATGCATGTGTAATGATTTGTACCCAGTATGTGTTGGGAGGAGGATGCGTAGATTCTGCAGGATGTTTACGAGGTGATGCCATTGTGTCCTCCCAGTGGTGATGGTAGTGTGCGTGACCTGCAGACGTTAACTGGGCCTGGAGGGAACATCAGCGACCTGCTGATCACCACAAGGAAAAGGCTGCAGCTTCTGAGGGGGAAGGATCTTCAGCAAGCTTGGCAGGTGGATGGAGGCAGCATTGAGAGGTAAGGAATGAGCCACAATGCTGTCAATGCGTGGAGTCCGGGCCCCATGTCCACTTCTCATACCCTCACGTCTGCAGTCCTTATCAACCCCCTGTTCCCCCCCCCATGCCATCTGACTAACTCCTGCATTCCCTCCCACTCACACGAGGGGACACACACGGACGTGAACGTGCAAAAACACACAAACGCACGTGCACAGGGACACGCACATCATCAAACACACACACGCACCCTTTGCTATGCTTCCACTTCCAAATCAATTCTGTGACCAGCCCCTCCCCACCACTCACTTACCCACCTTCTCTCCCATTTGCAGTTATGTTATTTCTCCCACCCACCATCACCCCCGGTGTTTCTGCCGAATGACCCACTCCCTCATTCCCCATATTATTCCTGTTAATCCTCTTCACCCAGATTGTTCATTGTTTTCCACCCACCCTGCATCCCAAAAGCATCATCTCACACCCTTTCCCTCAATACCCTTCATATATCCACCACCCTATTGCTGGCTTCCCTTGCTTCCAACCTCCACTCACAGTCTCTGAAGGCTCCCTGTCATCACCTTGTTAGTTTGGAGGGTCCATCTGTGTTTGGGGCCAATGGTGTCCTTCAGGATTTTAGTATTGATGACTGTGTGTGTGTTTGTTGATGTGCGTGTCCCTGTGCATGTGCGTTTGTGTGTTTTTGCATGTTCATGTCCGTGTGTGTCCCCTCATGTGAGTGGGAGGGAATGCAGGAGTTAGTCAATGACTTGTGTCATTGAACGGCAAGGGTAAGATGATCAGTGGAAATAATTTCTGGCACTTCTGTGACACAAGGAGACTAGAGATACTGGAGCCAAAAACAATCTGCTGGAGGAATTTGACATCATGGAGCATCTGTGAGAGATAAAAGGTGAGAGATTCCTCCATGAAATGTTGACCAGTCTTTTTCTTCCAGGGATGCTGAGTTCCTCCAGCACCTTGTTTATTTGATATTCACCTGTGCCTGGGTCGGATCTCCCCATTCACATCCACTTTCTTTCCAGCGCTCCTGTGGCTGGGTTCTTCAACGAGGACAGAGTCCCAGATTTCCTGATCCAGGTCACCAGTGAGAACAGCACAAGAAAGGTTTGAGCTGCTATGTGTTCTGTTTGACTTTCTTTTATGTCTGTGTCCTGAAACCTCAGGCCATTCCGGGGTGGGGGTGGGGGGGAAATGGGAAGGGAGGCCAAGGATTGAAGAGGTGAGGGTACACTGGGCAGAGGGGGTGAATGGGCCTGGTCTCCGCTCGTTGATGGGGCACTCTGGCCAACCCTCTCCGGTCTCTCCAGCACTCCCATCCTCTCTGAGGCCTATGATAGACCAGGCCACCCTTGGCTCCCGTGGTTTGGCCACATCGTCGAGTAGTGCCATTCCACTGGGATGTTCTGCTTGCAGAATTCCAGTGGATTCACTTGTGTTGCAGTTCTGGCTGTTCTAGAGGTGGCTTCAGATCCAGGAGAGAGCCGTCCATCATTCCTGCTGAGACACCACTCAGTCCAGTGCCCCACAGCAGTGCTGCTCAGAGTTGTGCAGTGACCTCCTCCTGTTAGAAAGACTGCAGTATTGACGAGGTACAAATCTAACGGTAGAGAAATGCGGTTATAACATCCTAAAATAACTAAACCAAAGTCTTTTAAACAAAATTAGATATTCTCAGGAAAAAACATATGCTGTTGCCATAAATATTTACTGTCAATACTGTGGACATGCTTCGAGCAATCTGACTTTTATTGTGCAATCACAGTGTCCTCTCACACACGATATCACTGCACACGGTTATACCTCTGGTGAGTGTGAGCCACTCTCAACGTTCGGACTCGGGGTGTGCGTCTCAACAACACTGAACGATGGTACCTTCTGCCAGGAAACTGGGTTTGGCCAGATTGCGGACTCCTTTCACTCAGTCCACGATCTTCTAACCACACCTGGTGCAGTCCCCAGCAATGTGTGGTGAACCAGAACAGATAACACACCTCTCACCACCTTCTCTGCGTTATCTAGAAAGATGTTTCTCATGCAAATTCTTAAAGCTTGATGGGTAGATGCAGGGGAATGTTCCCCTGCTTGGGATGCCGAGGTCCAGGGTTCACACTCATTAAGGGCAGTGATGAGAAAAACTATAAAGATCAGCAAAACTCTGAGATGAATAGATTTTCGGATACCAAGAGATATTGTGTGAGCGAAGGAAAGGGCCAATGAGGTCAAAGATTAGCCATGGGCCGCACAGCCAGCATGATTAATGGGGCAACACTGTTACAGCACCTGGGACCAGGGTTTGAATCTGTCACTGTCTGTATGGTCTCCCCGTGTCTGCGTGGGTTCCCTCCCAACCTTCAAATTGTATGGGTGTAATTGGGCGGCATGGGCTTGTAGGCCAAAAGAGTCTGTTACTGACTGGTCTGTAGTCTACATTTAAAAATTGAAATTCATCTTCCATCTGTGTGAAACTCCATGAATAGTCAGTGTGTGAATGGGCATGAAAGTTTACGAAGACAACTTGTTTAGGTCAGAGAGTTGTACAGAAGCAGGACTTGTATGAATCCTATTTGCCTGCATTAAGACCTTATCCTTTGTATTTAAGTGTCTCTTAAACACGATGATGGTATCTGATTGCACTGCCTCCTCTAGAAGTGTGATCCAAAAAAAACACTCTCAGATCTGTAGTCATCCTGTAGCCAGTGATCTCTGATTCAATGCCTGTGATTGAACCTTTTGCTGGTCTGAGAGTCTTTATCTGAAAATGTTTATTTCTAATAGAGCTTAGTTATCGATGGGAGCTCGGGCAAGGAGCTGTGGCAAGCGGAGCTGGGATGTCGGAGACAGGGCCTGCAGGCAGCCTCGATAGCGCTGGCTGACGGGAGGTCAGCATTTCTGTTCTGGGCTGGAGAATGTGGAACCAAACTCTCGGTGAGTGCAATGTGAGAGATTCCGTCAGTCAGTTGCCTTTTGGGATCCAAGCCCATTTCGGGATTGTTAAGAGCCGATCATATTGGTGGGCCTGGAGCTGTTTATTACCTGCAGGGGGGTAAGGATTTCCTCCTCCCCTGTAGGCCATTAGTGAACCAGCAGAGACTTTACAACAATCTGATGGTCTTGTGATGATCATAACTAAATTCCAGGTAATTAATTAAAAGTAAATTCTGGTGTTTGCTAAGGTGAACTCAAATCCCAGGATTGTTAGTTCAGGCCTCTGAAACACTCCACTGTAATTTATTTGCTGAGATTCCGAAATGAGGAGCTGAGCTCTGCCTGGCTTCAACATTGGCTTTGTGGGAGAATCTAGAGAGTGATGGATGATTGCTTCTCTGACTGGAGGCCTGTGACTCGTGGTGTGCTTCAAAGATCTGTGCTGGGACCATTGTTGTTTGTCATCTTTATCAATGATGTGGATGGTACTGTGGTAAATTGGATCAGCAAGTTTGCAGATGACACAAAGATTAGAGGACAGCGAGGAAGACTCGCAGATGGATCTGGAGCAGCTGGAAAAGTGGGCTGCAAAATGGCAGATGGAATTTAGTGCAGATAAGTGTGAAGTATTATATTTTGGAAGGACAAACCAAGGTAGGACATACACAGCAAACGATAGGACAACTTAGAAGTGCAGTAGAACAGAGGGATCTGGGAATATGGACACATAATTCCCTGAAAGTGGAGTCACAAGTTTATTAACAGAGAACATTTATGACATCATACAACCCTGAGATTCTTTTTTCTGCAGCCATGGCAGAATTACCATTGATTGGTAGTGCAAAAAAAACTGTACTCAAAAGATACGTATATGAAGGGAGTCACGTGATGGAGTAGTGGCCGGTAGGGGAATACCAGCCAAACAGACTATTCTCGGATCCGGAGAAAGCACGAGAATTTGCAGAGCGCCTGCAGGACAGAAGGAGAGATGAAGAGATGTAACAAGAACGAAGAATGATGACAAACTACATATAAAGATGTAAAAATAATGTATAAGTAAGAACTAAAGAAGGGAAAGAGGAGGGAAGAAAGGAAGTAAGGGGGGGAAGAAAAGAGTGTTATATGTGTAAAAAAAAAAAGTCTGGGGGAGTTGGGGGGGAGTTGGGTGGGAGAGAATAACCGTCACTGCGAAATGATTTGACACTTGTGAGCGGGTTCACAATTCAAATGGAGAGGGGAGTTGTGGTTGCCTGGGGCAAGGGACAAGGGGCAACTCAGAGAGAGGGGGGGAGACATTTGGGGCTAAGGGAATATTGGATATGGGAGTTGTTGAAGTATTTTATGTTTTAAATGTGTTGTCATACATTGAGTTTAAAAAGGGAAAACTGAGAGATGAAAATGGGGAAAAGGGGGATGGTGGTGGTGAGGAAGCGAAAATGAGGTGTAAACAGGTTATGAGATGGCCATGTTGATATTAATGGAATACATAACCAAATTAAATGGAAGAGGCTATTAAATTTCTTGAAAAAAGAAAAAATAGACATAGCATTTGTGCAGGAAACACATCTAACTGAAGTGGAACATAAATTAAAGAGAGACTGGGTAGGGCACGTAGTGGCAGCATCATATAATTCAAAAGCTAGAGGTGTAGCTATATTAATTAATAAAAATGCACCAATCAAGATAGAGGAGGAAATAATAGATCCAGCAGGGATCCAGTAATGATAAAGTGTCAGATATATTCAGAATTTTGGAATTTGCTCAATATATATCCACCTAATGAAGAGGATCCAAAGTTTATGCAAGATATTTTTTTGAAGATTGTAGATACGCAAGGGAATATATTGATAGGAGGGGATTTTAACCTTAATTTGGATCCAATGTTGGATAAAACTGGACAAAAGACTAGCAAAAAAATAAAGTGGCGAAATTTATGGTTAAATCAATGCAGGAAATGAAACTTATGGATATATGGAGGTGGCAGCACCCAAGAGAGAAGGAATACTCATATTATTCGAGTAGGCATAAAACATACTCAAGGATTGATATGTTTTTGTTGTTGGCCCATATTCAAGGGAGAGTTAGAAAAACTGAATATAAAGCTAGATTGCTATCTGATCATTCACCCCTGTTATTAGCAATAGAACTGGAGGACATCCCACCAAGAACATATAGATGGAGGTTAAACTCCATGCTACTTAAAAGGCAGGAATTTAGAGAGTTTATTGAACGCCAAATTAAAATGTACTTTGAAATAAATACGAATTCAGCGAAAGACAAATTTATATTATGGGACACAATGAAAGCCTTCATTAGAGGGCAGATAATAAGTTATGTAACTAAGATGAAAAAGGACTACAATCGGGAAATAGAACAATTGGAAAGGGAGATAGTAAGTACAGAAAAAGAACTAGCAACAAGGGATGATATAACAAAAAGAGAATTGGTGGACAAAAAAATAAAATACGAAACATTACAAACATATAAGGTGGAGAAGAACATAATGAAAATAAAGCAGAAGTATTACGAGCTTGGAGAAAAAACGCACAAAATTTTAGCCTGGCAACTTAAAACAGAACAAGCTAAAAGAACTGTATTGGCATCAAGGAAAAAGGACAAACAAATTACATATTACAAATCAATGGAGATTAATGAGAACTTTAAGGAATTTTATGAACAATTATACCGAACTGAGAACGAGGGGAAAGATGATAAAATAGAAGAGTTTTTAGCTAAAATTGAACTGCCAAAATTGCAAGAAGAGGAGCAAAACAAACTGATAAAACCATTTGAAATTGAGGATATATTAAAACAGGATATATTTAAAAAGCTGCTGAACAATAAAACACCTGGAGAGAATGGATTCCCAATAGAATTCTATAAAACATTTAAAGAGTTATTAATTCCTCCTCTCCTAGAAGTAAAAGAAACACAAAACTTGACAGATTCATGTAAGACATCAATAATTACAGTAATACCAAAGATGGGGAAGGATTCATTAACACCAGCATCATATAGACCAGTATCTCTACTTAATTCAGATTATAAGATAATAGCAAAATTATTAGCAAACAGATTGGTCAAAAATAGTAAAACAAGATCAAACTGGATTTATTAAGAAAAGATGAACAGCGGATAATGTCTGTAAATTTATTAATCTAATTCATGCAGTTCAAGGAAATAAGAAGCCAACAGTGGCTGTTGCTTTAGATGTAGAAAAAGCCTTTGACAGGGTAGAATGGAATTATTTATTCAAAGTATTACAGAGGTTCAATCTACCAGAAAAATATATTAATTGGATTAAAGCATTATATAAGGGACCATTGGCGAAGGTAACAGTAAATGGATATGTATCAAACCAATTTAAATTAAGTAGGTCAACTAGGCTATCTCCCTCACTGTTCGCTTTAGCAATAGAACCATTGGCAGAACTGATAAGAACAGAAAATAAAATAAAATGGATAAAAATAAAGAAGGAGTATAAAATCAGTTTTTTTTGCAGATGACATCATAGTATACTTAACAGAACCAGAAATATCAATAAAAGAACTACATAAGAAATTGAAGGAATATGGAGAAATATCGGGGTACAAGATCAACGCAAATAAAAGTGAAGTGATGCCAATGAATAATGCGGATTATACAGAATTTAAAAAAGAATCACCATTTAAATGGCAAACACAAGCAATCCGATACCTAGGTATTAGGTTAGATAATAATTTAAGCCACTTGTACAAATCAAATTAATAGCCACTAATAAAGAAATTGCAGGAAGACTTAGAACATTGGAAAGAATTACCGCTAACATTGATAGGGAGGGCAAATTGCATTAAAATGAATGTCTTCCCAAGGATACAAAACTTATTTCAATCATTACCAATTCCCTTAACAGAGAAATTCTTTAATGAACTAAAGAGAATAATAAGGAATTTTTAATGGAAAGGAGGGAAACCGAGGATAGTGTTAGTTAGCATTAACGGGAGATAGCGTTAGAGGTACAACCAAGGTGGTTTGCAGTTACCAAACTTGAAAAATTATTATAGAGCAGTACAATTAAGGTATTTATCAGATTTTTATCAGACAAGGGAAAAACCAGATTGGACTAAGATAGAGCTAGATAAAATAGGGGAGAAGGTACTGGAACATATACTTTATAAGTGGGATGAAAAGCTGGTACGATATAAAAGCTCACCAGCATTGCATCATTTACTCAATGTATGGAAGAAGATTCACTTAGAAAGGAAAAAAAACAAATTACCAAATACCAAAATTATTATTGATGCAAAATCAGCTAATCCCTTTTACAATAAATAGATAACCTTTCCTTTAGAGAATGGGAGAGAAAAGGAATTAAAAGAATAGAAAATTGTTTTTTGGGATATAATTTATTAACATTTGAACAGTTGAAGTACAAATATGGAATCACTCATGGTACAATGTTTGCATACCATCAACTGAAAGCCTACTTAAAGGACAAATTGGGAAATAGACTGAGATTACCAGAAGGAAGCAGCTTTGAATATGTGATTACAGACACAATGATAATTAAAAGATTTATAACAAACTTGTACATGAAGCTGCAAGAGAAGGAAAATGATGAATTAAGCTATAAACCCAAACAAAAGTGGGAAAAAGATTTAAACATAAAGATAAAAAATGAAACATGGGAAAAATTATGCTCTGGAACTATGAAAAATATAATAAACACGAGGTTACGCATGATACAATATAATTGGTTACACAGGATATATACCACGCCCCAAAAGTTAAATAAATGGGATCCAACAGTATCAGATGTTTTCACTGTAAGAAGGAAACGGGAACAACAGTACATGCAATTTGGGCATGTGAGAAAGTGAAAAAGTTTTGGGAAGATGTAAATCAGGTATTAAATAAAATCACAAAAAAGCAACGTACCAAAAAACCCAGAGATCTTTCTTCTAAGTAATATAAGTAAAGAATTAGTCCTCAAATTGGATGAAGCACAAAAATGATTTATTATGATAGCCTTAGCTGTAGTAAAAAAACGTATGATGTCAACTTGGAAATCAGAAGAGAGCCTGAGAGAACAGCAATGGTACATGGAAATGAATAAATGTATTCCATTGGAAAAAATAACATATGATTTAAAAAGTAAAGTCACATTATTTGAACAAATTTGGGAACCGTACATGGAACATAACAGAGAGGGCTTGCCTCAGACCTCCACCCCCTAAAATGATAAGAAGACAAAATGAACTGACCCAGTGTGTAAAAGTAGATGACACGATTTTCTTGTTTATTTTCATTGTGCGATGACATTGTTTAATGGGTTTATTGTATTGTATATGTTGAATGTTTATTGGTTTTGGAGGGGGGAGGGAAGGTAGGGGGGGAAAAAAGGGGAGAAAATGCCACTGTGTATATTTAAGAGGGAAATGTTTGTATGTATTTTGGTTGATTTGGTTCATAGTGTGAAAAATAAAAAAAATTTAAAAAAAAAAGAAAGAAGATACATATACATGTACACAAATAGATGGGGTAGCAAAGAGAGCTTTTGGCACATTGGTCTTCATAAATTAATGTATTGACTGTAGAAGTTGGTATGTTTTCTTAAAGTTGTATCAGGCCTTGCTGAGGCCAAATTTAGAATATGTGTGCAGTTTTGGTCACCCAACTGCAGGAAAGATGTGGATAACATTGAAAGCGTGCAGAAACGATTTGCTACAACTTGGATTTGTCCAGACTTGGGAACTGAGTTACAGGGAAAGGTTTAACAGGTTAGGATTTATTCCCTGGAAGAATGAAGGGATATTTGATAGAGGTTTTTAAATTATGAAGGGGATAGACAGAGTAAATGAAGGTTGGCTTTTCCCACTGAGGTTGGATGAGTTACAAACCAGAGGACATGGATTAAGGGTGAAAGGGAAAAGTTTAGGGGGTACATGAGGTGGAACTTCTTCATACAGAGAGTGTGCTGGAAGTGGTGAATGTGGGGCTCAATTTTGACATTAAGAAGAATTTGGACAGGTACATGGATGGGAGCTGTATGGAGGGATGTGGACTAGGTGCAGATCAGTGTGACTGGGCAGAATAATAGTCTGGCACAGATTAGATGGGGCGAAGGACCTGTTTTATGGGCGCGGGGTGGCTCCCCCTTGGGGAATGGAGCGGCTCTGCCTTGGGGACCATGTGTGTGCAGGCTCCACGAAGGCAGTAGGTGTGACTGCTATGGGAGCAGCTCTCATGGAGGAGGTTGTGAGGAGCAGGGAGAGAGAAGCATTTCGTTTGCAGTGGGGAATGAGTCTCATGGACACATTTCACATCTGGCAATGCCCTTCCCTGTGGCGGGCTTGGCTCAGCTCAGAGAGTACTGTAGCTCTGGTTTGGGTAGTGACTGCCATCCCAGCCAGTGCCCAAGCAACGTATCGTTACTTGTTGAGGAGTGATGGACATTGGCCTTTGGTGACTTCACTGTGTGTACCCTTGAGTGTGGCGGTAGCCTGGCCTCTAGTTAGTGCACTGTGTGTATGCCTGTGTGTGGCTGTAGTCGGGCCTCTGGTTACTTCATTGTGGGTATGCCTGTGTGTAACTGTAGTCAGGCCTCTGGTTACTGCACTGTGTGTACGCCTGCTTTTGGCTGTAGCTTCCAATGTGGCATGAATCTGGGGCTGCGTTGCTATGATCACTCATTGTCCTGTCTACTCACAGATTCCAAGCGTCAGCTCTGATCAGGACAACCAGTACCACCTCTTCCTTCTGCACCCATCGTACCCCCAAGTGCTTCTGGAGCTGGCCACCCACTCAGGCCCAGTGACAGCATCAGCTAGTGAGTACCAGGGTGTGGACAGATTCTCTCGGGTCAGGTTGATTGGGATGTCACTGTGGGGGACATCGGCCCATCAGCATGTGAATGCAAAGCTGTCACCCAGCCCCAGGGCTATGCACCCAATGAATTGTGCAGAGGGATGACTCAGGAACAGGTCCATCAGCCCTCTACGTCCATTCCAGCCACGTGTACTGATCCTACCCTAACCCATAGTTTTTTTCCCGTCGACTGTACGGATGGTCATATATCAGGGAGAAGCTGTACTCATACAACTTTAGAACACTATAGCACAGTGCAGGCTCTTCAGAACTAAACCCTTCCTACCTTGTAAACCCTCTATTTTCTTTCATCCATGTGTTGGTCTAAGAGTCTCTTAAATGCCCCTAATGTTTCAGCCTCCACCACCAAGGCATTCAAGGCACCCACAACTCTGTGCAAAAAAAAAAAAAAAATTAATTAATAGATTTTAATTAAAAAACACCCCTTCACTTACATCCCTTTGAACTAACGTCCTCTGGTGTTTGCTATTCTTGCCATAGGAAATAGGTGCTGGCTGTCCACCTCTCAGAATCTTGCAGAACTCTATCAAATCTCCTACGCTCCTGAGAGAAAAGTCCCAGCTCTGCTCACCTTGAATCATAGGACTTATTTTTCAATCAAGGCAACATTCTGGGAAATCTCCTCGGCACCCTCTCCATAGCTTCCTGTAAGGATAGGGTGCATCCTTAGTCAGAGAGGAAGATTTTAGACACAGTGTGTTGGAAGCCAAGAGGTTTCGTGGGGACGTTGCAGCTGGGAGTCCCAGATACGGTGGTTCATTAATGGGGGATTGAGTTCAAGAGTCGAGGGGTCATTTGCAACTCTACAAATCTCTGGTGAGATCACACTTAGAGTTTTGTGTTCCGTTCTGGTCGCTTCCTTACAGGAAGCTATAGAGAGGGTGTCGAGGAGATTTCCCAGAATGTTGCCTTGATTGGAAAATAAGTCTTATGATGCAAGGTTAGCAGAGCAGGGACTTTTCTCTCAGGAGCATAGAAGGATGAGAGGAGATTTAATGGAGTTCTGCAAGATTCTGAGAAGTGGACAGCCAACACCTGTTTCCCATGGCAAGAATAGCAAACACCAGAGGACGTTAGTTCAAAGGGATGGAAATGAAGGGGTGTTTTTGTTTTTTTTAACACCGAGTTGTGGGTGCCTGGAATGCCTTGGTAGTGGAGGCTGAAACATTAGGGGCATTTAAGAGACTCTTAGCACATGGATGAAAGAAAATAGCGGGTTTACAAGGTAGGAAGGGTTTAGTTCTGAAGAGCCTGCACTGTGCTACAGTGTTCTAAAGTTGTATGAGTACAGCTTCTCCCCGATTTACGACCATCCGTACAGTCGATGGGGAAAAAAAACTATGAATTTAAAAAATAAACAAAAATGTCTGTAAAAATTATGCTTGGTCATGTGTTCACCCATGCTAATGGCTGCATGTGCAATAGTGATTGTCAAACGATATCCCGGCATTCTATACGTCACAGCATCTCTCTCATTTCTCAGGATAAAAGAATGCTGAGCAGGTACAGCAGGCTGTCGAGAGAGCGCAGGGCAGTGAGATCAGTGTAGGGACTGACAGCGGGCTGTCGAGAGAGCAAGGAGCAGTGAGATCAGTGTGGGGACTGATAGCGGGCTATTGGGAGAGCGCAGGGCAATGGGATCAATGTGGGGATTGATAGCAGGCTGTCGGGAGAGCGCGGGGCAGTGGGATCAGTCGGGGGTCTGATCGTAGGTTGTCGGGAGAGTGAGGGGCAATGAGATCAGTGTGGGGACTGATAGGGGGCTGTCGAGAGAGCACGGGGCAGTGGGATCAGTGTAGGGACTGACAGCGGACTGTCGCAAGAACACAGGGCAGTGGGATCAGTGTAGGGACTGACAGCGGGCTGTCGAGAGAGCACGGGGCAGTGAGATCAGTGGGGACTGATAGCGGGCTATTGGGAGAGCGCAGGGCAATGGGATCAATGTGGGGACTGATAGCGGGCTGTCGGGAGAGTGCGGGGCAGTGGGATCAGTATGGTGACTGATAGCAGGCTGTCGAAAGAGCGCAGGGTAGTGGGATCAGCGAGGAAACTGATCGTAGGTTGTCGGGAGAGTGCGAGGCAGTGGGATCAGTCGGGGGACTGATAGAAAGTGGACTGCGTGCCATGCTACATTTTGAGATCCGACCAGTTGGTCAGAACAGAACTCGGATGTGTGTCAGGGAATGGCTCTATGTCCAGCACCCCAGTGGTGAATGGGAGCAGAGCTCATGAAGGATTGTTTGGCTTGAGGAGGGTGAAAGGAAAAGAGAGTTGGGATCGTGATAGTTTATAAGGTCGAGGCAATGGAGTAGCAGAGTTTCCACAAAGCTCAGAGTCTGGAAGCCAGCCTGGAAGGTGCTGGAATAGAAATGTGCAGAGATAAAGGCATCTGTGAATTTTATCTGTGATCCCGAGAGGCTGTGAGTAAACCCTGCAGGATATCGGTGTCCTGATTCTCAGCGCTCCACTGGGTCCAGCTCATTCTCCCACGGGTCTCCTGACACACCAGCCATTGTGTGTCGCAGGCAGTTCAGTTATTCCCTCCTTGTTCTCCCTAATCTGCAATTCCACATTCATCTAGCTCCAATCAAAGAGAATTGGTGGTCTTCAGCAGGGGGAAGGGCGGGAGGTGTGAAGTTTCATCTCATGTCGGAATGAAAGCTGATACCCGTGTCTTCTGAATCTCGGAACAGTGATTGTTCCGAGATTCACAGAGTTTTGTTTTAAAGGACAAATCCTTGTCCCGATGCTGGAGTCAGGGTCTCTCAGTGTTGGTTTGGTTATTTCTCCAAGAACGTCCCACATAGACACCATTAGCCCTATTAAGGCACCTGATCCCCCCCCCCCATCACAGTTCCTGGTTTGGTAATCTGTAATTGATCCAGTCTGGACTCAGGTCCATCTCAAAATTTTGATACTCATTTCTATTGTTACGTTGCTTAATGAACTCTGCTTTCCCATGTCCGGTCTCCCATGTAATCGCCATGTTCATTGCAGGCCTGGTCTCTCACACACCCCTGATTTCAATCACTGGCCTATCATAGAGAACCTGTATTCGCATACATTGCTCCCTCCACTTTGAAATCCCTCCTTGAAGCTTCTCCACTTCTCTGAGACCTTCTTTAACTTCACTATCCTGACGTGGCAATGCAGAAAGAGGCCATTCAGTCCATCAGGTCCGAGGGCAGTGATTCAATGTGTCCCCATAATTTAATCTCCCTCCAACACGTCTCGGGTCTCTTTTTATCATATATCCAGGACGGGGTGTAATTACAGCGGCCGGTTCAAAGGTTATTTTTATTACCACGTAAATATACATAAAAGTGTGATATACCAACTTTTATCTGCCATGACAAACGAGTTGTCATCAACATTGCCCAGTGCCCCTAACAATAGGAGAAAGAGAAGCAAATGAGAGTCACTGAGTGTCCGTGGATTCATCTTCAGCTCTCCTGCAGTCTCTTCATCCACATAGACTCCTACTCGAACCGTCTCCTCGGCTCAAGATCCAAACCTCCGATATTTCCAGGAAGCCTTTGGGATACCTTCTTGCCCTCAACGCCCTCTTGAGCCAGTCTCCAGCAGCCCACAGCTGGTCCATTGCTGGGGTCACCGTCCTGTAGGGTTGTCTCCTATGCTTCTCAATGGTGGGGGGTGGGGGGAGTAAGTGTTCTCCCTTTTTTCTGGTCCCCTGCACTGGTCTACTGCTCCCAACCCCTCGCAGTTCGCTGCCCAGCACAGGTGCTACCACGTTGGGCATGGACCTCCACTAGAACCATAGAACACTACAGCACAGAAAATGGCCCATTCGGCCCTTCTAGTCTGTGCCGACCATCATTTTCGCTAGTCCCACTGACCTCCCATTTCATAACCCTCCAGGCCTCTCCCATCCATGTATATATCCAATTTATTCTTAAAACACACGATCGAATCCACATACACCACATCAGATAGCAGCTCGTTCCACTCTCTCACCACTCTCTGAGTGAAGAACTTCCCCCTAATGTTCTCCATAAACCTTTCCCCTTTCAGCTAAAATCTCGCATCCACTCTGACTATACCTCTCATAATCTTGTAAACTTCTATCAAATTTCCCCTCATTCTTCTTCGCTCCAACGAATAAAGTCCTAATCTGTTTAACCTTTCCCTGTAACTCAACCTGTCAACATCTTCTCTGCACTCTTTCAATCTTATTAATACCCTCCCTGTAGTTCAGTGACCAGAACTGCTCACAATATTCCAAAATTGGCCTCACCAATGTCTTAAAACAACTTCAACATAACATCCTAAATCCTGGATTTATAAAGGCTAAAATGTCAAAAGCTTTCTTTACACCTGTCCACCTGCGATGCCATCTTCAGAGAACTATATACCTAGATCTTTCTGCTCCTCCACACCCCTCAATGCCCAACCATTTACTGTCTGTGTCCTACCTTGGATTGCCCTTCTAAAATGGAACACCTCATACTTGTCTGCATTAAACTTCCATCTGCCATTTTTTTTGGATCATTCTCCCAGTTGGTCTAGATCCCTCTGCAAACTTTGAAAATCTTCCTCACTGTCCACAACGCCTCCTATCTTTGTGTTATCAGCAAACTTGCTGATCAAATTTACCACATTATCATTGATATATATATACAACAAACAACAATGTTTAATAAAAATATTGTTGGATCCTTTTTAACAGACCGTTTAAAGCTTGAATGGAGCTGTCGGCTTCAACACCGGGTAGTAGGACCCTGCAGAGAAGCACTGTGTCTCCATTCCCTGCTCTCGCTGCCTTTTTGTTTTTACTGCTCGTAGGCCTTTTGGACTGTTGGAGGAAACTCATGCAGCTGCAGGGTGAAGGAGGAAACTCCACACCAACAGCTCCACAGGTCAGGATTGAATGCAGGTTGCTGGACTTGGGATACAGTCATTTATTCTTTGATAGCAGCCATGTAGAACACATTATGGCAATGATAAACTTTCCTCATCAAGTCGCATTACGTAGCATCGTAATAAATAGAGGCAGGAAGAAGTTGTTCTTTCTGGTCTGCGATTCAGTGAAATTGTGACTGAGCTTTACCTCAGTGCCTCTCTCCTGCACTGCCTCTATGTCCATGCAATCCTGTGAAGTCATGCTTGGAAATGAAGTGAATGAACACTGAGCAACTTCTCACTTTGCTATCACCCTTGTGCAGAAGAGATTCAATCAGGCAATTAAGATTAGAACAACTAGGATTATTTACCCCAAAGTTGAGAAGTTTAAAGGGACATTTGATGGAAGAGTTTAAAATGGTGAGTGGTTTTATTGGAATAAGTACAAAATTAAATAACCAGAAAACAAATGCAACGTAATTGGCAAAAAGACTGGTGGGGATTAGAGAATTGTGTTTCCTGTGGTGTCTGAAAACAGAATCCACTCAACTTCCACACAAAATTGGATGAAGGGGAGTAATTTGAGGGTCTATGGTGTGAGGATGGTGATTGGTTGGATAGGTGTCTAAGAGGGGCTGAATGGCCTTCCCTGGCTCTGTGAGATGCCAGGAGGGGCTCCTGCTTCCTGACTATAGCACAGGGTCACCCATCTGTGAGAAGTCTGAGGAAATTTGGTACGTCATTGATTTCTCTGCAGGTGTACTGTGAGAAGTGCACTAACTGGTTACTTGATGGCTTGGTTTGGTCATTCGAGTGTCCAGAAACACAGAAGGTAGCAAACGCAGCTGGGTCAACCACGGGCTCCGGCCTCCCATCCATCAAAGACATCATGAAGGCAGCCAACATCGTAAAGGGCCCCCATCACCTTGGTCACAATCTCTGCACTGATCTCTTCAGTTACAAGGTACAGAAGCCAGACATCCAGTTTAAGAATCATTTATAATCCAACAGCGAATAGGCTCTTGAACCTCCCCTCACTAATCTAACCATAAACTACCCCGGAACCACAAAAAGACCTGTCTGCACTATTGAAGCACTACTTCTTTTTCCTTAAACTGTAATTGAATTTATTAGTCATTATTATTTATCAGTCCTTTATTATCTCCTTCAATATTGGGGTCATTGAATGTATTACTGTTGTAGTCGGTGTATCTTGCGTACCTGGTTGTCTGTAGCATGTAAGATGGTGAACATGTACGTGGTAGAACGTAGAGCATTATACACAGAATAGGTACAGTCCATCATGTGCCAAACTATAAAAACCTACTCCATAAAATAAATCTTCCATGCCTTACACCCATAACCCTTTATTTTTCTTGCATCCATGTACCTGTCTAAGAGTCTTTTAAATGTCTCTATTGTACCACCCCTGGAAATGTATTCCAGGCACTCACTTTCTCTGTGGTTAAAAAAAATACTTACCCCTGGTGTCTCCCCTAAACGTTCGTCCCCTCATCTTATAACAGATATCTTCGAGTTTGCAACTGTCGCCTTGGGAGAAAGGTGCTGGCTGGCTGTCTTGTCTATGTCTCTCATAACCACGAAGACTGATATTAAGTCACCTCTCAGCCTTCTTCACTCCAAAGAGAAAAATAGTAGCTCTATTAACCTTCTCCAATCAGGCAGCATCCTGATAAATCACCTCTCCAAAGCTTCCCCATCCATCTTGTAATGAGGCAACAGAACTGAATACAATACCCTAAGTGTGGTCTAACCAGGGTTTTATAGAGCTGCAACATGACCTCGCGGCTCTTGCACTCAATCCCCAAATAATGAAGGTCAACGTCTTGTAAACTAATGCATCAACCTGCACAGCCACCTTATCAGAATCAAAATTTATTGTCAAGAACATCATGAAATTCGTTGTTTTGCGGCAGCGTCACACTTATATAAACCACCTTACAAAATAGATAAGAATAGGCCAAGAAAAAGGAAAAGTCAAAATCGGTGGCACGGATGTGGGCCAAAGTGGCCTGTTACCATGCTGTACATTCTTCTAAATTCCAGCAAGTACGGTCCCAAGCCCCTTTTCCACTGACATCTTGTCCCAGGTGTCAAATGATGTCATTTCACACCAGGGATTAACCTCCTCTACCCCGACTCGTATCCCCCAGCGTGCTGATAACACCAGTGGAAAAGCCGCAGCAGAAAGTCACCCATTTCCAGTTGAAGGCAGAACGCTCCGATACCCGGGGCTGAGTTGTGTTCAGTGAAAAAGCAATTCGTGTCCCAGGAAAGGCTGGCCCAGTGGAGACAGCACAAAGGGCTTCCTATCCTGGGACACTGCACAGCCCAGTTAACTGAGATGCCAGTGGAAAAAGGGCTCTAGGCGACTCCTCACGGGCTAACCCCCGTCATCCCTGGCCTCTCTGCATGCAAACGGCCGTCTGCATTTCCCACCGCGACAGCAGCTGCAGCCCCATGTTGCATGGCTGACAGGAGAAAACTTGAGGGTGCATTTGCGAGAGGACTGCATCAGTGCAAATCATCCAGTTTCAAAATAAAATGATTGTATTTGCAATCATAATCCGTGTAACTGAACCTCTGTGGAATGTCTTCATGCAGCAGGAATATGGGAACAAAGGAAGGATGCATTCCATGTTGCCGTGACAACAGATTCCTCCCAGGCGACCCAACGAAGCCACAGGGGAGCCCTGATAGTGACCAGCGTGGGCTTGAAATGGGCCATTTTACACAGTGAGCTCGTGATGCTGAAAGGGGAGGCCGTCAGTGATGAGTCCATCAGGATATTCTTCTCCGAGCTCCGGTTCTGCACTGAAGTTCAGTAGGTGAAGGGTAAGGAAACAGCAGCTTCCACTCACAAGAAAGTTCAAAGTGTAAAAATGTATTGTTGGAATACATGCATGACATCATATACAACCCTGAGATCCTTTGATAGGGGATGAGGAGGAACTGCTTTTCCCAGAGAGTGGTGAATCTGTGGAATTCTCTGCCCCCACCCCCTGCTTTCCCCAAGGTCTCTCCATTCCCTGACTCATTTCGCTCAGACATGATAAATTCCACCTATCACATCCAATTAACACCTTTTTGTGGGTCTGGATTCCTCCCCCATTGTTTGAATTCTGAGACTTTCTGATTTTTCCTTGAAGAAGGGCTCAGGCCCAAAACGTCCGCAATCTATCTTTGTCTCCTATAGATGCTGAATAGACCGGCCGAGTTCCTCCAGCATTCCGGTGTGTTTACAATAATCACAGCGTCTGCAGCCTATTGTGTTTCACTCTTGGCCCGGAAGTGACCTCAGTAAATATATTTAAGACAAGGGTGGATAGATAGATAGACAAAGGAGGAAAAACCCAACCCCAACCAACCAATTTTCCCTTGCAACCGCTGCAACCGCTGTCTGCCTGTCCCGCATCGGACTTGTCAGCCACAAACGAGCCTGCAGCTGACGTGGACATTACCCCTCCATAAATCTTCGTCCGCGAAGCCAAGCCAAAGAGAGAGAGAAGAGGATAGATTTTTCACATAGTAGAATTAAGGGATATGGGGGGTGGGGTTGGTGGAGATGAGCCGATCATCAGATCAGTCGTGATCTCATTGAATGGCAGGGCAGGCTCGACGGGCCAGGTGGCCGACTCCTGCTCCTATCTCTTATGTTCCCTGTGGGCCAGGGTCAGCAAATCTATAGACCATTAACTGTAAACAAACTGTTTAAATACAGATATAAATACACAGTAATAAATAACGGTCATTACGAGTTCCCTAGTGTCAGTCTCAATCACCAACCCCTCAAGGATCTTGGGATCTCACGGGCTCCCTCAGAATGGTTTCCTGAGCTCCGTGCGTTGAGGTGGTCTGTGGTTCAGGCATTGAGGGTATGAAGTGGGAACTGAGGGCGGTAACTCCCATGGAGCAGAGGTTGGAGTTGAGGCTGAAGGCTACTCGAGCTGGAGCATTGCAGTGCCGGAGGTTTGGTGCTTCCTATGTGGAGTTTGCAAGAGCAGGTTCATTACCATCTGACTGTACATAGACAGCCTGATGAAACAGCATTTATCCAGACCATGGTGCACACAATTATAATTCATATAACTACATACATATTTTGGAATAATTTACTTGGTTCCAGGATACTGTTCATCAATCTCACAGTTAATTCTCCAGGCCGGCAGTCCTGCTTTTGGTGCTCCTGTACCCCATTCCTGGAGGACATGGGTCACAGCTCCTCTTGTGCTGGGTGGAAAAGGTCCTCTATAATTCTTTCAGCCTTATTGAAGCACTTTCTGTGACCCCTGGGTTTCCCCTGATTTCCTCCCCCCATATTGCCATCAGTGTTTTGGTGAGTGGTATAATCTGGGGGTGGGAATGTGGGGAGAATTAAAAAGTGGGATTAATTAAGGATCACTGTGAGAGTGTTGATGAATGTGGACCTGGTGGGTGGTCGACTCCGAGATATGAAGCAGACGGTTCCGTTTCAGCTCAACACTGCCAACTTTTCTAAGTACCCTGATACTTTAGGACAGCACGGTTAGCGTAGCGGTTATCCCAATGCTGTTACAGCGCCTGCGATCGGGACCAGAGTTTGAATTCTGCACCATCTGTAAGGAGTTTGCACGTTCTCCCCCTGTCTGTGTGGGTTTTCCCTGGTGGGATTTTGGTTTCCTCCCACCTTTCAAATCATACTGGGGTTGTAGTGAATTGGGTGTAATTGGGCGGCACGGGCTCGCGGGATAAAAGGCACTGTTACTGCACTTTATGTCTGCATGTCAAGTGGCTCTTTCTGTTAACTAGGTTTTTAACTCGTCTCTTCATTCAAGTCCATCGCTGTCTGCAGAACATTCCCTTCCTGCGTTGTTCCAACCTATCCCTTGAGGGCAGAGTTCATTCCTTTCCGATCCTGCCCTCCAGCCTCATAGGAACATCTCCTCACCACTGAAGGTAATGTCTGCTGAAGGCCCAGGTCACATTGGGGATCACACTTCTCTGCTCTCACTGCTGGCAGAGTCCTAGGGTGTATAAAGGAGTCAAGTTCTCCTGCTCTACAAGTGACCACCCTCCACCCTGCTTCACATCTCAGCCTTGTCAGAGAGAGCACCACTCTAGCATTGCCAGAAACAACTGACAGTTGAAGAATTAGTTAGTCTAGGGCCCATTTCACCCCAGGATTGTCTTTATACCAGCATAGGTATCCTGCTGCCATGACCTACAATGCCCCATTATGCCCCGTTCTTCTTGTTACTGTAAGCTGTCCAGGTTAGAGGAGTCCTGTTGTTGCTGCTGACCTCAGGCTAATTATTTTGAACCTTGAAGGCACCCTTCCTCTGCCACTACTCTCAATTTATCATTGTCCGCACAAAGCTATTTCCCCTCCGACTCCAGTCCATCCACTTTGCCCAACAAGGCAACCCACTTCTGAATGCTAAGAGTCAATCAAGCTCTTGCGAGATTCCTTGCACCAAATTCTGAGGGGACTGGTAGTGGAAAACTGGTGTTGGTCCGGGAACAGTGGATTGGAGTGGAGTGTGAGGATGTTGGTTTAGAGAACCATGTGATGTGAAGGGCTTAGAATTAAGAAATTGGTCTATGATGGTGTGGGTGGCAGGGGAGAATGGGGTGGGTGGAAAGTAGAGGCTGGGGGAGTAGAATGGGTGAGTTGTGGGGCGGGATGTGAAATGTGTGAGCTGATGGTTTAGGTCAATGGTTCTCAACCTTTTTTGGTCTGAGACCCACCTGGATTCCGTCCGCCCTAATGCCCACTAGTGGCCATGATTGAACAATATTTTCAAATTAAAGACAGCTCTGTAAGAGCTAATTTAAAGTACTTTATTTAACATTTTTAAAGACTCACGTGGAAACACCCTGCACCCCCACCAGTAGGCCATGTCCCACAGGTTGAGATCCACTGGTTTAGGTGAAGCAGGGCTGACTGGATTGGACCGAGGCTCTCGTCTGGCCACAGATTTGATGACACAGCTCTCATCACTGGGAGCTTGGCTGGGACCTGGTCCCACTGCAGCCTATTGGAAATGGACGACACTGCTATCAACACTGAACAATGGTGCAGGGTCGTGCCGACTGTGAATCCAATGTTCCAGAAGACCAGGCAGGTAGGCGACAGCTGTAACAGATGTGACCAGATGTTGCCCAACCTGCTTAGGGTCCCCAACTCTTTGTTTTCATTCAAATTTCCAGCATCTGTGGTTTTTGGTTTATAAATTATAACAGTAGAACATGCAACATTGAACTGTATAAAACTTGAATGTGTAAAAACAATGCTGGAAAAACTCAGCAGATCAAATGGTGTACTTTACATCTCTGGTCACTTGTCACATCGCATCAGTGGCCAGTCCATTTTTGAATCCCACTCCTGTGCTCACATCTGTGCATGGGCTCATGTACTATCCCACCCAGACCACCTGTAAATTGGAAGAACAACACTTCTCTGGTCTCTGCTACCCTCCTCTCCGTTCTCCCTCCCCTGTCCCTCTGCCTTCGTTCCTCCAGCTCTCTACCCCCTTCCCTCTCCATTCACAGCCAACCCTACTCCCTGCCTGCTGGTGTTCCCTCCCTCCCTTATCCACCTATTACCTACCTGTGGGACCGTGCTCCTCCCCCGCCCCAACATTTTTCCATACCTTGACCAAGGGCTCAAGCCTGAATCGTTCGTTGGTTCTGTATTTTTACCTTTGCTCCATAAAGGACACTGTTTTACCTGCTGAGTTTCTCCAGCTTTATGGTCTCACTTCAATCACGATGACTATAGACCTTCGAGTTTTACTTAAAACTTGAATGTAAGCGTGTTGATCAATGTATGGAAATATGCTGTTAACAAATAATTTCTATGTATATACAGACATAAATTATGAAGATATCCTGAGCCAGAATAGATGAAGATTAATATATTACATGTATCGATGCATCTTAAATATAATGTGTCTGTGTGTTTATGGTCTTAATGAATCATAAAATGTGTTTTGATCAAACCTACCCTATCAGCACTCGTGCCTCTTGACTGGAATTAGCTGGCCACACTCCTCTGGGGGTCAGTGAGCACTGAGGGATATCGTTTTCCCTCATTTTTACTGGAGCTGCAGATTCAAGCCACTGCCCCTGCTTTTTAGCCCTTTGCTGTGGGAATGTTGGATGATGGTTCTGTTGAAGTTAGTGTGTTAACTCTGCAAGGCAAGCCCATAAATTGGAGCTCAGCCACACTGCATGGCTCCCAAGTCTCATCCATCTGTCCACGCGGAGTGAAAGGTTGGATGAGATTTCGATCTATTTGGAAGATTCTGCAGAAAGCACCTCTCGGTTGTATGTATCCTGATGTCTATAACATGTGCTTTCAGTTTGTTGACTGTTCTGTGCTTGCCATTGGTGCTGGGAAAGTGTGGACGATTGCCTTCACTTCCATCCTGCGGGGATGAGTGTGGAAACACATCGGTTTTTAACAGTGCAAACGGGAGTGGATACCCATGCATGTCTGAGAAATGTGTGCTGCCTCGTAGGCTCATGGAGTCAATTGCTTGAGTGTCTGGGTAAGAATTGCATGAAACCCTGAATCACATATTTTACCTGCTCTTTCCCCCAGTGAAGGCCAGAAGTGAGTTGCTACAAAGTGTTCTGGGTTGTGTGCTGAGTTTCATTCATTAGCACCTAACAGAATTAATCCACTGCTGTAACCAGGGTTATAGCTCTTCTGATTTGGGTTAAAGCTCGATTCCATCACCCATCACTCCACTCTGAAGTTGTGTATGGGGAGAGGGAACAGAACATCAGACGTCGCTTCAGAGGTCAGTAGTTTAGGCTTGGGGGGGGCGGGGGGGGAATAGAAACAATATGTGTAGTTATCAATCCCAGCTTTTAAAGTCCACCATTCTCCGTCAGAGATTGAGCCCATCCCCAATTGCCATTTTTCTGTTTTCCTGCTCATTTTAGAGGTCTCAAACTGTCAGTATCACTTCCCTGCATATCTGCCCCTGCCTGCACCCCATTTCTCTCACCCTCTCAGTCAGGGCATCCGCACTTCCCAAATATTCTCAGTACGGGGGTATCTGTACCTGCCCAATTCTCTCTTACAGAGGTCTCTGTGCATTCCCATTGCCTGCTCCCCTTTGACCTCTTGAAGTAAGGGCCTCTGTACCTGTCCATTGAACTTTTATCTACCCTTTAAGCCCCTTTGGTTTGATCAGGTCCATTCCCATGGCCGACCAGTCTCTCTTCTGCCTGCTCTGGTGTGCAGAATCTGCCCAGCCTTGTTGCTGTGTGTTCTATTGGAGGCAAGGTCTGATTGGCAGTCTCCAGTGTGGAGGCTGGCTTTGTGAAATCCTGGTAATTGAATTCCGTTTGATCCGCCACGCAGCTGTTCCCAGGACGCATCCACCTTCAGTTATCCATTTATGTGCTGCAAATGCAATCTCAGCCCATCTGCTTGGGAAGTGAATTTAATTGTAACAAAATGCCCTGTGTTGGCGAGGAGCTGTGGGAACGTTCCCTGGAGGTGAAAGGGGTAGGCGCCGAGGGATGGAGGATTCATTTACCAAGGAACAGAAGGACCTCTGTGCCATGCAAAGCCCTTGCCACTTCGTGCACACACCGACCAGAGAGCCAGCCTGTGTCTCTCAGCGGTCAGCCCACACTCAGCTGATGAGCAAGGGAATATCACAGATGATAGCATTAAACACAGCCTCTCTCTCACTTCATGAAACCCTGTCTAATCTGAGCATTTCCCCATCTCTTGTTCCTTCTCTTTTCTAGTCTCTCTCACTCATTCTGTTTTTTCCAAAATTAATTTATTGAGCATCAAAAGCAACTTCATACACATTATTCAGATGTACATTGTGTTCCTGTTTATTTTAAACAAATAAACGGACACACATACACAAACATTTACATATACCCTCAGATACACGCCTGGACCCCCCACCCCCTGACCACTTTGGCACCTCTGCTGACGGTATCATCGGTCTATTACTGATTCTACCGGTACAACCATCTCACAGTTAGACATTTACTCCGTAAGGACTCGTAATTCAGGGAAATAATGCATAGAGATTTGACGTTTATGGACAAATTTTCCTCTTAATGTGTATTTGGATTTCTCCAGTTTAATAAGGAAACTGATATCCTTAATCCATTGTTTAATAGGACCGGTCAGACTTCCAGTGTAGCAGGATTAGACGCTCGGCAAATAGAGATTTAAATGCTAAAGGGCCTTTCTGCAGGGAATTGAGGGAGTTGTCGGAGATTCTAAATATTGCATTTTATTTCTCTGTAAACACTAATCTCTTTCCTCTGCCTTTTTTTCGCTATGAATTATGCCTTTTTAAAAATCTCTCCCCACTGCCACTCCCCTGCCACTATCAATCATTTTCTTATTGGAGCACCATCTGTTTCTAGAACTGACATCGGTAAATATTTGCTGAGCGGAAGAATCAAGCAGCTGCTTCCTTCGAATCTGTTCCATCCGTTCCCTCAAAACCACCCCAATGCAAAGGAGGTTCACTCACATGATTCCGGGAACGAAAGGGTTACCAATATGAGGAGCGTTTGACAACTCTTGGTCTGTACTGATTGGAATTTAGAATGGGGGGGGTAGAATCTCATTGAAACATTTCAAATGTTGAAAGGCACGGAGAGAATAGATGTAGAAATGGTGGGAGCATCTTGGATAAGAGGGCACAATGGGCTTAGAACAGAAATGCATAGGAATTTGTTGTCAGAGATGGTGTGGTCATTACCTGTATTAAAGGCAGATATTGAGAGGTTCTTGATTATTCAGGGTATTAAAGGATATGAGGAGAGGGCTGGGCAGTGGGCCTGAGCGGAAGAATGGATCCGATGATTAAATGGCCAGGCAGACTCGATGGGCTGAACAGCCTAATTCTGACCCCCCCAGGTAAGGCTCCTCACACATTAGGGATTCGTTTGGAATTATCGTTGTGGCGAAAGGGAGACATGTAGAACAGATCTGGCCGCCATCGCGGGTGTGGAGTTTCAGCGGCCATGTTCTCCCGTCATAACCTGTCCAGTGTTTCCCTCATCCTGTCATCATCGTCCAGCCTTTGATCAACGTGGAGAGCAGAAATGCAGCAGCAGGCAACCATGAACGAAAGCTTCCAAGGTTGGGAAACCGGGCAGTCAGCGTGATAAAAGAGGAAAACAAAGCAGCATGTGGGTGGGGGGTGGGGTGAGCCCTAAATGACCCCACTGCCAACATGTCGGGTCAAAGCTCTGCAGCCATGATTGCTGCACAATTAACCCTGACTAAATGGGAGGAGGCATCGGTCCTCTGTGGTTAGTATGGGATTACGTAAGATGGTATGGTCGGGAACCATTGCTCTACAAGAATTGAAGGATTTAGCAGAGACAGTATTGTTGATACTTCTTCAGTGCCTTGGGGTGTACAGGAGGGAGAGGATCACTGTTATCCAGTAAACCAGAACATACAAAGGCCACGAAATCCTGCTGTTCTCATCCTGCGGCCGATTCCTGACCCACTCATCCAACCCCAGTTTTCGCTCACTTGCTGCACGAAGTCCAGTGGTTCCTACCCACAGCGCAGGCTACTTCTGGTGAAATGGGGATGTGGTGGCAATGCTTCTGAGGGAGGCTACTTTGTGCTGCCGACCAACTGCAAGAGGCCGCTCAGCCCGCAGGCTGGGCTAGCAGTACTCATCCCCCAGGGACTCTACCGAGTCGAGATCGTCCACTGAGCCTGCCCTCAGCAGGATCCTGGGACCCAGGCTGGGGAAGACGTCGACGGAGTCGGAGGAGGACTGGTTGAAATGTTTTGGGAAATAGGCCAGCCCCTCGGGTCTCTGCTTCAGGCTGCGCTTGACAGTTTTCTGGGACTGGCGCAGCTCGAGGGCAGTCTTGGTGTAGATGTTCAGAGCAGTGACCGAGGATGCCATGCAGAACGTGAAGGAGATCCAGGCCAAGCTGTAAAGCAGCACAGGGTTAGGGAGAATCCGCCTGGCACCACCCCACCTGGCACTGCCCCTTGCCTCGGGCACCTTGTACTCACTAGAAGGACCAGCCGAAGTCCCAACGGTGGGGTCTCCAGTCCTTCGGTCCTTGACTTGCTGTCACTTGGAAGACTTGTGTGTACATCATGTGGGCAACCATTCCCAGCAGGCCTGGGAATTAAAAAAAAGGCACTACTCATTGGCATGTAGTCGAAGGTGTACACAAAATGGGGCCACTGCTGAAGCAGTTGGATTGACGGTTGCTGCTGACCTGGAAAGAGCGGAGACACAGCGTTGTCCCTAATGCCGGTGGCTCTGTCCAGGCTTTAAACAGCCTGTTAAAAGGAGCTGATGGTTTTTGTAATCAAAATCTTGTAAACACAGGTCTGGGTCCAAGATGGCGGCGCCTGTGCTCAGCAGCGGCCACAAGGGGTTGCAGACTCCAGGGAGCAGTGGATCGCCGCAGAGTACCAGAAATGGGGAGGACATACCCATGTTGAGGAGATGACCCTGCAGACCAGCAACGTGTCCAGAGGCTGACAGTGACCACGGCGACAGACCAGCAAGGCACTCGGTAGATAAGGGACCGACTCAAGCTGCAGTCGAGGGCCTGCACAGGCTGCTGGAGACTGACTTGGTTGGGGAGCCAGGATTCTAGAGGGTGCTAAGGGCAAGAAGGGCTCCCAAAGGGCCTTGGGCACTGAAGGCTTCCTGAACGTATTGGAGGTTTGGGTCCAGAGCTCGAGTTACTGATGGTTCAAATGGGAGTCTGTGGGGCTGCAGGGAGCAAATCTACAGATGCTCAAGCATCTCTGAAGGGACTCTCTTTTACTTCTCTTGCTCTCCTGCTGTAAGGGGCACCGGGCAACTCTAATGGGCACACTTTGTCTGCCTTACGACAGGCAGAAGGCAGCGTTGTGTAACATTACATGACAATAAAGGAACCTTGAATTCAGTGGTGCATCCACACCGGTGTGCCTCATGCACACTCTCAATTGTACTAACATGAACTAATAGTGTAACACATTTGTACAATAGGTACACAAACGTGTGTGCCATAGTCACAGATATCCACTGACATGCTCACACATCAACGTCCTTACACTGTGAGCAACTATGAAGTTCCTGGGGCTGTGTCAGAATTGACAGGAATTGATTGCAGGAGCTGCCTAGAGTTTGTGGATATTTGTGAGCAGAGGAAGTTGCTCTGTCCCTGTGACCTTCCTGCCATTTACAAAGCAGAACTCACCTGACAACACCGAGAAGATGGCTGCAAATGCATTGAGCTCGAGTCCACAGGTAGAATTCTGAGGTAAGCACAGCTCCAAACCCATCAACAGGAAACTAATGGACAGCAAAGCAACGTAGAGAACTTCGGAGACCAAGGAGAGCCACAGTATACCTGGATCACAGGAGAGAAGGTCAGTGCAGGGACACCTGGGTATAGTATACATCAGGAACATAGAAAGATGTGCACAAAGGATGTACAAGCACTCTGCAGATAGACTGAGCAAATAAAATGGTGTGGGGGCTCACGAGGATTTTAGGAATGAAAGGGTTATTATTATGAGGAGCGTTTGACAGCTCTTGGCCTGTACTCATTAGAATTTAGGAAAATGGGGTCGGGGGGATCTCATTGAAACATTTTGAACGTTGAAAGGCATTGACATTAGATGTAGAAAGGTTGTTTCTCATGGTGGGAGAGTGTAGGACAAAAGGGCATAACATTAAGATTGAAGGCCATCTGCTGAGTGGATGCAGAGGAATTTCTTCAACCAGAGGGTGGTGAATCAGTGGAATTTGTTGCCACAAGCGGTTGTGGAGGCCGGGTCATTGGGTGCATGTAAGGCAGAGATCGATAGGTTCTTGATTAGCCAGGGCTTCAAAGATTATGGGGAGAAGGCCGGGCGGTGGGGCTGAGTGGGAAAAATGGGTCAGCTCTTGATTAAATGGTGAAGCAGAGTGGATGGGCTGAATAGCCTGTTTCTGCTCTTATGTCTTATTGAATTCATGGTTGTATTAAAGTATTTTCTGGATCCATATCTTGAGAAATCAGAGGAGAAGGGCTTTTATTTATAATATTGTTTCAAGAGAGAAGACTGATTGATGACCTGGCGATTAAGAAGTCTTTGGGGAAGAGTGATCATTGTATCAGGAAATTTAATGTTACTTAGTTCAATTTGAAATAAATCAAACCATTGAGATGAACATTAGTCAAAGGTGTGAATGTCAGGATAAGTTAGTAACATTTGAAGAATTAATACATGGCTTATGGCAAATCTTTATCCATTTTAGGCAGAAGAGCCTGATAGAAAAAAAAGTGGTCCAGCCACAGTGACGAGAGGTTCTAGACTGTGTGAGAGGAAAAGAAGGAGCTGACAATGCCAGCAAAGGAACAGTAACCCTGGGGGGCTGGGGGAGGTCCAGGGCAGGACCTGAAAAGAGTGTTTAAAATGTAAGTTAAATGGTTAAAATAAAGTGTACATTTCTAAAGATAGTTCCTTCACAGTGTGTCAGCAGAAAACATCGGGGAATAGCAGAGAAATTCAACAATGTTTTTTATGTTAGTCTTTTCAGAGGAGACAAAATATGGAAACACTGGAGCTAAATGAAATTGAAATTAGTAATGAAGAACTAGAAACACAGTCAATGAGGAGAAATGAATGGAATTAAATCCAATAACACCCCCCCAGACCTGGATCCACGGGATTTGAAGGAGGTGGCGATGGAGACTTTGAATGCCTTGGTTGTCATCTGCAAAGTTTCACAGATTCTAGAACGCTCCGTCTCCTTGGGGTTGAGGATGGCCTGCTTTCTCTCCTGTGGGCCTTGAGGTGGCTTTTGAGGCCAATGTGGGGACACACAAACTCTGCCCCATCTGTGGCAGAGTCATCTGGTCATACAGCAAAGGAACAGACCCTTCATCCCATCAAGTCCAGACCAACCACTGAGTATGCTCACTCAGAACATAGGAAATAGGAGCAGGGGTTGGCCATCTGGCCAATTGGATCTGCTTTGATATGGCAGAGGACCAGCCTTTCCCCATAAACCTTAATTCCCTACCATGTACAAATCTACCTATCCATACCTTAAACATACTTAATGAGGCAGCCTCTACTGCTTCCTTGGGAACACGCTGCACTTTCCGACCCTTCTATGCCCTGGCAAATGAGGTGCACGTGTGAGAGTCTCTGCCTTGACTACCCTCACCCCAGACTGTGTGTTACAATCTACAACCACCTGTGGGAGTGGGGGGGCGGGGGGTGATTCTCTTCAGATTGTAGACCCCTATGCCTTATGGAAAAGGTTCTTGAACTACATTCACTACCTGCATGTCCAATAATTATGACTACCTGTACCTCAATCAAGGGGTGTGTTGGTGAAGAATCAGGATGGGAAGTCTGATCTGTTTGCCAGGTTCAATGCATCAGTGATGTCCAGGCTACTAACCCCACAAATGTGCATTTGTATCCAAAAGGAAACATGGTGGAAGGTAGCAGAACCAGGGCCGTGCAGGTCCCAGCGACAAACAGCAATGAGAGAGAGATGCAGGGATTAGTGTGGAAGATGAACAGATGGAGAGAGGAAGAACAATGAGACACCAGGGAGAAGGACAGGGATGTGGTGGGAACTAGGAGAGAGAGAAGGTATGGAAGGGGGACAGAGAAGGAGGAAGAGAGAGAGAGAGAGAGAGACATGGGGGAGTGGGAAAGAAAGAATAGCTGGGTAGGGGTTCTTGCTTAATACAAAAATGAATGTGAACATCTCTGCCCCTCCCAATGAAAATCACACCATCTGCAAATTCAAATTTTCAGTCTCAATTTAAGTTTTCAACCCCCTTTATTGAGGATTGGTTTCAGACTTCTCCAAGATTCCCCATCCTTTTCCTGATTCTCCTCCCAATCATCAGACTTCCTTTCCCCATTCCCCTCCAGCCTCTACCCCCATCCAGCCCCAGACATCCTCTGTCTTCCATCAGCCCTTCCAGCCCATCACCCTATCACTGTCTGGCACGTAGTCAAACAAGAAAGTCTGCAGACTGGGGTCGAGTGCAACAAACCAATGTGCCGGAGAAACTCAGCAGGTCACGGAGCGTCCACAGGTAGTAAAGGGTCACCAACGTTCCAGACCATATCAATTCTGAATCCAATACTAGACCAAATCCTTACTAAAGGAGGTTGAAGAGCCCAGCACAAAACATTGGCTAACATTCACTTCCCATGGATGCTGCATGACCTGCTGAGTTCCTCCATCATGTTTGTGCGTTGCATTGTATGCCCAAAGTTCCAGCCTCCCTCTCCCACAATCAGCCCTGCTCCGGACCCCCAGACAATCCCATCTCGTGTACCTGGTGCCCACTTACCTTGTTGTGTGATAGGTGTCAAGTCAATGAAACTCCTGCACTCCTCCCCTGAAATGAGACAAGTTGTTAATCACTGGGCATGTCTCTGCTCACCTCTCTTCCCTCATCCTGCAACCTCTCAAGGGACTGAATTAAGGGAAGACTGAACAGACAAATGTTCACATACACCCTCAGATACACGACCAGACCCCCCACACTCCACCCCCCCCCCCCCCCCCCCCACCACCTTGGCATCTCTGCTGACAGTATCATCAGTCTATTACCGATTGTACTGGTACAATTCTCACAGTTAGACATTTACCCAATAACCACTCATAATTCAGACTTCCAGTGTAACAGTGCAACTTGGCTAATAGGGATGTAAATGCTATCACGTCTTTTTGCAGGAAATCTGGGGAGTTGTCAGAGATTCCAAATATTTCAGTGAATGAGCAGAATGGCGAATTGATTTTAAATATTTTGGATAGTGAGCTGAAGATTTCAGAACCCCAGTATTTTGAAACACTTGGGTGACAAGGGGAGCTGTTACATTGATTGCATTTGCCTTCTATTACAGATTTATAGTTTTTTTTAATCTCAATCTGTCGTAGTTATTAAATTTAGTTCATTAGAAGCCTCAATCACATTGGATCCACGAGTTGCCGCCGTGTGATGGGACAGGACAGATGGAGTAAGCTAGGGTGACGGTAACAGGCAGTCGGGCTAAATGGTCTTTTCTGTGCTGACACTCCATGCAATCATACTTTCCGTTAATGCAAGGTGTTGAGTTTACACCCTATGTGCTGACCAGCTGCATCACAGTCTGGTACGGAAACACCAATACACCCAAGAGTCCCTCAAAAGGTAGTGGACACAGCCCAGGACATCAGAAACAAAGCCCTCCCCACCGTCGAGACCATTTACAGCGAACACTGCCATTGGAGAGCAGCAGCAATCATCAAGGATGTTCTCGCAGCTGCCATCAGGAAAGAGGTTCAGGAACAGCTGCTCCCCCTCCACCACCAGACTCCTCAACGACAAACTCAATCAAAGACTCATTTAAGGACTCTTACTGTTGCATTTTACTGATTTTTTTTCCCTCACTATTACACAGTTTGTTCACATTTCTTTATCTGTTTACATGTTTACGTTGAGTACAGTTTTTTTTGGACTACCAATAAATGGTGATTCTGCCTGGCCCGCAGGAAAAGGGAATCTTAGCTTGTATGTGATGTCATGTATGTTCTCTGACAAATCTGAAATCTGGTGTAGTTGTGTTCCAGGTTTGCATGCCCCGACCTTCTGACCGAGTACCAGTGAACATCACAGAGGTGAGGGGTCATGTATAAGGCTCCACAAAACTATGCCTCAGGTTGTGGGTCCATGCACAATGTTGGGTGGGTCCAGACTCGAGGTGTTGCTCAGGAGGTGGGGATGAAAGGGGTTCACGTTGTGGGGGGCACTGGGGCAACTCCAATGTTCACCTGAGAGGGCATGTGAAGGGCCCAGGTTCAGGGGACCCCAAGGAGTCTGCAGCCTGGGGCCCAGTGCATCCACCTGAGTCCCAGGTCAGGCACCAGGAATTCACGACTAGCACAGAAATGGTTGGTGCCAGGCATGACCCCTACAATGTTCTCCGGCCATGACTTCCAGCCCTGACCTCCTCAGGTAACCTCTGCCCTTGACCCCCAACCATGATCTCCTGCCCTGACCTCCAGCTGTGAGCAGCAGTCACCTGGCTGACCTGAGGTGTTGACCCCCTTTCCACCCCACCACCATCGACCTGGGAACACAAGTCCCTACCTGTGCCGGTGACGTTCTCCTCGCACGAGACCCAGATCCCAGTGTGGAACGCCCGGAAGGTAAAGCGGTCGTCCCCCATCTCCCAGTTGTACTCGCTGTTGCCCAGGTTGGTGTTGGACCCGGCATTGGCCGCAAGGGTGCACTCTGTTGTTCTGGCCGGTGTGCAGGGGAATTTTGGCACCTTCTGCGTGCCCACACACCAGTGGGTGGAGATTAGGGCGGTGGCCGCCAGGCTCACAGCCACCAGGCCTAGCAGGAGGGAGAGCATGTCACGGTTCATCGCCCCCTTACGTCTGAAACACAACAGACCACCAGTGATGGCACATACTGGGGTGGGGGAGGGGAGGGATGGAGGAGGTGATTCTGTGAACACTAGGTGCAGAATAGTGGGGTGGGGGGAAGGATGTAATTCTCTGAACACTGGGCGCAGAGGGGTCCATAGAACACTAGACATGGGGTAGGGGGGACCAGTGATCACTGGGTGCGGAGGGAGTCCACTGAACACTGGGTGAGGATGGGGAATCCCGTGAACACTGGGTGCAGAGGGAGTCCACTGGGCACGGAGGGAACATTGATCACTGGGTGCAAAGGGAATCCACTGAACACAGGGTACGGAGTCCAGTGAATGGGTTAGTAGGTGCAGGTTGTCTGGTTCAACAGGCCATGTTTTGAAGGCAGGGTCGGAAGTTCTTCCCAGACTTATCTGAGGAAGGGGTTTCAGTAATAATTGGGGCAACAGCAGTGATTCTCAACCTTCCCACTCACATACCCTGACTAATCACAGAGCCCCGATGGCAGAGGGATTACTTAAACGTGGGATGTGAGTGGAAAAAAAAAGGTTGAGAACCACTGGTTTACAAGATTCTGAGAGGCCCAGGTAAGGTGGACGGCCTGTGCCTGTTTCCCGGGGCAGGGACAGCAAATACCAGAGGACGTCTGTACAAAGTGAAGGGAGAGACATTTGGGGGAGACGTCGAGGGTGTTTTTCTTTCCAGAGTTGTGGGAGCTGGGAATACCTTGCTGGGGATGTTGGTGGGAAGCTGAAAAAGGAGCTTAAGAGATTCTTAGACAGGCACATGGATGGAAGAAAATACAGGGTAGGGAGGGGTTAGTAGGAATATGTACATCGAGGGCCAAAGGGCCTCTACTGTGTTGTAATGTTCTATGAACTCTCTTCATCTGTGGGGGTGGGGGGAGGAGTAGGGAAACCTCCTCAGGAAAGGTCCCTTCTGGCGGAGATGTTCCAATCTGCAGCCAAATCTCCACGCTGCACCCCCCCCCCACCCTCAACTCCCAAAACTGCAGATAATCAATGGTACTATTAACTTACGCTCAGTGTTGTGGAGTCCCTGCTGTTGCTCTGACTCCAGATCCTGGGAGAGGATGGTTCCCTCTGGCACTCTGAGTGACAGGTCTGCTTCTTCATCGCTGCTCAGGGGATGGGGGGGTTTAATCCCAATGTCCGCCTTTGATTAGATACTAATCCTTCTACCATCTCAGCAATCTCTCCCTAAGCCGCTGATGATTAAAACCAGCCTTCTCGGAAGGTAGGTGGTGTGAAAGAGGAACCTGACCCTCCTCCCTCTCCTACACAGAACATCCCACTCTTTCCCCCCCCCCCGACCCCCATCCTCACTGCACCCCTCAGCCCCTGCTCCCCACCAACTCCCCTCCCCTAACCCCAAATTGTGAGAGCAGGGGAAATCAGCCCCCGTCCCCTCCTTGGCAGGTGGTGGGATCTCACGTCATAAGGATGTAAGAAATAGCAGCAGGAGCCAGTCCCACTCTTCAACGAGATCACGGCTGATCTGATGGTCGGCTCATCTCCACCGACCACCTTTTCCCCATGTCCCTTAATACCCTGACTATGTAAAATCTACCCAACTTTCCCTTAAATATATTTACTGAGGTCACCTCCACTGTTTGAATGGGCAGTGAATTCCACAGATTCACCACCCTCTGGGAAAAGCAGTACCTCCTCATCTCTGTCCTAAACCTACCCTGAATCTTGAGGCTATGTCTCCTAGTTCTGGTCTCCCCACCATTGGGAACAACCTACCTACCTCCATCCTATCTCTGCCTTTCTGAATTTTATAATTTCTATAAGATCCCCTCTCATTGTCCAGTTAGTTCAGTCCCAGACGACTCAATCTCTCCTCATTCGCCCATCCCCCCATCCCTGGAATCAACCTGGTGAACCTCCTCTACACCACCTCCAAAGCCAGTCCATCCTTCCTCAAATATGGAGACCAGAACTGCACGCAGTGCTCCAGATGCGGCCTCACCGGTACCTCGTACAGTCACAGCAGAACCTCCCTGCTCCTAAACTCTGTCAGTGGGGGAAGCCAGTGGACTAGAGGGACTACTGTCACGGGGGAAACGAGCCTTGCTGCTGGAGGGGGGAGGAGGGTAAATCACAGTCAGAACTCAGGAGGCCCTGACGTTTCCTGGCACCAGGACCTGCAACCAGTGGTCATCGACGTGTGGTTGAACAATGTATGGCAGACCAGGGCCCCGAGACAGCCTCACCGTTGTTTTCCCTCCTCTGCGGATACTGCTCATCCTGCAGAGACCTTCCAGCAGGGTGCTCTGAACTTTCCCATCCATTCGAGCGAGTGACACCACCCCGATCTTGCTCAAAACTCCCATACTGACCGCCTCAGTCCACTGCCTTCTATATGATTCAGGGTTGTCTAGAGCAGTGTTACTCACCACTGCTCTGCAGACCACTGGTCACCCACAAGTCTGTCCTGGGAGCTGATGATAATTATTACCAATAGAATGAACAATATGTAAGACAAGGCTGTAAATTTGACGGCAAAAACAACACCAGAAGCAAACAAAGATCTTGCCGGCGAAGGGGAGGGGATTAAACAATTACATCTGCAGAGTTTTAGTACAATACACAAAGGAGCTGTGGAAGGAAACGGGAACCAACGTTTCAGGCCTGGGCCCTGCGTCAGAATGACCTGAGCTAGGGCTCGGCTACACCCTCCCACCACTGACATGGGGCGAGATCGTTGTGGGACAGGTTAGTTTCACCCCATGGATGTGCGAGAGGAACCGCGGGTCCAGGCACTCGGTGTCCCTGCTCGGCCGAGCAGCTATCTGCAGGGTTATCCTTCCACGTCAGAGGGGTTGTTGGAAGCAGTCTGTGAGGGAGGGAAAACAGAACCACTGCAGAGGCTTTGGTCCACCAACTCCTCACAAGTTCCAACCATCCCTTGCTTTCCCACCCCACCGTAAGCCCCCTACCCTGGTTTCAAACACCTCTGCAATGGGAAAGTTTCTATCTTACCTATTTTATTGGAGGTCGAACCTTTCCTCTATAAAATATGGAGCAGCATTCCTGTCCAACAGAGTGGCTCTGCAGTGAGAACCCAAAATTGTCAGCCAGAGAACGCAAGGAACAGTTGCTCAGAATGTGAGTGAATGTGTTGTCTATGACTGGAGTTCAATATTTTTTGGCATTACCAATAAATATAAATTCTGCCTGGCCCGCAGGAAAAAGACTCTCAGGGTTGTATGTGTTGGCATGTATGCAGTCTGACAATAAATTTTATGTGTGAGAATAACTCACGTACGTGTGTGTGCATGTACGTGTATGCGAGCACGTGCCAGTGTGTGAAGCAGCTCTTGCCATCGCTTGCCCCAACCTCCCTTCTGTCCACTCCCTCTGCCCTTCCTCTGCCTTGGGAAAGCAGCAACATATTAAAAAACCCACCCTCAATCACATTCTCTCCCCACACCCCTCTAATGGGGCAGAAGACACAAATTTTAAAACACACCTGAGATTTTCTCCTCGGCCATTACCAGACTACGAACCCACCTCTCACGGTAAAGTGCTGTATGCCTGGGCACTCTGTTGTCTGAACTTTGTCTCCGCAACACCATAATTTGCATGCCTGGTGTACATAAATACGTGTTGACTCATCTGGATAGCACAAAAATGTTTTATTTACTGTATCTTGGTACATGCTTCAATAAATAATTCAAGTATCTATACCAGGAAAGTAAAGCAGATACACACACGCACTGATAGAGAATAACGTTATGCGTTGGAGCAAGGATGTGTGCAGTAACATTCCTGGAGACAGGGCGTGGGCCAGATGAGGGCAGGGAGGGCCAAAGGGAGTGGACACATTCTCGTCTCAGACGCCTGGGCAGACAGGTGGGGACCATACGGGGTGGACACCAGATGAGTTCTCGCTCAGGGTTCAGAAGGAGCAAGGACCAGACGAGAGCTCGGTTCAAACGGGGCGGGGTCCAGACAGGGCGGACACGACGAGATTTCAACTCATACACCTTGGCCAGATTTGGGGGGGCAAACAGGGCAGGGACCAGATGAGTTCTCACTCAGACGCCCTGGCCAGATGGGGCCATCACCTCCTGTAGGACCAGATGTAGCAGGTGGTTTTGTTCTGGGGTCAGCAGCGGCCTGTGGGAAGAGGGCAGGGTTAACAATGACTGGAAACCCAAGCTGAAGTCCCCACCCAAGGGAGCTGCATGCAAGAGAGCCTCGCAACCCCCACTGGAAGCTAAGAGCCCCCACCCTCCATTCTGCAGTTCTTCCACGCCCCTCCCCCATGGGTGTGAGAAGCAGGGGGAGAACGGGGGGGAGGTGGGGTGGAAAGCAGGGTGAAGCATGGGGGGGGGAGGAGGCAGTCTGCTTGATGCTCACCAGAGTTCCACTTGGAGAACCTTCAGTGACTCCACATCTTTCTCCTGACATGCCATCTGTGAGAGCACAGACATGGCAGGTGAAAACCACGCAGAGTGCGCACACACATGTGCGCACCGGCAAACCCCAAACATCACCCCAAAATCAAAACACAACACCAAACCTCCCAGAAATGTACTCATACACACTGCCAAACCCCAAAACACATGATTATACACCCCGGAAAATCCCCAAAACACTCTCACAAACAGCTAAACCCCTGACATATACACACATACACACCATGAAACGCATGCACATAAACAACTCCAAATCCTAAAACACACCCACACCGCCAAATCCCTGTGTGCACATGCACAGCCAAATCCCACCTCGTATTTGCATATTCACAGATTGCGCACAAGCACACAAAGCCAAGTCTCACATACACACAACCACTTCCTTCCTTCACTAACATGGTGACCCTGGTTCATCCCTTACACAGCATGCACCCATGTCCCCTCCCACATGAGGTGTGGACCTGCTACATCCTCTGACACAGTTAGCTCTGAGCTGCAGGACACACTCACCACCACCGACTGCAGCAACAGGAACACATTCTCCGGGAGGTTATTCACTGCAAGCACAGAGCACGTTGATCAGAAACAACCTCACACTGGGGGGGGAAGACAGGTGAGGGCAGATCTGCAGGACACTGGCACCAGATAGTTCCGCTACCTCGTCACTCCAGGGACCCGGTTTGATCCTGAACTTGTGCGCTGTCTGTGTGGAGTTTGCCCACTGTCTCTGTGATCATGTGGGTTCCTCCCCATGCTGTCTGTGACTGCATGGGTTCCCCTGGGCACTTCGGCTCCCCCCACCTCCCAAGTGTGTGCAGGATTGTGCAGCTGAGTGTCGGGGTCCAGAAGAGTTTTGGGAAGGTGGGCAGGAGAGGGAGCAGGGAGAACGTGATTGGAGAACGGACGGGACTGCTCTGAGAGCTGGTGGAGATTCCGTTGCATGAACAGGCTTCGCGGGTGCGCCCAGTGGAAAGCGGCGGGTGGGGGCAGAAGCCCTTACCTTGGCTGTGGCTGTCGAATGATTCCCAGTCATACCTCTCCAGCGTCTGAGCATGCTCAGGCAGCAGCTTCTGTGGCGGGGGCTGGCAGAAGGACACAAGGTGAAACTGCCGATGTCTGCACCCCTCCGACTTCATTCACTCCCCCAGCAAGATGGCTCCACCTGGAGAAGTCCTCACACTGCACTCTACATCGCCAAACCACTCGGCACATTTACCAGGTCAGTACCTCCACAATATCCCGTTGCTTCCATTTTCTTTCACATGCCTCCTGATCTGTCCCAGTTGTTTCATGCTTACCTGTTACTAAACGTCAAATATTACATCACAGTACAGGCCCTTCAGCCCATGATGTCATGCTAGCCTACGTGAACCTACTCCACAACAATCTAACCCTTTTGCCGTTTTTTTAAGGTGCAAATTAAATTTTTTAATTTATGTTAAAAATTTAGATATAGCACGGTAACGGGCCCTACCAGCCCATGAGCCTGTGCTACCCAATCAACCTACAACCCTCACACCCATAACCCTCTATTTTCATACATCGCTGCTACCATCAGGAAGAGAGGTATCGATGCCACATGTCTCGCACCACCAGGTTCAGGAACAGCTGCTTCCCCTCCACCATCAGACTCCTCAACAACAAACTCAATCAGGGACTCATTTAAGGACTCTTACGAGTGAACTTTATTGATTTTTTTTCCTCTCTGTATTGCACTTTACAATTCTTTATTTGTTTACATGTATACACTATGTACAGTTTTCTTTTGCACGACCAATAAGTGGTAATTCTGCCTGGTCCGCAGGCAAAAGAATCTCAGGGTTGTATGTGATGTCATGTGTGTACTCTGGCAATAAATCTGCATTTGAAATCCAGGAGTCTTTTGAATGTCCCTACGGTACCACCCTCCTCCACCACCCCCAGCAATGCATTCCAGGCAACCATCACTCTGTGTGGAAAACAACTCAACTCTGACGTTTCCCCGAAACAAAAACCTTCCAATCCTCACAGACCACCATATCACAGCACAGTCCCTTCCGTGCCAAACATGGGGTCCAAATCAAACTGGAACTCTGCTGCTTGCAGCTGATGGATATCCCTCCATATCCATGTGTCCAGCTGGAAGCCTCTGCTTCCACCACCACTCCCGGCAGCCCGCCGTTCCAGGCGCCCACCACCCTCTATTAATTATTCCCCCCCCTTCACCTTTAACACATCCCAGTTTTTTTTCTCTCGTTCCTTCCCATCCCTATCTATCTACATCCTCTTGTCTGTGGACCTGTGCTCCACCCCCATCGTTTCATTTGGGCCGCTACCTGCTTATTGCTCACACCTTGATGAGGGGCTCAGGCCCAAAACGTTGGTTATGTGTCTTCACCGTAAAGAACCCTGCTGAGCTCCTCCAGCCCTTTTGTGTGTTAGAACTACATTCACAGCGTCTGCATACTTTCTTGTTGAACTCGACCTTTACCCTGTGGAAGAGTTTCTACCTTATCAATGCCCCTCTTATGATCTCCCCCCCCTCAGCCCTTCAGAGAATGAAATTGGAGTCTGTCCTCCCCCATAGCTCAATCCTGTTACAAATCTCTTGAATCTTTCATCAGCCTCAATCGGACCATGTTCATTGGGGAATTTGAATCCTGTGGGAATGTGTACGTGTGTATTATGGAGCCACATTAAATGTTTTCTAACTACCATGCCACCAGATCTATTATTCTGGGACCCCAACCTACCTAAGAGAACTCTCCTCTCATAACACAGTAGGCCGCCTTGCTCGTATTAAAGACAACGGTTTTGTACATGACTGGGGGTTATATCGCAAGGAAGAAGTTGGCAATGAGACCTAGGGAGGATATGGAAGATGGATCAGGGTTAATAGGGGTAACCCGATCCACAGAATGACTTTAGGAGGGACAGGCAGGGTCCAGATGCACAAGAACACACTCCCACAAGTTATCACGAGACTGGAAAACCTGCGCCTGCTTTCCTGACAGCGCAGGAGATTGAGAGGGGGGTCTCACTGAGGTCTTTAGATGACAGTTGGCTTCCTGGTGAGACAACCTATATTGAGAGGGCATAACTATAAGGTGAAGGGGTGGGACTTGGAAGGGACGTGAGGGGACAATGCTTCACTGAAGTGGGTGGGCAGATGGAATAAGCTGCCAGACCAAGTGGTGGAGGGAGGTATGGTAGCCTCCTTTAAAAACTATTCGGATAACGACGTGGGATTGGAGCAGTCTGGGCCTAATGTGGCAACTGGGACGAAAGCAGGAAGGCACAATGTTGGCTTGTAACATGCTGTAGGAGTTTGCATGTTCTCCCCGTGTCTGTGTGTGTTTCCTCTGGGGGCTCCGGTTTCCTTCCCCCCCTTCAAAAATGTACTGGAGGTTATGTTAATTAGGTCTAATTGGGTGGCACGGGCTCGTGGGCCAGAAGGGCCTGTTACTGTGCTGTAGTTATGCTGGAATCCTTCTGGGAATGTGGTCCGATCAAACTTAATGAGGGCAGCATGGCTGGTTAGTGCAATGTCTTTACAGCAGTGATCGGGCCCGGGGTTCATATCCCACTTTGTCTGTAAGGAGTCGGCATGGGTTTTCTCCGGGGGCTCCAGTTTCCTCTCACCCTTCAAAATGGACATGGAGTTGTAGGTTAAGGGGGTGTAAATTGGATGGCACGGGGTCATGGGCTGAAATGACCTGTTGCCGTGCTGTTCGTCTACATTTAAATTTTTAAAAAATGAACGAGTAGATGGGGACGGTGAGTGGGTTGGTAGGGAGCAGAGATGGGGCTGTAGAGATAGCTCTGGCTGCAGTGAAGGAGCTGGGACACACGGGGTACAAGGTTGTTGTAACATATGGGTCGGCAGCACTCACCTGGAGCAGCATCAGCAGTAGGACTCGGGACACCTCACACCTGGCAATGACATCCACAAACGCACCTGGAGATGTGACCAGAGTGAACCTGTGACCCCCTCGGACGCCAATTGGAGCAGGTCACAAACGCGGCGGTAAAAACGGCTTGACGATGAGCGGCGGGAGAGGCTCCTATTTGTGCTGGGCCACACAAATAAAGAGACGGTCCATCTGCAGGTTACGGGGATCGCTAAACCCACAGTGCAAGCTGCCATCCTCAGACGAGTCTCACACAGAGGTAACGTTGCAAAGCGACTACTCTCGAAGACAGAATCATTACACCATTAAAAGCTAAGCAGGATTTTGGCAACAAACAGGCTTCAAAAATCTGACGTGTATTCAAACACTTCTGCCATTATGAATTCCCAGATCCTCTCGTATAATAACCATTTTAATAACTACTTGTGTGAACAGTAACAGCCAGTGTACTAAGGCTGGACCACTGATACAACCAGCCTCTGTTATATAGAACCATAGCATACTTACACCACAGAGGCAGGCCCTTCAGCCCATCTAGTCTGTACCAAACTATTATTTTGTTTAGTCCTACTGACCTACACCTGACCATAACCCCACCCCCCCCATACCCCTCCTATCCATGTACCTGTCCAAAATGTTCTTGTCTAAATTGAGCCTGTATTCATTCCATAGTCCCACTACTCTCTGTGCGGATCCCCCCATGTTCCCTTTAAACATTTCACCCTTGACACATCTCCAGTTCTCATCTCACCCAACCTCATTGTAGAAAGCCTGCTTGCATTTACTCGATCTAAACCTTTCATTATTTTTACAACTCAGTAGCAGGCTCTTCCAGCCCACGAGCCTTTGTCGCCCAAATACATCCAACCCTGTACACTTTCAGAGAATGGGAGGAAACCGGAGCACCCCGGGGAATCCCACGCAGAACGTACCAACTCCTTACAGAGAGGGCTGGGTCTCTGGTGCTGTAACAGCGTTACACTAATGGTGCCACATGCCTGTAGCTCAGTCAAACATTCACTCATTCTCCAATGTAACTCAGCTCCTCAAGTCACAGTAACATCCTAAGTCTTCTCTGTGCTCTCTCATTTTTATTGTTGTCTTTCCTGTAGCTAAATTACCAAAACCAATAATTTGGCCTCACAAATGTCTTATACAACATCACCGCAACATTCCATCTCTGTCCTTGATACTCTGATTCCTCGATACTTAACCCTAACCCTAACCCTAGTATCAACACAGTCCACAAAGAACAACTACAAATAATCGGGGGAGTTGATCGGGCAAAGGCCCTTCCCTTCGCTCAGACCACTTCTGCAGAGGAATTTTTTATCCTCATGGGAATATGGACCTTGTGTGTTATGACGTCTCATAGAACATTCCAGCACTGTACAGGCCCTTTGGCCCACAATGCTGTGCTGACCGATGTAAACCTCCTCCACACAAACTAATTTTTTTCCCTGCCTCTCGCCCATGACCTTCCTATTTTTCCAACATCCACGAGCCTTTCTCAGTCTTCAATGTCCCCTATTCCAGCCTCCGCCACCAGCCCCATCAATGCATTCCCGCCACCTGCCACTCTCTATGTAAAAAAGACTCATCTCTGATATCCCCTCACCTTAATCAGATATCCTCTGGTGTTTGCCTCCGTCACCCCAAAAAAATAATGATGCTTGTCGACCATAGCCCTTCGTAATATTATACACCTCTGTTCATTTTCATCTATTTTTAAAAATGTAGACATACAGGCCCTTCTGGCCCACGAGCCTGTGCCACCCAATTATAACTCCCCCCCCCCAGTATGATTTGAAGGGTGGGAGGAAACTGGAGCACCCGGAGGAAACCCACGCAGACACGGGGAGAATGTAGACTCCTTCCAGACAGCGGAGGATTCGAACCTCAGTCGCTGGCGATGTAACAGCGTGGGGTTAACCGTGAAATCACCTCTCATCCTTCTATGCTCCAAAGAGAAAGGTCCTAGCTCTGTTAACCTCGCCTCATGTTCTCTGATCCAGGCAACATCCTGGTGAATCTCCTCTGCACCCTCTCCATAGCTTCCACATCCTTCCTGTAATGAGGTGACCAGCTGTGTGCCTAGTGTCTCCAGTTTAGTTAGATAAGAACTGTACCAGCCAAGATATCGGAGGGGGGGGTGGGGGGGGTGGGGCAGGTATCATATGTTGTAACTTGATTGTATACCTTTCTATTCATGAGTGGTTGAGAGTGCATTAATTGTTGTGTGTCTTTTAACCCTACACGTGTAAATAAAATGCTACTCTTTAATCAGTCGCATTCAGACTCATTATCCTTGGGACTTGGGACCCGTGCAATCAGTTTCACACACACAATTACCCGCTGATCATGGACAGTCACACTACCCCAGGTTCACGCACACCCTGCCCTCACACTCACCCACAGGGGCATTGGTTCCCGGCAGCTGCAATCCCTTCTCCTGAGCCATCAGCTGCATTTCCGTGAAAACTGCTAAAGCTCCATCATAATCGCCTGCAAGACGCAACAGAGAGCAAAATGCGGTGAGGAGTGGTGGCAGATGCCTGCGACTGGCAGCGGAGCGGCAGATGGGCAAGGGGCAGGATACTCACGGGTTACGATCTTACAGGAGGCCACCTTGCCCAGGGACAGCAGGCATTCAATGGGCACCTGTGACTGAAGGCCAGCCGCTCGCTGGTAGTACACCGACGCCTCTCCCGGTTTATTCATCTCCTACAGTGGGAGAAGGAGAGACGTTAACTCGGGGCAGTCAGTACACACGAGCAAGCGGGCTGGCACACCCAGTTACCATGACAACCAGCTCATGCTCCAACGCGACTCTCTCATCCACACCAACACCACTATATTCACACTCACACACACCAATACCACTCACACTGACACCATAAATCACACTCACCCACACCAACACCACTCACTCTAACCCACACCAACACCACTCACACTGACACCATAACTCACACTCACCCACACCAACACCACTCACACTGACACCATAACTCACACTCACCCACACCAACACCACTCACACTGACACCATGACTCACACTCACCCACACCAACACCACTCACACTGACACCATACTCACTCTCACCCACACCAAAACCACTCACATTGACACCATAACTCACTCACCCACATCAACACCACCCACACTGACACCATAACTCACACTCACCCACACCAACACCACCCACACTGACACCATAACTCACACTCAACCACACCAACACCACCCACACTGACACCATAACTCACACTCACCCACACCAACACCACCCACACTGACACCATAACTCACTCACCCACACCAACACCACTCACACTGACACCATAACTCACACTCACCCACAACACCACTCACACTGACACCATAACTCACACTCACCCACACCAACACCACTCACACTGACACAATAACTCACAATCACCCACACCAACAACACTCACACTGACACCATAACTCACACTCACCCACACCAACACCACTCACACTGACACCATAGCTCACACACACCCACACCAACACCACTCACACTGACACCATAGCTCACACTCACCCACACCAACACCACTCACACTGACACCATAGCTCACACTCACCCACAACACCACCCACACTGACACCATAACTCACACTCACCCACACCAACACCACTCACACTGACACCATAACTCACACTCACCCACACCAACACCACTCACACTGACACCATAACTCACACTCACCCACACCAACACCACTCACACTGACACCATAACTCACACTCACCCACACCAACACCACTCACACTGACACCATAACTCACACTCACCCACACCAACACCACTCACACTGACACCATAGCTCACACTCACCCACACCAACACCACTCACACTGACACCATAACTCACACTCACCCACAACTCCACTCACACTGACACCATAACTCACACTCACCCACAACTCCACTCACACTGACACCATAACTCACACTCACCCACACCAACACCACCCACACTGACACCATAACTCACACTCACCCACACCAACACCACTCACACTGACACCATAACTCACACTCACCCACACCAACACCACTCACACTGACACCATAACTCACACTCACCCACACCAACACCACTCACACTGACACCATAACTCACACTCACCCACACCAACACCACTCACACTGACACCATGACTCACACTCACCCACACCAACACCACTCACACTGACACCATGACTCACACTCACCCACACCAACACCACTCACACTGACACCATGACTCAAACTCACCCACAGCAACACCACTCACTCTGACACCATGACTCACACTCACCCACACCAACACCACTCACACTGACACCATGACTCACACTCACCCACACCAACACCACTCACACTGACACCATGACTCACACTCACCAACACCACTCACACTGACACCATGACTCACACTCACCCACACCAACACCACTCACACTGACACCATGACTCACACTCACCCACACCAACACCACTCACACTGACACCATGACTCACACTCACCCACACCAACACCACTCACACTGACACCATAACTCACACTCACCCACACCAACACCACTCACACTGACACCATAACTCACACTCACCCACACCAACACCACTCACACTGACACCATGACTCAAACTCACCCACACCACTCACACTGACACCATGACTCACACTCACCCACACCAACACCACTCACACTGACACCATGACTCACACTCACCCACACCAACACCACTCACACTGACACCATGACTCACACTCACCCACACCAACACCACTCACACTGACACCATGACTCACACTCACCCACACCAACACCACTCACACTGACACCATGACTCACACTCACCCACACCAACACCACTCACACTGACACCATGACTCACACTCACCCACACCAACACCACTCACACTGACACCATGACTCACACTCACCCACACCAACACCACTCACACTGACACCATGACTCACACTCACCCACACCAACACCACTCACACTGACACCATGACTCACACTCACCCACACCAACACCACTCACACTGACACCATGACTCACACTCACCCACACCAACACCACTCACACTGATACCATACTCACTCTCACCCACACCAAAACCACTCACACTGACACCATAACTCACTCACCCACACCAACACCACCCACACTGACACCATAACTCACACTCACCCACACCAACACCACCCACACTGACACCATAACTCACACTCAACCACACCAACACCACCCACACTGACACCATAACTCACACTCACCCAAACCAACACCACCCACACTGACACCATAACTCACTCACCCACACCAACACCACTCACACTGACACCATAACTCACACTCACCCACAACAACACTCACACTGACACCATAACTCACACTCACCCACACCAACACCACTCACACTGACACCATAACTCACAATCACCCACACCAACAACACTCACACTGACACCATAACTCACACTCACCCACACCAACACCACTCACACTGACACCATAGCTCACACACACCCACACCAACACCACTCACACTGACACCATAACTCACACTCACCCACACCAACACCACTCACACTGACACCATAGCTCACACTCACCCACACCAACACCACTCACACTGACACCATAACTGACACTCACCCACAACTCCACTCACACTGACACCATAACTGACACTCACCCACACCAACACCACCCACACTGACACCATAACTCACACTCACCCACACCAACACCACTCACACTGACACCATAGCTGACACTCACCCACACCAACACCACTCACACTGACACCATAACTCACACTCACCCACAACACCACTCACACTGACACCATAACTCACACTCACCCACACCAACACCACCCACACTGACACCATAACTCACACTCACCCACACCAACACCACCCACACTGACACCATAACTCACAATCACCCACACCAACACCACTCACACTGACACCATGACTCACACTCACCCACACCAACACCACTCACAATGACACCATAACTCACACTCACCCACACCAACACCACTCACACTGACACCATACCTCACACTCACCCACACCAACACCACTCACACTGACTCCATAACTCACACTCACCCACACCAACACCACTCACACTGACACCATAACTCACACTCACCCACACCAACACCACTCACACTGACACCATAACTCACACTCACCCACACCAACACCACTCACACTGACACCATAACTCACACTCACCCAAACCAACACCACTCACACTGACACCATAACTCACACTCACCCACACCAACACCACTCACACTGACACCATAACTCACACTCACCCACACCAACACCACTCACACTGACTCCATGACTCACACTCACCCACAACAACACCACTCACACTGACACCATGACTCACACTCACCCACACCAACACCACTCACACTGACACCATGACTCACACTCACCCACACCAACACCACTCACACTGACACCATGACTCACACTCACCCACACCAACACCACTCACACTGACACCATGACTCACACTCACCCACACCAACACCACTCACACTGACACCATGACTCACACTCACCCACACCAACACCACTCACACTGACACCATGACTCACACTCACCCACACCAACACCACTCACACTGACACCATGACTCACACTCACCCACACCAACTCCACTCACACTGACAACATGACTCACACTCACCCACACCTACACCACTCACACTGACACCATGACTCACACTCACCCACACCAACACCACTCACACTGACACCATGACTCACACTCACCCACACCAACACCACTCACACTGACACCATGACTCACACTCACCCACTCCAACACCACTCACACTGACACCATGACTCACACTCACCCACACCAACACCACTCACACTGACACCATGACTCACACTCACCCACACCAACACCACTCACACTGACACCATGACTCACACTCACCCACACCAACACCACTCACACTGACACCATGACTCACACTCACCCACACCAACACCACTCACACTGACACCATGACTCACACTCACCCACACCAACACCACTCACACTGACACCATGACTCACACTCACCCACACCAACACCACTCACACTGACACCATGACTCACACTCACCCACACCAACACCACTCACACTGACACCATGACTCACACTCACCCACACCAACACCACTCACACTGACACCATGACTCACACTCACCCACACCAACACCACTCACACTGACACCATGACTCACACTCACCCACACCAACACCACTCACACTGACACCATGACTCACACTCACCCACACCAACACCACTCACACTGACACCATGACTCACACTCACCCACACCAACACCACTCACACTGACACCATGACTCACACTCACCCACACCAACACCACTCACACTGACACCATGACTCACACTCACCCACACCAACACCACTCACACTGACACCATGACTCACACTCACCCACACCAACACCACTCACACTGACACCATGACTCACACTCACCCACACCAACACCACTCACACTGACACCATGACTCACACTCACCCACACCAAAACCACTCACACTGACACCATGACTCACACTCACCCACACCAACACCACTCACACTGACACCATGACTCACGCTCACCCACACCAACACCACTCTCACTGACACCATGACTCACGCTCACCCACACCAACACCACTCACACTGACACCATGACTCACGCTCACCCACACCAACACCACTCACACTGCCACCATAACTCACGCTCACCCACACCAACACCACTCACACTGCCACCATAACTCACACTCACCCACACCAACACCACTCACACTGACACCATAGCTCAAACTCACCCACACCAACACCACTCACACTGACACCATAGCTCACACTCACCCACACCAACACCACCCACACTGACACCATAACTCACACTCACCCACACCAACACCACCCACACTGACACCATAACTCACACTCACCCACACCAACACCACCCACACTGACACCATAGCTCACACTCACCCACACCAACACCACTCACACTGACACCATAGCTCATACTCACCCACACCAACACCACTCACACTGACACCATAGCTCACACTCACCCACACCAACACCACTCACACTGACACCATAGCTCACACTCACCAACACCACCCACACTGACACCATAGCTCACACTCACCCACACCAACACCACCCACACTGACACCATAGCTCACACTCACCCACACCAACACCACCCACACTGACACCATAACTCACACTCACCCACACCAACACCACTCACAATGACACCATAACTCACACTCACCCACACCAACACCACTCACACTGACACCATAACTCACACTCACCCACACCAACACCACTCACACTGACTCCATAACTCACACTCACCCACACCAACACCACTCACACTGACACCATGACTCACACTCACCCACACCAACACCACTCACACTGACACCATGGCTCACACTCACCCACACCAACACCACTCACACTGACACCATGACTCACACTCACCCACACCAACACCACTCACAATGACACCATAACTCACACTCACCCACACCAACACCACTCACACTGACACCATGACTCACACTCACCCACACCAACACCACTCACACTGACACCATGACTCACACTCACCCACACCAACACCACTCACACTGACACCATGACTCACACTCACCCACACCAACACCACTCACACTGACACCATAACTCACACTCACCCACACCAACACCACTCACACTGACACCATGACTCACACTCACCCACACCAACACCACTCACACTGACACCATGACTCACACTCACCCACACCAACACCACTCACACTGACACCATGACTCACACTCACCCACACCAACACCACTCACACTGACACCATGACTCACACTCACCCACACCAACACCACTCACACTGACACCATGACTCACACTCACCCACACCAACACCACTCACACTGACACCATGACTCACACTCACCCACACCAACACCACTCACACTGACACCATACTCACTCTCACCCACACCAACACCACTCACACTGACACCATAACTCACACTCACCCACACCAACACCACCCACACTGACACCATAACTCACACTCACCCACACCAACACCACTCACACTGACACCATAACTCACACTCACCCACAACACCACTCACACTGACACCATAACTCACACTCACCCACACCAACACCACCCACACTGACACCATAACTCACACTCACCCACACCAACACCACCCACACTGACACCATGACTCACACTCACCCACACCAACACCACCCACACTGACACCATGACTCACACTCACCCACACCAACACAACTCACACTGACACCATGACTCACACTCACCCACACCAACACCACTCACACTGACACCATGACTCACACTCACCCACAACAACACCACTCACAATGACACCATAACTCACACTCACCCACACCAACACCACTCACACTGACACCATAACTCACACTCACCCACACCAACACCACTCACACTGACTCCATAACTCACACCCACCCACACCAACACCACTCACACTGACACCATGACTCACACTCACCCACACCAACACCACTCACACTGACACCATGGCTCACACTCACCCACACCAACACCACTCACAATGACACCATGACTCACACTCACCCACACCAACACCACTCACACTGACACCATGACTCACACTCACCCACACCAACACCACTCACACTGACACCATGACTCACACTCACCCACACCAACACCACTCACACTGACACCATGACTCACACTCACCCACACCAACACCACTCACACTGACACCATGACTCACACTCACCCACACCAACACCACTCACACTGACACCATGACTCACACTCACCCACACCAACACCACTCACACTGACACCATGACTCACACTCACCCACACCAACACCACTCACACTGACACCATGACTCACACTCACCCACACCAACACCACTCACACTGACACCATGACTCACACTCACCCACACCAACACCACTCACACTGACACCATGACTCACACTCACCCACACCAACACCACTCACACTGACACCATGACTCACACTCACCCACACCAACACCACTCACACTGACACCATGACTCACACTCACCCACACCAACACCACTCACACTGACACCATGACTCACACTCACCCACACCAACACCACTCACACTGACACCATGACTCACACTCACCCACACCAACACCACTCACACTGACACCATGACTCACACTCACCCACACCAACACCACTCACACTGACACCATGACTCACACTCACCCACACCAACACCACTCACACTGACACCATACTCACTCTCACCCACACCAACACCACTCACACTGACACCATACTCACTCTCACCCACACCAACACCACTCACACTGACACCATAACTCACACTCACCCACACCAACACCACCCACACTGACACCATAACTCACACTCACCCACACCAACACCACTCACACTGACACCATAACTCACACTCACCCACAACACCACTCACACTGACACCATAACTCACACTCACCCACACCAACACCACCCACTCTGACACCATAACTCACACTCACCCACACCAACACCACCCACACTGACACCATAACTCACACTCACCCACACCAACACCACCCACACTGACACCATAACTCACACTCACCCACACCAACACCACTCACACTGACACCATGACTCACACTCACCCACACCAACACCACTCACACTGACACCATGACTCACACTCACCCACACCAACACCACTCACACTGACACCATGACTCACACTCACACACACCAACACCACTCACACTGACACCATGACTCACACTCACCCACACCAACACCACTCACACTGACACCATGACTCACACTCACCCACACCAACACCACTCACACTGACACCATGACTCACACTCACCCACACCAACACCACTCACACTGACACCATGACTCACACTCACCCACACCAACACCACTCACACTGACACCATGACTCACACTCACCCACACCAACACCACTCACACTGACACCATAACTCACTCACCCACACCAACACCACTCAAACTGACACCATGACTCACACTCACCCACACCAACACCACTCACACTGACACCATGACTCACACTCACCCACACCAACACCACTCACACTGACACCATAACTCACACTCACCCACACCAACACCACTCACACTGACACCATAACTCACACTCACCCACACCAACACCACTCACACTGACACCATAACTCACACTCACCCACACCAACACCACTCACACTGACACCATGACTCACACTCACCCACACCAACACCACTCACAATGACACCATAACTCACACTCACCCACACCAACACCACTCACACTGACACCATAACTCACACTCACCCACACCAACACCACTCACACTGACACCATGACTCACACTCACCCACACCAACACCACTCACAATGACACCATAACTCACACTCACCCACACCAACACCACTCACACTGACACCATAACTCACACTCACCCACACCAACACCACTCACACTGACTCCATAACTCACACTCACCCACACCAACACCACTCACACTGACACCATGACTCACACTCACCCACACCAACACCACTCACACTGACACCATGACTCACACTCACCCACACCAACACCACTCACACTGACACCATGGCTCACACTCACCCACACCAACACCACTCACACTGACACCATGACTCACACTCACCCACACCAACACCACTCACAATGACACCATAACTCACACTCACCCACACCAACACCACTCACACTGACACCATGACTCACACTCACCCACACCAACACCACTCACACTGACACCATGACTCACACTCACCCACACCACTCACACTGACACCATAACTCACACTCACCCACACCAACACCACTCACACTGACACCATGACTCACACTCACCCACACCAACACCACTCACACTGACACCATGACTCACACTCACCCACACCAACACCACTCACACTGACACCATGACTCACACTCACCCACACCAACACCACTCACACTGACACCATGACTCACACTCACCCACACCAACACCACTCACACTGACACCATGACTCACACTCACCCACACCAACACCACTCACACTGACACCATGACTCACACTCACCCACACCAACACCACTCACACTGACACCATGACTCACACTCACCCACACCAACACCACTCACACTGACACCATGACTCACACTCACCCACACCAACACCACTCACACTGACACCATGACTCACACTCACCCACACCAACACCACTCACACTGACACCATGACTCACACTCACCCACACCAACACCACTCACACTGACACCATGACTCACACTCACCCACACCAACACCACTCACACTGACACCATAACTCACACTCACCCACACCAACACCACTCACACTGACACCATAGCTCACACTCACCCACACCAACACCACTCACACTGACACCATGACTCACACTCACCCACAACACCACTCACACTGACACCATAACTCACACTCACCCACACCAACACCACCCACACTGACACTATAACTCACACTCACCCACAACACCACTCACACTGACACCATGACTCACACTCACCCACACCAACACCTCTCACACTGACACCATGACTCACACTCACCCACACCAACACCACTCACACTGACACCATGACTCACACTCACCTACACCAACACCACTCACACTGACACCATGACTCACACTCACCCACACCAACACCACTCACACTGACACCATGACTCACACTCACCCACACCAACACCACTCACACTGACACCATGACTCACACTCACCCACACCAACACCACTCACACTGACACCATGACTCACACTCACCCACACCAACACCACTCACACTGACACCATGACTCACACTCACCCACACCAACACCACTCACACTGACACCATGACTCACACTCACCCACACCAACACCACTCACACTGACACCATAACTCACACTCACCCACACCAACACCACTCACACTGACACCATAACTCACACTCACCCACACCAACACCACCCACACTGACACCATAACTCACACTCACCCACACCAACACCACTCACACTGACACCATAACTCACACTCACCCACACCAACACCACTCACACTGACACCATGACTCACACTCACCCACACCAACACCACCCACACTCACCCACACCAACACCACTCACACTGACACCATGGCTCACACTCACCCACAACAACACCACTCACACTGACACCATAACTCACACTCACCCACACCAACACCACTCACACTGACACCATAACTCACACTCACCCACACCAACACCACTCACACTGACACCATGACTCACACTCACCCACACCAACACCACCCACACTGACACCATAACTCACACTCACCCACACCAACACCACTCACACTGACACCATAACTCACACTCACCCACACCAACACCACTCACACTGACACCATGACTCACACTCACCCACACCAACACCACCCACACTCACCCACACCAACACCACTCACACTGACACCATGGCTCACACTCACCCACAACAACACCACTCACACTGACACCATGACTCACACTCACCCACACCAACACCACTCACACTGACACCATAACTCACACTCACCCACACCAACACCACTCACACTGACACCATAACTCACACTCACCCACACCAACACCACCCACACTGACACCATAACTCACACTCACCCACACCAACACCACCCACACTGACACCATAACTCACACTCACCCACACCAACACCACTCACACTGACACCATGGCTCACACTCACCCACAACAACACCACTCACACTGACACCATGACTCACACTCACCCACACCAACACCACTCACACTGACACCATAACTCACACTCACCCACACCAACACCACTCACACTGACACCATAACTCACACTCACCCACACCAACACCACCCACACTGACACCATAACTCACACTCACCCACACCAACACCACCCACACTGACACCATAACTCACACTCACCCACACCAACACCACTCACACTGACACCATAACTCACACTCACCCACACCAACACCACTCACACTGACACCATAACTCACACTCACCCACACCAACACCACCCACACTGACACCATAACTCACACTCACCCACACCAACACCACTCACACTGACACCATGACTCACACTCACCCACACCAACACCACTCACACTGACACCATGGCTCACACTCACCCACAACAACACCACTCACACTGACACCATGACTCACACTCACCCACACCAACACCACTCACACTGACACCATAACTCACACTCACCCACACCAACACCACTCACACTGACACCATAACTCACACTCACCCACACCAACACCACCCACACTGACACCATAACTCACACTCACCCACACCAACACCACCCACACTGACACCATAACTCACACTCACCCACACCAACACCACTCACACTGACACCATGGCTCACACTCACCCACAACAACACCACTCACACTGACACCATGACTCACACTCACCCACACCAACACCACTCACACTGACACCATAACTCACACTCACCCACACCAATCACACTGACACCATAACTCACACTCACCCACACCAACACCACCCACACTGACACCATAACTCACACTCACCCACACCAACACCACCCACACTGACACCATAACTCACACTCACCCACACCAACACCACTCACACTGACACCATGACTCACACTCACCCACACCAACACCACTCACACTGACACCATGACTCACACTCACCCACACCAACACCACTCACAATGACACCATAACTCACACTCACCCACACCAACACCACTCACACTGACACCATAACTCACACTCACCCACACCAACACCACTCACACTGACTCCATAACTCACACTCACCCACACCAACACCACTCACACTGACACCATGACTCACACTCACCCACACCAACACCACTCACACTGACACCATGACTCACACTCACCCACACCAACACCACTCACACTGACACCATGGCTCACACTCACCCACACCAACACCACTCACACTGACACCATAACTCACACTCACCCACACCAACACCACTCACACTGACACCATAACTCACACTCACCCACACCAACACCACTCACACTGACACCATAACTCACACTCACCCACACCAACACCACTCACACTGACACCATGACTCACACTCACCCACACCAACACCACTCACACTGACACCATGACTCACACTCACCCACAACAACACCACTCACACTGACACCATGACTCACACTCACCCACACCAACACCACTCACACTGACACCATGACTCACACTCACCCACACCAACACCGCTCACACTGACACCATGACTCACACTCACCCACACCAACACCGCTCACACTGACACCATGACTCACACTCACCCACACCAACACCACTCACACTGACACCATGACTCACACTCACCCACACCAACAACACTCACACTGACACCATGACTCACACTCTCCCACACCAACACCACTCACACTGACACCATGACTCACACTCACCCACACCAACACCACTCACACTGACACCATGATTCACACTCACCCACACCAACACCACTCACACTGACACCATGACTCACACTCACCCACACCAACACCACTCACACTGACACCATGACTCACACTCACCCACACCAACACCACTCACACTGACACCATAACTCACACTCACCCACACCAACACCACTCACACTAACACCATAAATCACACTCACCCACACCAACACCACTCACACTGACACCATGACTCACACTCACCCACACCAACACCACTCACACTGACACCATGACTCACACTCACCCACACCAACACCACTCACACTGACACCATGACTCACACTCACCCACACCAACACCACTCACACTGACACCATGACTCACACTCACCCACACCAACACCACTCACACTGACACCATGACTCACACTCACCCACACCAACACCACTCACACTGACACCATAACTCACACTCACCCACACCAACACCACTCACACTGACACCATAACTCACACTCACCCACACCAACACCACTCACACTGACACCATGACTCACGCTCACCCACACCAACACCACTCACACTGACACCATGACTCACACTCACCCACACCAACACCACTCACACTGACACCATAACTCACACTCACCCACACCAACACCACTCACACTGCCACCATAACTCACACCCACCCACACCAACACCACTCACACTGACACCATAACTCACACTCACCCACACCAACACCACTCACACTGACACCATAGCTCACACTCACACACACCAACACCAATCACAATGACACTATAACTCACACTCACCCACACCAACACCACTCACACTCACCCACACCAACACCACCCACACTGACACCATAACTCACACTCACCCACACCAACACCACTCACACTGACACCATAGCTCACACTCACCCACACCAACACCACTCACACTGACACCATAGCTCATACTCACCCACACCAACACCACTCACACTGACACCATAACTCACACACACCCACAACACCACTCACACTGACACCATAACTCACACTCACCCACACCAACACCACCCACACTGACACCATAACTTACACTCACCCACACCAACACCACCCACACTGACACCATAACTCACACTCACCCACACCAACACCACTCACACTGACACCATGACTCACACTCACCCACATCAACACCACTCACACTGACACCATAACTCACACTCACCCACACCAACACCACTCACACTGACACCATAACTCACACTCACCCACACCAACACCACTCACACTGACACCATAACTCACACTCACCCACACCAACACCACTCACACTGACACCATAACTCACACTCACCCACACCAACACCACTCACACTGACACCATAACTCACACTCACCCACACCAACACCACTCACACTGACACCATAACTCACACTCACCCACACCAACACCACTCACACTGACACCATAACTCACACTCACCCACACCAACACCACTCACACTGACTCCATGACTCACACTCACCCACACCAACACCACTCACACTGACACCATGACTCACACTCACCCACACCAACACCACTCACACTGACACCATGACTCACACTCACCCACACCAACACCACTCACACTGACACCATGACTCACACTCACCCACACCAACACCACTCACACTGACACCATGACTCACACTCACCCACACCAACACCACTCACACTGACACCATGACTCACACTCACCCACACCAACACCACTCACACTGACACCATGACTCACACTCACCCACACCAACACCACTCACACTGACACCATGACTCACACTCACCCACACCAACTCCACTCACACTGACAACATGACTCACACTCACCCACACCAACACCACTCACACTGACACCATGACTCACACTCACCCACACCAACACCACTCACACTGACACCATGACTCACACTCACCCACACCAACACCACTCACACTGACACCATGACTCACTCACCCACTCCAACACCACTCACACTGACACCATGACTCACACTCACCCACACCAACACCACTCACACTGACACCATGACTCACACTCACCCACACCAACACCACTCACACTGACACCATGACTCACACTCACCCACACCAACACCACTCACACTGACACCATGACTCACACTCACCCACACCAACACCACTCACACTGACACCATGACTCACACTCACCCACACCAACACCACTCACACTGACACCATGACTCACACTCACCCACACCAACACCACTCACACTGACACCATGACTCACACTCACCCACACCAACACCACTCACACTAACACCATGACTCACACTCACCCACTCCAACACCACTCACACTGACACCATGACTCACACTCACCCACACCAACACCACTCACACTGACACCATGACTCACACTCACCCACACCAACACCACTCACACTGACACCATGACTCACACTCACCCACACCAACACCACTCACACTGACACCATGACTCACACTCACCCACACCAACACCACTCACACTGACACCATGACTCACACTCACCCACACCAACACCACTCACACTGACACCATGACTCACACTCACCCACACCAACACCACTCACACTGACACCATGACTCACACTCACCCACACCAACACCACTCACACTGACACCATGACTCACACTCACCCACACCAAAACCACTCACACTGACACCATGACTCACACTCACCCACACCAACACCACTCACACTGACACCATGACTCACGCTCACCCACACCAACACCACTCACACTGACACCATGACTCACGCTCACCCACACCAACACCACTCACACTGACACCATAACTCACGCTCACCCACACCAACACCACTCACACTGCCACCATAACTCACGCTCACCCACACCAACACCACTCACACTGCCACCATAACTCACACTCACCCACACCAACACCACTCACACTGACACCATAGCTCACACTCACCCACACCAACACCACTCACACTGACACCATAGCTCACACTCACCCACACCAACACCACCCACACTGACACCATAACTCACACTCACCCACACCAACACCACCCACACTGACACCATAACTCACACTCACCCACACCAACACCACCCACACTGACACCATAGCTCACACTCACCCACACCAACACCACTCACACTGACACCATAGCTCATACTCACCCACACCAACACCACTCACACTGACACCATAGCTCACACTCACCAACACCACCCACACTGACACCATAGCTCACACTCACCCACACCAACACCACCCACACTGACACCATAGCTCACACTCACCCACACCAACACCACCCACACTGACACCATAACTCACACTCACCCACACCAACACCACTCACAATGACACCATAACTCACACTCACCCACACCAACACCACTCACAATGACACCATAACTCACACTCACCCACACCAACACCACTCACAATGACACCATAACTCACACTCACCCACACCAACACCACTCACACTGACACCATAACTCACACTCACCCACACCAACACCACTCACACTGACTCCATAACTCACACTCACCCACACCAACACCACTCACACTGACACCATGACTCACACTCACCCACACCAACACCACTCACACTGACACCATGGCTCACACTCACCCACACCAACACCACTCACACTGACACCATGACTCACACTCACCCACACCAACACCACTCACAATGACACCATAACTCACACTCACCCACACCAACACCACTCACACTGACACCATGACTCACACTCACCCACACCAACACCACTCACACTGACACCATGACTCACACTCACCCACACCAACACCACTCACACTGACACCATGACTCACACTCACCCACACCAACACCACTCACACTGACACCATAACTCACACTCACCCACACCAACACCACTCACACTGACACCATGACTCACACTCACCCACACCAACACCACTCACACTGACACCATGACTCACACTCACCCACACCAACACCACTCACACTGACACCATGACTCACACTCACCCACACCAACACCACTCACACTGACACCATGACTCACACTCACCCACACCAACACCACTCACACTGACACCATGACTCACACTCACCCACACCAACACCACTCACACTGACACCATGACTCACACTCACCCACACCAACACCACTCACACTGACACCATACTCACTCTCACCCACACCAACACCACTCACACTGACACCATAACTCACACTCACCCACACCAACACCACCCACACTGACACCATAACTCACACTCACCCACACCAACACCACTCACACTGACACCATAACTCACACTCACCCACAACACCACTCACACTGACACCATAACTCACACTCACCCACACCAACACCACCCACACTGACACCATAACTCACACTCACCCAACCAACACCACCCACACTGACACCATGACTCACACTCACCCACACCAACACCACCCACACTGACACCATGACTCACACTCACCCACACCAACACCACTCACACTGACACCATGACTCACACTCACCCACACCAACACCACTCACACTGACACCATGACTCACACTCACCCACAACAACACCACTCACAATGACACCATAACTCACACTCACCCACACCAACACCACTCACACTGACACCATAACTCACACTCACCCACACCAACACCACTCACACTGACTCCATAACTCACACCCACCCACACCAACACCACTCACACTGACACCATGACTCACACTCACCCACACCAACACCACTCACACTGACACCATGGCTCACACTCACCCACACCAACACCACTCACAATGACACCATGCTTCACACTCACCCACACCAACACGACTCACACTGACACCATGACTCACACTCACCCACACCAACACCACTCACACTGACACCATGACTCACACTCACCCACACCAACACCACTCACACTGACACCATGACTCACACTCACCCACACCAACACCACTCACACTGACACCATGACTCACACTCACCAACACCAACACCACTCACACTGACACCATGACTCACACTCACCCACACCAACACCACTCACACTGACACCATGACTCACACTCACCCACACCAACACCACTCACACTGACACCATGACTCACACTCACCCACACCAACACCACTCACACTGACACCATGACTCACACTCACCCACACCAACACCACTCACACTGACACCATGACTCACACTCACCCACACCAACACCACTCACACTGACACCATGACTCACACTCACCCACACCAACACCACTCACACTGACACCATGACTCACACTCACCCACACCAACACCACTCACACTGACACCATGACTCACACTCACCCACACCAACACCACTCACACTGACACCATGACTCACACTCACCCACACCAACACCACTCACACTGACACCATGACTCACACTCACCCACACCAACACCACTCACACTGACACCATACTCACTCTCACCCACACCAACACCACTCACACTGACACCATACTCACTCTCACCCACACCAACACCACTCACACTGACACCATAACTCACACTCACCCACACCAACACCACCCACACTGACACTATAACTCACACTCACCCACACCAACACCACTCACACTGACACCATAACTCACACTCACCCACAACACCACTCACACTGACACCATAACTCACACTCACCCACACCAACACCACCCACTCTGACACCATAACTCACACTCACCCACACCAACACCACCCACACTGACACCATAACTCACACTCACCCACACCAACACCACCCACACTGACACCATAACTCACACTCACCCACACCAACACCACTCACACTGACACCATGACTCACACTCACCCACACCAACACCACTCACACTGACACCATGACTCACACTCACCCACACCAACACCACTCACACTGACACCATGACTCACACTCACCCACACCAACACCACTCACACTGACACCATGACTCACACTCACCCACACCAACACCACTCACACTGACACCATGACTCACACTCACCCACACCAACACCACTCACACTGACACCATGACTCACACTCACCCACACCAACACCACTCACACTGACACCATGACTCACACTCACCCACACCAACACCACTCACACTGACACCATGACTCACACTCACCCACACCAACACCACTCACACTGACACCATAACTCACACTCACCCACACCAACACCACTCAAACTGACACCATGACTCACACTCACCCACACCAACACCACTCACACTGACACCATGACTCACACTCACCCACACCAACACCACTCACACTGACACCATAACTCACACTCACCCACACCAACACCACTCACACTGACACCATAACTCACACTCACCCACACCAACACCACTCACACTGACACCATAACTCACACTCACCCACACCAACACCACTCACACTGACACCATGACTCACACTCACCCACACCAACACCACTCACAATGACACCATAACTCACACTCACCCACACCAACACCACTCACACTGACACCATAACTCACACTCACCCACACCAACACCACTCACACTGACTCCATAACTCACACTCACCCACACCAACACCACTCACACTGACACCATGACTCACACTCACCCACACCAACACCACTCACACTGACACCATGACTCACACTCACCCACACCAACACCACTCACACTGACACCATGGCTCACACTCACCCACACCAACACCACTCACACTGACACCATGACTCACACTCACCCACACCAACACCACTCACAATGACACCATAACTCACACTCACCCACACCAACACCACTCACACTGACACCATGACTCACACTCACCCACACCAACACCACTCACACTGACACCATGACTCACACTCACCCACACCACTCACACTGACACCATAACTACTCACACTCACCCACACCAACACCACTCACACTGACACCATGACTCACACTCACCCACACCAACACCACTCACACTGACACCATGACTCACACTCACCCACACCAACACCACTCACACTGACACCATGACTCACACTCACCCACACCAACACCACTCACACTGACACCATGACTCACACTCACCCACACCAACACCACTCACACTGACACCATGACTCACACTCACCCACACCAACACCACTCACACTGACACCATGACTCACACTCACCCACACCAACACCACTCACACTGACACCATGACTCACACTCACCCACACCAACACCACTCACACTGACACCATGACTCACACTCACCCACACCAACACCACTCACACTGACACCATGACTCACACTCACCCACACCAACACCACTCACACTGACACCATGACTCACACTCACCCACACCAACACCACTCACACTGACACCATGACTCACACTCACCCACACCAACACCACTCACACTGACACCATGACTCACACTCACCCACACCAACACCACTCACACTGACACCATAACTCACACTCACCCACACCAACACCACTCACACTGACACCATAGCTCACACTCACCCACACCAACACCACTCACACTGACACCATGACTCACACTCACCCACAACACCACTCACACTGACACCATAACTCACACTCACCCACACCAACACCACCCACACTGACACTATAACTCACACTCACCCACAACACCACTCACACTGACACCATGACTCACACTCACCCACACCAACACCTCTCACACTGACACCATGACTCACACTCACCCACACCAACACCACTCACACTGACACCATGACTCACACTCACCTACACCAACACCACTCACACTGACACCATGACTCACACTCACCCACACCAACACCACTCACACTGACACCATGACTCACACTCACCCACACCAACACCACTCACACTGACACCATGACTCACACTCACCCACACCAACACCACTCACACTGACACCATGACTCACACTCACCCACACCAACACCACTCACACTGACACCATGACTCACACTCACCCACACCAACACCACTCACACTGACACCATGACTCACACTCACCCACACCAACACCACTCACACTGACACCATTACTCACACTCACCCACACCAACACCACTCACACTGACACCATAACTCACACTCACCCACACCAACACCACTCACACTGACACCATAACTCACACTCACCCACACCAACACCACTCACACTGACACCATGACTCACACTCACCCACACCAACACCACTCACACTGACACCATGACTCACACTCACCCACACCAACACCACTCACACTGACACCATGACTCACACTCACCCACACCAACACCACTCACACTGACACCATGACTCACACTCACCCACACCAACACCACTCACACTGACACCATGACTCACACTCACCCACACCAACACCACTCACACTGACACCATGACTCACACTCACCCACACCAACACCACTCACACTGACACCATGACTCACACTCACCCACACCAACACCACTCACACTGACACCATGACTCACACTCACCCACACCAACACCACTCACACTGACACCATGACTCACACTCACCCACACCAACACCACTCACACTGACACCATGACTCACACTCACCCACACCAACACCACTCACACTGACACCATAACTCACACTCACCCACACCAACACCACTCACACTGACACCATAACTCACACTCACCCACACCAACATCACTCACACTGACACCATAGCTCACACTCACCCACACCAACACCACTCACACTGACACCATAACTCACACTCACCCACAACTCCACTCACACTGACACCATAACTCACACTCACCCACACCAACACCACCCACACTGACACCATAACTCACACTCACCCACACCAACACCACTCACACTGACACCATAACTCACACTCACCCACACCAACACCACTCACACTGACACCATAGCTCACACTCACCCACACCAACACCACTCACACTGACACCATAACTCACACTCACCCACAACACCACTCACACTGACACCATAACTCACACTCACCCACACCAACACCACCCACACTGACACCATAACTCACACTCACCCACACCAACACCACCCACACTGACACCATAACTCACACTCACCCACACCAACACCACTCACACTGACACCATGACTCACACTCACCCACACCAACACCACTCACACTGACACCATGGCTCACACTCACCCACAACAACACCACTCACACTGACACCATGACTCACACTCACCCACACCAACACCACTCACACTGACACCATAACTCACACTCACCCACACCAACACCACCCACACTGACACCATAACTCACACTCACCCACACCAACACCACCCACACTGACACCATAACTCACACTCACCCACACCAACACCACTCACACTGACACCATGACTCACACTCACCCACACCAACACCACTCACACTGACACCATGACTCACACTCACCCACACCAACACCACTCACAATGACACCATAACTCACACTCACCCACACCAACACCACTCACACTGACACCATAACTCACTCACCCACACCAACACCACTCACACTGACTCCATAACTCACACTCACCCACACCAACACCACTCACACTGACACCATGACTCACACTCACCCACACCAACACCACTCACATTGACACCATAACTCACACTCACCCACACCAACACCACTCACCCACACCAACACCACTCACACTGACACCATGACTCACACTCACCCACACCAACACCACTCACACTGACACCATAACTCACACTCACCCACACCAACACCACTCACAATGACACCATAACTCACACTCACCCACACCAACACCACTCACACTGACACCATAACTCACACTCACCCACACCAACACCACTCACACTGACTCCATAACTCAAACTCACCCACACCAACACCACTCACACTGACACCATGACTCACACTCACCCACACCAACACCACTCACACTGACACCATGACTCACACTCACCCACACCAACACCACTCACACTGACACCATGACTCACACTCACCCACACCAACACCACTCACACTGACACCATAACTCACACTCACCCACACCAACACCACTCACACTGACACCATGACTCACACTCACCCACACCAACACCACTCACACTGACACCATGACTCACACTCACCCACACCAACACCACTCACACTGACACCATAACTCACACTCACCCACACCAACACCACTCACACTGACACCATGACTCACACTCACCCACACCAACACCACTCACACTGACACCATGACTCACACTCACCCACACCAACACCACTCACACTGACACCATGACTCACACTCACCCACACCAACACCACTCACACTGACACCATGACTCACACTCACCCACACCAACACCACTCACACTGACACCATGACTCACACTCACCCACACCAACACCACTCACACTGACACCATGACTCACACTCACCCACACCAACACCACTCACACTGACACCATAACTCACACTCACCCACACCAACACCACTCACACTGACACCATGACTCACACTCACCCACACCAACACCACTCACACTGACACCATGACTCACACTCACCCACACCAACACCACTCACACTGACACCATGACTCACACTCACCCACACCAACACCACTCACACTGACACCATGACTCACACTCACCCACACCAACACCACTCACACTGACACCATGACTCACACTCACCCACACCAACACCACTCACACTGACACCATGACTCACACTCACCCACACCAACACCACTCACACTGACACCATGACTCACACTCACCCACACCAACACCACTCACACTGACACCATGACTCACACTCACCCACACCAACACCACTCACACTGACACCATGACTCACACTCACCCACACCAACACCACTCACACTGACACCATAACTCACACTCACCCACACCAACACCACTCACACTGACACCATAACTCACACTCACCCACACCAACACCACTCACACTGACACCATAACTCACACTCACCCACACCAACACCACTCACACTGACACCATGACTCACACTCACCCACACCAACACCACTCACACTGACACCATGACTCACACTCACCCACACCAACACCACTCACACTGACACCATGACTCACACTCACCCACACCAACACCACTCACACTGACACCATAACTCACACTCACCCACACCAACACCACTCACACTGACACCATGACTCACACTCACCCACACCAACACCACTCACACTGACACCATGACTCACACTCACCCACACCAACACCACTCACACTGACACCATGACTCACACTCACCCACACCAACACCACTCACACTGACACCATGACTCACACTCACCCACACCAACACCACTCACACTGACACCATGACTCACACTCACCCACACCAACACCACTCACACTGACACCATGACTCACACTCACCCACACCAACACCACTCACACTGACACCATGACTCACACTCACCCACACCAACACCACTCACACTGACACCATGACTCACACTCACCCACACCAACACCACTCACACTGACACCATGACTCACACTCACCCACACCAACACCACTCACACTGACACCATGACTCACACTCACCCACACCAACACCACTCACACTGACACCATGACTCACACTCACCCACACCAACACCACTCACACTGACACCATGACTCACACTCACCCACACCAACACCACTCACACTGACACCATGACTCACACTCACCCACACCAACACCACTCACACTGACACCATGACTCACACTCACCCACACCAACACCACTCACACTGACACCATGACTCACACTCACCCACACCAACACCACTCACACTGACACCATGACTCACACTCACCCACACCAACACCACTCACACTGACACCATGACTCACACTCACCCACACCAACACCACTCACACTGACACCATGACTCACACTCACCCACACCAACACCACTCACACTGACACCATGACTCACACTCACCCACACCAACACCACTCACACTGACACCATGCACACTCACCCACACCAACACCACTCACACTGACACCATGACTCACACTCACCCACACCAACACCACTCACAACCATGACTCACACTCACCCACACCAACACCACTCACACTGACACCATGACTCACACTCACCCACACCAACACCACTCACACTGACACCATGACTCACACTCACCCACACCAACACCACTCACACTGACACCATGACTCACACTCACCCACACCAACACCACTCACAAA